>NC_077235.1:7041377-7341377 GCF_027887165.1 Monodelphis domestica
AGAATTGCTGTGATCTAAAAAGATCACCCCCCTGTGGCCAACCTAGTGCTAAGTTTCTCTGAGCAGCTTAGCTTGGCTAGTCCTCAGGCATGAGGCACATTGTCTCCCCCACTGTCATGCCTAGATTTGGGCCTTTCCACTCCGCCAAGCCTAACGCCAGAGCTAGTGCTGTCAAACTATGGCCTTGGAGAGCCCAGGCTTACCTCTGCACCCAAAACAAGGGTTCAAGTAAGACTTGAATGGAAGATAAATGAATAAAGATTCCTAGAGAACCAAAGCCACGAAAGCCAAGGAGGTATTCTGTGAGCAGGGACTTGGCAAAGGGGCTTCTTCCCTCATCATTCTAACTAGGGAAGGAGAACCTTTGCAGAGGACCTTGACAGCATTTCCCTGTTAAGTCCCTAGAATGCTAACGAATCATGTGGCAAGTGTGAGAAACAGAGAACTCACTGGTCCAGGGTCCTCCCCCAACATAACTACTTCAGGCCAGCTTCCACCCAGCAGGGAGGGACAGACCAGGATACTGAGAGTAGCTACCCAGGCACTACCACCACTGGGCCAGTGTGAGTTCTCATTGAGAGCTGGAAAAACCTTTCAAGTAAAGTTGTTGGCTAATGATAAAACCTAGTATGCATGTGTAACTATCTGTCTCTTCCTCCTCCTTCCCCATACCATGTTGCCTCTAGGATGTTAGCTTCATCAACACAAACCTTGAGAACCATAACAAGCAATACAGCCATCCTTCTAGAGCCACGTTAGCAAACATGTGGCACGTGTGCCAGAGGGGGACTCTCCGATGAAATTTGGGCGCATGATCTCTAGAAGATTCACCAACATTGTTCTAGAGCTTCTTTGAATTTATACAACCTGACCCATGGCAAGATCTCAGTCTGGGAATGAGTCCTTTGGAAAAACTCCAGGGCTCCAGTAAAGCCCAAACCAAGTCTTGGGGCCGAGGACCTCTAACATGCACCGTCTCTTTGGAGACAGAGGTCTAGGTGAACACTTCTCAGAGTTGTTGGCACCTCAATATTGTGGCCCAGATTCTTCACTTACCTCCCCTTTTTGTTCCCTCAGGCCTTCGGAGGCCTCTGGCACAATTGCCAGTGGTGAAACATCACCTGAAAGGTATGAGTTTCAATTCCGACTGGACAGCAGCTGTTTCTTTATCGTTTCTCATTTGTTCATAGAAAAAAAGTCCTTGTGCTGCCTTTAGGGTTGAGCACTGGGTTCAGTCTGGATGTTGGGAGAATATGATTTTAACCCAAAAATCCCAAGTCAGTTTGTCCCTCTCTCAGGTTTCCTTAGACTTCATCATAAATGCTTAGTAAGCCTTCATGCCTCTATTGAGGCAGCCACATTCCAGCAAAGGGCTCATTTGCTCCAGGGGGCCTCTGCAGCTTTCTGTCATTGGCTTTTGGCTTCCTATTTGAAGTCACACGGTCAGGCTGAGACTGAAAGTAGCCATTCTTCATAAGCCATTACAAGGTCATCATTTCCCATCCCAAGAGGATTAACTGGAGTCTTTTATATCAAACAGAGGGAAGAGGCAGGGGCAGCAGAGGGATGATGAAGTGACCCAGGTGAGTATCATTGCTTTCAGTTTTCCAAGCCACAATCAGTTTTCTTTTAGAGGGCATTTTTACTTTAAGGGGGCCTCGTTTCTTCAAGTAGCCAATTTCATCATCATTGATGTATGTAGTTATTGATTTATTTAAAACTCCATTGACTTCTCTCTTAGTATCAGTTCCAAGGCAGAAGGGCAAAGGCTAGGAAATCAAGATGAAGTGACTTGCCCAGCATCACGCAGCTAGGAAGTATCTGAAGCCAGCTTTGGACCCAGGTCCTCCTGATTACGAGCCTTGCACTCTCCCATCATCATTTATTTATTAAAAAAAAAAAGAAGACAAATTAAGACAAACCTCTTCGATCTTAGAATTGTTGCATAGTATTGTTTCCAAGGCAGAAGAGTTAGGTGGTTGGGGTTAAGTGACTTGTCCAGGGCCATATAGCTAGGCCATGTCCACTTCACTGCCCCCCATCATTCATTTTAGACATAAATAATAGTTCGTTAAGATGTGCCTCCTGGCCTTAATATGGGAAGAAACCCTAAAAAATCTCAGTTCTAGTAACTACTAACTGTGTGACCTGGGCCCTTAGCTACCTCATCTGGACCAAGGGATCTCTGTGATTCCTGCCAGTTCTAAATCTGTGATCTGCATTTTGGTGCCCATCTCAATATAGCCAATGTTTCCCTTCATACCATGTGGATTTGCTTTTAAATGTTCCCTCTCCACCACGTACCTGTGCTACTTGGCTAATGGATGGGCAGCAAAATGGAGGGCAAAAGAATGCCCGAGACTCAGATCAGGTCCACACAACCATGCATAGACCCAGCCTGGGCACAGGGATAGGAGTCAGGTGCTGAGTCAAAGTTACTGCACCAGCTTTCTAACCATGGGAGCTGACTGTCCCAGATGGGATAGGCTGCCTCCTTCACTGGAGGAGTATGGGAGATAACTTGTCGTTGGTGGGCTGGAGGGATTAGTGGCCTCTGAGGCCCTTTTGTGGTTGCCATCAATGTAAAAATTAAAGTTAAATCTCAATAATAAAATATTATATTTTAGGAGATTTATTAATGATCATTAAAAGTAAAGGAATAAAGGGGATACAAAATAAAAAAACCACATGCCCATGGCTGATCATCCAGTGATCAGCCCTCACTTACCACCACCATGCTTACTGACATCAGGCCAAAGAGGGAGAGGAGGCTCCCCTACTCAATTTATTCTGTCTACAGGAAGTACGTAATGACAAGAAGTCAGAGGGCTCCCGGGAAATGTAGTTCTTTTTTAGGGTAACAGATGTTCTGTTACACTTCTGACTCAGAAGTTTGGTCTTTCAGGTATCCCCATCAAAATCCCACTCATCTGAGCGGAAATCGACAAACAAAAGCAGGTAATTGTGCTCGAAGGGAGATGGCACCCTTCTAATGAATTCCCAAGGGTTGTGTGAACCCGAGCTAAACATCTGTATGGTCTAGCTTTCCTGGTAGGTACCAAGTCCAACTCAAACCTGGAGCCATCCTCACAATTTGTATTGAAAATTCTCAAGTGGATCAAGATGATCAGTAAGTAATACTTCTCCTGCCTTTTGGCTTTTAGCATGCACTTCTGCACATGTGTGTCTTTGGTGGTAGGTACCTCTTCCTCTCCACTCCTTCTTTTTGGATTCTCACGTGCTCATGGATTCTGGGACTTCTCAGGGGTCTGTAATTCAGTGAATGTTGAGGCTTTAAATGACTCTTTCCATCCTCAAACCTCTTCTAGGTGGTCCAGTTTGCTCTAGGTAGGACTGGAGGGAGTGGTGGGATAGCTCTGTGACTCCATGATTAATTCCAGGCCTGATGATCTGATGAGGAAATAAAGGGGGGACCTGACACAGTTTTATGAGAAAAGCACAGATTTCTCTCCCCGCTACCCTGGCCCCCACCCACCTGGTTGAATTAGCCACAGCTGCTGGAGTCTAGTTGGATGTGATATTTGGTGGGCCCAGATTCCGGAATGTCCTCCATAAACATCTAGAACTGGAAGGGCTTGGACACCAGTTGCTCCAACCCCTTCGTCGTCTAGAGAAAACTAAGGCCCAAGTCCTGGCCTTAGGTTGTAGAATGAGTCGATCCAGTCACCAGTATGAAGTAACTCTCCTATACAGCTAGTGCTAGGGATCCAGAGTTAGAAATGGAATGTTCTCTGCCCTCGGGGAACTTCCTTCCTGTGAGGGGAAAGGATCCTGATTCAGTGCATGCCAAGTGCATTTACACCATTCCATATGGATTTGTAATTCACAGATCGGACAGAAGCAGCGATGAGGAAATTTCAGATGTCAAAGAAAAGCCTACCTTACCCAAGACTGAGAAATTCGAGCCCAAAGGGATCGCCTTGAAATACAATTTCCGGGCTCTCGGCAATCAGGTATAGTGGACAAACTTGCCAAGACACTTTACAAGGTGCTATGGGAAAAATCCGGTTACTTTCAGGCTCTGCTTGGCATATTTAGGCAGCTAAGGTAGCACGGTAGAGAGAACACGAGACCTGGAATCAGGAAAACTCCTCTTCCCTAGTTCAAATGTGGCCTCAGACACTTTGTAGGTGGGTGACCCTGGACAAGTCACTGAATCCTATTGGCCTCAGTTTCCTCATTTGTAAAAGGAGCTGGAGAAGGAAGTGGCAAACCACTCCTGTGTCTTTGCCAGGAAAACCCTAAATGAGTTCACAAAGAGCTGGACACAACTGAAATGACTAAACAAGGAAAAATCCCCTGCTCCTTTCAGGCTTTACTTGGAAAATATGCGATCTCCTTGTGCTGTATAAGAGAGCAAAACCCAAGACTGGATGTTTGCCCTGTAGTTCAATTTTCTGAGGAGGCATAAATAAGGCGAAAGATTTCAAGTATTTGTTTTAACTACAAAGCATTGGGTGTTAGCAGCAGCCGATGTGAACCTAAGAAACCTTTGTGGCATTTGCAATCTACTAGGAAAGCCAGAACCTAGGCTGAGTGCTTTGCGAATATGATCTCATTTGATCCTTACAGCCACCTGGTAGGGGATAGGTACTGTCATTATCTGCATTTTACAGATGAGGAAACTGAGACCAGCATGGTTAAGTGACTTGCCCAGGGTCACACAGTCAGTATCTGAGGCCAGATTTCAATTGGGGTCTTTCTGAGTGAGCCCAGGCCCTGTGCTCTGTGCACAGTGGCACACTCACCCCCCACCCCAGCTACCCCTCTAATATCCAGTAGACTATGAGCCTCCGGAATGGCTCAGACAGTCCATAGGGTTTGAGGAGGGAAGAGAACATCGATTTCTGAGGCTCGTAGAGGTGGTTTTGTGGATGAACTGAAGCTGGAACTGGGCTTTGAAGAAAGTAGTAGATGGGTAGAACAGTACAGGCAAAGGTGTGGAGGTTAGCAGGTATGTTTGAGGGACCAAAGTGGCTGGAAGTGAGGATCTGTGATGGGGTGGAGTGTAAGACATTTTTGCCTTAGGAGGTTTGGGGGATCAAGAGTGAAGAATTTAGATTTGAACTACAAGCACTGGGAAGCCATGGAAAGGGGCTGGAAGCCTGCAGTGTGCAGGTGGATATGCAG
Organism: Monodelphis domestica; assembly: GCF_027887165.1. Taxonomy (NCBI): domain Eukaryota; kingdom Metazoa; phylum Chordata; class Mammalia; order Didelphimorphia; family Didelphidae; genus Monodelphis; species Monodelphis domestica. The sequence continues at coordinate 7,046,529 of NC_077235.1, forward strand.
ATATGACCCAGAATGCTCTGCTTCATTTTAAAATTCAAAGAGGCCAAAGGAGTAGCTTGATGCATTTTCCCCCATGTGGGGTCCACCCTCTTGAAGACCATCTTGGCTGCTCCTGGATTCCTTTCTAGCAGACAAAGGAAGGCTTCTCTTTTCCAGATCATTCAGATTCCTTTCCAGGCAGTGGCTTGTTGTGAGCACCCAAATCTGTTGGGAGCCACCGTAAATAAATGTTCTCCAAGGTTGGCTTTACGGATGGTGTTGAAGACATCATTGCTTGTGTCAAGTCGCAACCCCCTGGTTGGCCTTCGCTTTTCTTTAAGCTGCAGCTGCAAACATGGAGGTGTTTCCAAATGCAGGGAGGGCAGGCAGCAAGTGAGCAGATCTGGGGCCTCTCAAATGATCTTGAAGCAGCCTTCTACCCTTCTACTATGTCCCTCTTCTGCTGCCCTCTGAGGGGGATGGCAGGAGGAGACATGGTTCTTTGAGTTCCTCAGCAAAGGAAAGAGTCTGCCTGATGTGGAGGGCTGTTGGACCAGCACACTGGAAGGTCAGAGGCAGGATGGCCCACTCCTTCGAATGGGGCTTGGGATGCTGCTGAGTGACCCTGATTGGTGGCCCCCCAGGGGCTTCTTCACCAAAGACTCCCTCCAGGTCCTCCAAAGCTCTTGTCTTGCTTGGCCTAGGCACTTCACTCTGCCCCATCCCTCCACTCCCTCTGCTTTTAGGTGGCCAGGTTCTGCGCATTTGGGGATTCTTTCCAGCTACTACATGGGCAGGACTAATAGAAGCCATTCGTTTCTCTTTCTCTTCCACAGACTAAAATAACACTCCATGAGAGATTCTCCATCCTGCAGCGGATGAGGGGGAGCGTCACCGTTCCCAGATCTAGGAACAGAACCGTCACCCTGCCCTAGGTGTTCACCATCACGGCAGGACAGAGCCAGTCGTCTTTCAATGCATTTTTCACGACTGGTGTCTCTTCTAATTGTTTGTTAATAGAAAGTTTCAGTTCTCACCTAAAATTGTTAAGCCGTAATCTCAGTTATTCATTCAAATCAGTTTTGTAGGAAGACCCAGTATACCCAGAGGGGACAGTCCCTGTGGGCTCTACATTCAGGCTCCTTTCCCAGAAAAGGGACCAGGTGAGGGAGAAGGGGTGGAGCGTCTGGATGGTTTCTAGTTGTTACTTCAGCCTTATAGCATCAGAGGGCTCTTTCGGGCCAAGTTTACTGAGGAGCTCAGCTCCCATTCTGCTCCAGCATTAGTGTAGACTAGTCCCATGGGCCTGGCCCAACCTCAGCGGGGCTTTGTAAAACATCCGAGCATTGGCTGGTATGTTGTACACGCACTAAATAAAGACTTTGAAAACAAGGCCTCGACTCATTTCCATGTCAATGGGCAGGGGGCTACCCGAAACAACTTGCAGTCGTGGGCAAAGTGGGTTCAGGTAGGGAGCAGAAGATGGCAGGTTTGGAGCACTGGCACAGTTGCTTCTCAGTGAGGCTGTCTTTGCAAGGTCCTCGCACTCCCAAGTTCATCCAGGCAAGGAGGGCCTTATCCCGACATCCACAGTCACATTTTCTACTCAATTAGAACCATAGAATGTCAGCAAGAAGAGACTTAAAAATTGACTAGAGCAAGCTCAGTCCAAGGACCTCTGAGCCTCAGTCTACCCATCTGTCACTTGATGGGTTAGCCCAGATGACCTCAGAGGGCCTTTCCAGTTCTAACAGTTCAGGAGTCAAATAGAACGATAGTGACGATTATGTAGGCAGATTTGGCATTGGTCACATATGGGCAAAATGGGCTGGTGACACCCCCACACTTCATGAACGAGCAGAGCGAATACTGGTGAATGCTACCCCAGTGCACCATGGGGAACTGCAGAAGCCATTGAAAACAGATTTTTTTTCAGCCTAGTAATCAGTCATAATAGTAGCACTAGTAGTAGTAGTAATGATTTGGACCAGCCAGGGAAAGGGGCCAGGGAATGCAGCCATGATTTCACTGGGGTTATAGGCAACTCTCACTCTACACCAATGTGGCTTGGCACCCTATTTGCAACCTCCAGCCTTAGCTGCCTCGAGTGCTCAGAGGTCAAGTGACTGACTCCCCCCCCCCAAAGCCCAAGACTTCAATTCTGGGTTCTCTGGCTTCAAGGCCAGTTCTCTGGGCATTGCACCAATCTGTCAACTACAGATGTGCACGTGTTACCTGAAACTGCCCATGCATAGCGCTGACTCATAAAAATTAAGATGTTACCACTCCAAATACTCACCATCTCCAACAAAACACCCTGAAATTGGAGAGACTCGGTGGCAGAGAACGTGGAAATCCTGAGGGAACAGGATGAGATGCTATCAGCTTGCTGTTCTGTCTGTCCTTGGGGGGGCAAGAGAGGAAAGGCTGCTCTCGGGGAGCTTGCAGAGGGTGGTCTTGTGTCCTGATACTGTGGATCCACTACAAAAAGCAGCTATTTGTGCAACCCTCCGTAGAACGGGAAATCTCGGGAACAGCAAGGTTGTGACGTGGCCCCCAAGCGCATCAGAAACGATGAGAATGAAGTCATTCCTTTGACTCTGAAAGGCAGAAATGAAACAGAGGAGAAAACCAGAGATGGGGGAACTGCACCATCAGCTTTAGTCAAGTGTTGGAGGGTCTCTCGTTCTATTCGGGTACAAGAGGAAAGGCACCGTGGCTAGACATCAGTACAATGAGAAAATGGTACCCTTACAGAATTTGGAACTGCTTAAATGGCCACGCTCCAAGATATTTTCAGCGAAGTGCTCCTGGCATCCATGCTTGGAATTCTGCTGTTTAACCTTTAGGTGACTTGGCTAAAGGCATGAAGGACACATTCATCAGACAACACCAAGTGGGCGTCAAGGACAGCCCAACACTGAGGGAAATCTAACAGGGATCAGGCTTATGTTTTGGGTTCCAAAATTCCATTCTACAAGTATGAGATTCGGGAAACATGACTAAACAGTTTGCTTTGAGAACACCTAAGGGTTAACCTGAGGCCTTCTGGACATTACCAGGGTAGGGTAGAGTTCTTGACCCAGGCATTGTGGTACAAGGGATTGAGTACTAGAAACAGGAAAAGCAGGGTTCAAATCCCACTTTGGACTTTGGGTCCCTCTGAGAGCTTGTTTCCTTATCTATGCAATATGGGAATAATGTTAGCACCTCCCTCTCAGAGTTGTGGTGAGGCCCAAATAACAACATAAACAGAACATATGAGGGAACAGAAAGACGAGCTTTGCCCTTGGGGTCCAAAAAGGGAAATATCCTAGAAAAAGATGGGTTGGGGCAAAACTGATAATAAAGGGCCACGGGTGAAGGTTATTCAAAAGTATCAATGAAAGCAGGTGGGAAGGACCTCATGGCTTCTGACCCTTCTCTGGGTCGGGCAAAGGAAGGCTAAAAAAAGAAGAGACTATAGTAGTAGGATCACAATAAGGTCGGAAAAAGCTGAGAGTTTTGGAAAAGGGTCCAGTGTTTGGAGACAGAGAACCTGAGTTCCATTCCCAACTTTGCCACTGATTCCTTGGTCAGGTCACTTACACTCTGTAGACTTCAATTTCCTTTTCTGTAAAATGACGAAGCTGAACCTTGAGGTCCTATATATATATATATATATAAATACATATAGATTGATAGAAAGAAAGAGAGAGAGAGAAAGAGAAAGAAAGAAGAGAGAGAAAATAAGGAAGGAAGGAAGGAAGGAAGGAAGGAAGGAAGGAAGGAAGGAAGGAAGGAAGGAAGGAAGGAAGGAAGGAAGGAAGGAAGGAAGGAAGGAGGGAAGGAAGAGAAACGAAATGAAGAAAGAAAGAAAGAAAAGAAAGAAAGAAAGAAAGAAAGAAAGAAAGAAAGAAAGAAAGAAAGAAAGAAAGAAAGAAAGAAAGAAAGAAAGAAAGAAAGAAAGAAAGAAAGAAAGAAAGAAAGAAAGAAAGAAAGAAAGAAAGAAAGAAAGAAAGAAAGAAAGAAAGAAAGAAAGAAAGAAAGAAAGAAAGAAAGAAAGAAGGAAGGAAGGAAGGAAGGAAGGAAGGAAGGAAGGAAGGAAGGAAGGAAGGAAGGAAGGAAGGAAGGATGGATAGAAAGAAAGAAAGAAAGAAAGAAGGGAGAAAGGAAAGAAGGAAGGAAACAAAGCAAACAAGCAAGCAGACCAGGCCAGGCCACTGATTTGTGTCTAGGCGGACAGGGAAGAGGGAAAAAGGAAGACCTGGGATCAGATTGTTTGAATTAATACAAATCCCTAATGATTAAAAAAATAAACATGTTTGAATTGAACTCAACCAAAAGAAAACCAAATATAATTATAACTATAGATATGAATGGAATAAAATCCTTAATAGAAAAAAGTGGCAAAAGATTAAATAGAAGACAAACATCAATACTCTACTATGTATAAGACATGTGTCTATATTAACATGCATACATATATGTTTGCGTGCATGTATATAAAATCATACCAAGTTAAAACAGGGCGACAGCGGATGATTTCATATGGCTTAATTAAATCCAAAGAGGCAAGAGTGGCAATTGGGATCTCCGACAAGGCAACATATTTCAAGAAAGATAGTAGTTGGGGAAACTCCATTATCCTCAAAAGAACCATAGATAATGAAACGATGTCGATATTAACTAGATATATAGCAGTAGCAGAGCACCCGAGGACTATTGGAGAAAAGGCACTGAATTAAAGGCAGGCCCCAAGGGGAAGATAATAATTGGTGGCCAATTCAGTGTGCTTCTCCCACACGTAAGGAGAAAGACAAGCAGGGCTTTTGAACAGAATGTTAGAAAAGCTGGGTACGGTGGGCATTTGGTAACTTGAATGGGAATCCTCTGGGATTTCGTTTTCTGCATCATAGCTTCTTGACAAAAATTGGTTACTGCTCAGACATCCAGAAATCATAATAAATAAATGCAGAGAAGCAGAAATACTAAATACATCCTTGATGAAAAACACAATAAAATTTGTAAGCAGTAAGGGAAATGTGAGCACATGAAGAAGACCTACATGGAGACTAAAGAACTCGATCTAAATAATGAGTGTGTCAAAAAACAAAGCATAAAGATTGTAGGAAACTATAGTAGAGAAAGTGCTAGCGCTAAGGAAACAGAACTGAATTTTGTGACTGGGGTCAAAAATGGAGAGGGTGGGGTATTTGCAGAAGCCCAAGAGCATGAGGACACCATCTCATTCACTGTCTAATCTGAACAGCATCTAGATTTAGATTAATCATTTTATTTTAAAATTGTCTGCTGGCAGGTTTATGCCTACATCACAGAGTATACAGCACTAATGTTTTTCTCTTGTAACACAACTGAGCTGAGAAATAAAAATAAAAGCTGTTTTTAAGAACTGATAAAATAAACCATCAGCTATTGTGGTGAAAAGAGAAAAAAACAAGTTATTGAAGCAAAAAATGAGAAAAGAGAATTCACAATAAATGGAGAAGAAATTGGGGAAATGATCAGAAATGACTCTACTTAATTACATGCTGACAAAGCCCAAACTTAAATGAAATGGATGGGGGCAGCGAGGAGCACAGTACATAGGGTACCAGAACTGGAATCAGTAGGATCTGGGCCTCAGACGTTTCCTAACTATGTGACCCTGGGTAAGTCACTTAACTCCAATTGCCTCACCCTTGTTGCTTTTCTGTCTTAGAACTGATATGAAGACAGAAGGAATCACATGGATGAATATGAACAAAAGTATAAATACTCAAAGTAACGAAGGAGGAAAAAGATGGTCTTCAATAATTTGATCTCAGATATGAAAGTAAAGTAAGCCATGAGTGAGGGCTCCATAGGGACAACGACTGGTCCAAACAGACTGATGAGTGGAGTCTGTGAAACATTTAAAGCCCAAAGATGCTGCATAAACCAAAAAGCAGGGAAAGAAGGTGCTCTACCAAAGTCATTCTAGAAAACAAATACTGTCCCAATACTCAAGCGTGGCAAAGATGGAAAGAAAACTAGACCAATAGCACGTGTGAACATTGATGCAAAAAGTCGCTATTAGTAAAGAGGCCAAAAGAGAATCTACAAAATATTATTCGCCTTGACTATGGAATCCAGAACACGTACTACCCTAGCTGGTCCAGGCAATCAAAAGGTCCTCCTCTCTCTGATTTGGTTGATTTGATTCTTCATTTTAATGACATCACAACTGAAGCTCAAAGATCCAGATTCTTCACTCACCTGAGCCAACACTCCGATCTCTGCACCCAGCTGATCTCACCGGTGTTATATTATGGCTTCCAGGCAATGTGATGGTTTATTTCCTGAACTGCAGGATATCAACAACAAAAAGAGTCAAGACAATCTGGCCAGGCAAGTAGAGGATGCAAAATCAATCCACAAAAATCATGACTTTTCCTGTATGTTACTAAATAAAAACGGAAGGAAGAGGCAAGAAAATAAGTTCCATTTAAAAGTGACAACAAAATGCATTAAATGTGCAAGAATTAAACTACAAAAGCACCCATGGGATGGACAGAAATGCAACTACAAAACAATTTCCACAGAGGAAAATAAGACATATTCACGGTTTGCAGCCAGGATGTGCCAATAATGGCCTTGCTCAAATTACTCTGGAGATTTAGACTACATCAATTAAAGCAAAGGATACTTTTTACCCCTTTTAAACAAATTTTATTTATTTATTTAATCCCCCTCCATGTTTTCATGATTCATTTTCTCTCCATCCCCCCTCCCAGAGCCAACAAGCAAGTCCACTGGGTTGTACAATTGTTATCACTTGATACCTATTGTCATATCATTCATTTTTGCTATAGAGTGATCAAAGGATTCTTTAGAGAGAGCAAAAATATTTTAAAATTCACTTGGAGAAATAAAATATCAAGAATATCAAAAGATAGGGGGCAGCTGGGTGGCTCAGTGGATGGACAGCCAGGCTTAGAGATGGGAGGTCCTGGGTTCCAATCTAGCCTTGTTGGTGTTTGCACTAGGATGTCCATTTAAGACACTACTTCCCCAGCCATTTCCCGTTGACCAATGTAATCAAGCAGTTGTTTTTCCTCTGTGTTTCTGTTCCCATGGTTCTTCCTCTGGATGTGGAGAGCATCTTTCTCATAAGTCCCTCAGAACTGTCCTGGATCATTGCATTGCCACTAATGGAGAAGTCCATTACATTCGATTATACCACAGTGTATTAGTCTCTGTGTACAATGTTCTCCTGGTTCTGCTCCTTTCGCTCTGCATCACTTCCTGGAGGTCATTCCAGTTCCCATGGAATTTCTCCAGTTTGTTATTCCTTTGAGCACAATATTATTCCATCACCAACAGATGCCACAATGTGTTTAGCCATTCCCCAATTGATGGGCATCCCCTCGTTTTCCAGTTTTTGACCACCACAAAGAGCGCAGCTGTAAGGGAAGTAAGTATTTGGAAATAAGAGAAGATACTTCTGTGGTTTGACATTTCCTTCTCCAGCTCCTTTACAGATGAGGACACTAAGGTGAACAGGAATAAATAAGCAGCCCTGGGGACTCACAGCTAGTATACGAGGCTAGATCTGAGCTCTTCCTCATTCCAGGCCTGGCACTCTAGCCGCTGCATCACCCACCTGCCCACCACTGTTTATGAGAACTCTGATCATCCCAGAGACTTTTCTTGCATATGACTGCAGTTTTGATGTCCCCAGGCCTCGGTTTCTTCTTCTGTAAAAGGAAAAGATCAGGCTGGATCCCTTCAAGTCCCTCCTAGATCAGATTCCTAGGTTGGCTCTCGATGATGCCCTCAATCGCCAGCAGATGGCAGCATTGCCCAAACCATTAAGGGCCTTGTGCAGATCAGAGCTGCAAAAGGACTTAAAAGCAAACACTTCTGGTAGTTTCTGGGTGCCCCAAGAAGGGCTATTTGCTTAAGCTGGAATGCATTGGACTCAGCATGGTTTTTCCAATTTAATGCAGACTCTTGAGCAACAAATCATGAAGACTTAATGGAAAAGAGAAATGCCAGCACTGCTGGGCTTAGCACTTCACCGCTAAGCCCCCCTGAGCCTAGGCCCCTCTACCCAGCCAGGGAAGGGTGTCGGGGGGGCTTCTGTCCTACTGCAGGAAGCCCTGGCAGGGTCTCTGTCTTCGAGGAGGGTATCCTCCTAGGTTACCTGTTATTCATTCAGAGGGTTCTGCAGTATGAGGCTGGCTCTGCCTTGGCACCCTGAAACCCCTCAAGAGGCAACAGAATTCATCATGGATGGCCAGAGCCAGAATCAGGCAAGGCTGCTGAACCCAGGCCTCCTCTCTCATTTTTCTGGTTCTCCCTGGAGAGCTAGCAGCTTTAAGGCATTCTGGAGTCTCCATCTCCATTTCCTCCCCAGTACGCTGCCATCTCTCCCTCTAGGAGTCCCCAGAGAGCTTATCATCTCCCTGATACCTCTCTCTAAGACTACTCTATCCCAGCCACACTTGCTCCTAGTTCAAACTCTCAGTATTGTCTTGTGAGCAAGACTATTTGGTGAAATAAAGTATTGGAATTAGAGTCAAAAGAGCTGGGCTTGAGACTTGGATTGACTAGTTTATATTTGTGTGACTTTGGGAAAAACACTTACCTCTCTGAGCCTCAGTTTCTACCTCTGAAAAATGGGGTTGAAACTTCAACCAAAGCCCTACTTGAATCCCTCCTCATGATATGAGGGTAACCATAGACTATGACAGTAGAGAACAACTATACAATTCAAGAACCAGTTGAGCCGAATGTGAGGAGACTCAGTGCCAGCAGATGAGACACTGTGCAATGATTCACTGGGCCATGGTGACCCAGGAAGCCGAATGACTCACTATGGTCCTGTGGAACTCCTTTCCATCTCACCAGTGGTTGTGTAGCAGAAGGGCCCCCATAGACATCAAGTTCAGACCCAGTCCTTCTAACTCAGAGACTCTGGGAAGTAAAGATGGTGGCAGGTTTGTTTCCATTGTGCATTGAAAGGCAACAAACACGTGACCATCTTGCCTTGCAGAGCTCAGGATGAGTAGCAGCAAGAAGTCAACAATGAAAACAAATGGGGTTATGTGCCAACATCTCTTTCGGGGGATGAAGAAGCAGGAAAAGTCTCTAAAGACATCCAGAGGGTCTTTCTGGTCAAGTCAGTATACCCTGACACTTGGCGATTTTAATGCAAGATTATCATAGGAAAGGAAAGCAAAAATATTTAGTTAAAATATGGCTCAGAATCATTTACAAATTGTGCCAAGAAGGCCACCGTATTGTACATCCCCTTTGACTCAGTGGTACTACATGGAGGTAAAAAATGGGGGGAAAGGTCCTATTATATGCCCAAGTATTTAGAGTAGTACTTTTTTTAAGAGCAAAGAAATAGAAGGAAAAGTGGATGCCCACCGGTTTATGGTACAGGAATGAAATGAAAATAATGTGGAGAAGTCAGAAAAACTTGGGAAGCCTTTTAGTAACTGATGCAAATAAAGTAAGCAGAGCCAGGAGAACAATACACGTGATGATCATGATGATTTGATAGAAAACAAAGAAAGATGAGAACTCTGATCAATGCACTAACCAATCAGGGCTTTAAAGGACTGGCAGAGAAACATTCCTCCTGTGACTTGGGAGAGAGATGGAGGAATTCTGAGGTAGGAGACATCCTTTGTCAGACTTGCCCCAGGAATTAAGCTTTGATTGATTTTGCCCTGCTGGGCAATTCTTTATCTAAGGCAGAGTTCTACTGGAGGAAGGGATTCATTGGGAAGGGGCAGCAAAGGTCTTAAAGATGTTTCTTAAAGAAGCAGCATGTGGTTTGAGATCAAGAAAGGTGAAGAGGCTAAAAAGTGTGAGTTATTCAGAGACCTGACACCTGTCTGTTGCGAATTCTTCAAGAAGAAAATTAGATGGTCTGATGTTATTGGCTGTGACTAACACAAAATAATGATACAAAAAATAAAATTGATTCTATCTTGCCAAACAGGAAATGACCAACCAATGAGTCATTTCTGATTCAGCTCTCTGGGTCGTCACACCATTAACTTGTTAGAGCATAGGCCCAAATCATCAAATTAGAAAAAAAATTGTAAAGGTGATGGGAAGACCCTGGGAGCTAGCAAGACTCCGACATGTCCAATTTTAAAAAATTATTGAACTCAAACAAACTCATTCTTCATTAAGTGACTTCTTTGTACTAAGTTTTGTGCCAGGCGTTGCTGATTCTGAACAAAGAAATTGAATCAAAGTAAAGACACAGATTAGAATTTATCACCATTTCTTAAGAGAAGCCTAACAAATGTGAAACAGTTTGCTACAATAAGAAGGCTAGCAAGCTGAGAAAACACTAGAGCCAGCAAATGCCGTTTTTCTTGCCAAGCAAGGCAATCCATAATTCAAAGATAGTACACGTTAATTTGTAATACATTCCTGAGGGTGGGATAAGTTGTGTCTGCTTGCTTGGGTTTTCTCAGCAAAGATACTAGAGCAGTTTGTCATTTTCTTCTCCAGCTTATTTGGCATATGAGGAAACTGAGGCAAACAGGGTAAAGTGACTTGAGGTCGGATCTCGTCTGAAGCCAGATTTGAACTCAGGAAGATGTCTTCTCGACTCCAGGCCTGACACTCGATCTGCTGGACCATCTAGCTGCCAATATGATCTGCAGAGGATAAAGGAAGATTAAAAGCAATATCACCTCACAAAGGAATGGAAAGCCCAGGAGGTTAGGACGGAGCTAGAGAGAGCTCACATGAAAACCAACTAAATTCCAATCAACTCAAGTATATCTATCCACGGCTCTAGAAGGGGCAAGGATCAAATAGACTCACAGGAGCCCAGATTGAGAGCTGGAAAGAATCTCAGAGGTCAGCTGCTCCAGTCCTCTCATTGTACAGAGGAGGAAACTTAAGTCCCTGACTGATTAACTGATCTGCCCAGGGGCAGGCACACAGCTAATAACTCATAGTAAAGTCACGGCAGCTGACTCCAAGGCCAATTTTCTTTCCATTGTACCCATTCCTTTCCTCTGAAGTCCAGGTGAAATGGAACAGAACTTCCTATTGTGCTCTCTTTACCACTAATGACAATGGAGTCTCCACATTTGGCTCCTAATACTTCCTCAGCTACAGGAGGAAGTGAAAATGGCATGAAAGACAGTGATTCCAGGAGTGGCTGGATCTGAGCAAATACAGAAAGGAAAAATCCACGTGGGGAGCAACAGAAATTTTAAAACCACAGAGGAATCGATTTTCAAAACCTTTTAAAGGGAAGATCCATTAAGGACAGAAAAAGATCAGGGTTGATGTTATCCCCAAAAGGCAAAGAAGAACACCACAAACAACTGCTTACTAAGCAACACGTTTGATGAAAGGGAATTGCGTCTTCTCGGTCTTTTGAGGCCACTACCCTTCCTTCTCCCCCAAACTCTGGCACCTAAAAACACATTCTGAACAGAATAGATGTCCCATGTGGCAAAGGCATACTGATCAGTTACTTAAAGTAACTCTCCAAGAAGGATTCTGTTTGTTTTTATAGGTATCTGATAGCACCTAACACTCTATAGAAAGTGGATAGAGTTCCAGACCTGAAATAAAGAAGATTCATCTTCCAGAGCTCAAATCTGGTCTCTTTCAGACATTTACTAGCTGTGTGACTCTGGGCAAGTCACTTAACCCCATTTACCTCAGTTTCCTCATCTGTCAAGTGAGCTAGAGAAGGAAATGGTAGATCACTCCAGTATCTTTACAAAAAAACCCAACACACATACAACAAAAAAACCCAAACAACAACAACAACAACAAAAGAAAAAACCCAAAGAGGGTCACAAAGAGTCAGATGCAGCTGAACAACAACAAAAATCACACTACTGCAGATTCAAGAATGTTATTATACGGAAGCTAATGACAGCCCCCTTTCTTAAGCTTCTCAGAGGTTTGACAGGCGTCATGATGCCTTGGGCAAGTCCTTTCCTTTCGTCTGAGTTCAGTTTCCTCTTCTGCAAGATTTAGACTAAGACCCTAAGAGTGTATTTCTTACAGATTGTTGTCCAATAGTAAGTGCTTTTAAAAAATCTCAAGAATTGATTTCATAAAATGTCCAAGTTGGAAAAGAAGTGGAGGCCATCAAGTCATCTTACCTGGATGTAACCCTGGATGATTCCACCCTACCCCTACTCCAGTATCTGGAACAAATGTCCATCCAACTTCTCCTTGAAGACCACTCAGGGACGGCTCTAATGGTAAGGAAATTTTCCGTGGCATCTAGCCTAACCTTCTCTCATTGCTACCAAAAAGAACAATTCTTCTGCTTAGTAGGTCTTCAAATACCCAGATGTCTCTTTTCCAGGCTAAATGTCAGCAGTTCCTTCCACCCGACTGTCATGCAGCCTAGTGTTCCAAGCTCTAGACTTGAAGACACATTTCCATTTGGGAAAGCTGCTCTCTCATTTTGTGCTCTCTCCTTCCCAAATCAATTTCCTCTGGAAATCTCAGGATATCATTCATATTTCCATTCCCTGTGTAAAACATTCTCTGGTTCCCATGCAAGCACTCAAGGTAACAATGTACACAAGATACAGGATTGACTTTCGCTCCCCCCCAAACTTAAACAACAGAACAATGCATGATGTCATAAGCAGTCAATAGAGTTCTCTGCCAGCTCCCCCCCCCAGCCCTTTTCTCTTAATTCTGCTTCTGCACCAGGAATGTAGACTTTAAAATGACACTGAGGGCTTTGACTCCCCAAAGAAGGGAAAACGAATCAAGGGCTGCCAAAGCCATATATGCCTCCCCACGAAAGCAGAACCATCAAAAATAATTCCCAGGAGAAGCAGAGGGGAAAGGCCAGCCTTTGGCTTCTCCTTTTGTTCTAGGGTCACATGCCTGATCCTTTTCTGTGCAGGAGTCCCCTCTTCTCTCTCAAGAACATTGGGGTTTCCAGTGGAATCACCTGCCAGCATCAGGAGCAGAAAGGGAAGGGAGGGATGGAGGGAGGATTGGATCACAGGACTTAGGAAAACTTGTGTGGGAATTTGTTTTTATATGTGCTAAAAAAATACACACACACACACACACACACACACACACACATATATATTAGCACATGTACACAAAACAAATATATATATATATATATACATATATATATATATAAACAAACAAACAAAAAGAACCTGAGTGGTAGCAATTGGAAATTAATAAGAAAGAATAAACCCCTAACGATTCTCTTCTTCTACTTCTACTACTACTACTACTGCTACTACTGCTGCTGTTGCTGCTGCTGCTGCTGCTGCTGCTACTACTACTACTACTACTAAAAGGGGCATTTCTGGAGCCAGAAAGAGAACAATGGGTCCTGGAAGTCTTCTGAACTTCCGTATTGTTGACCAAATCCTATGCCCTTTACCCAGGGGCTAGGCTCCCGATGCCCCGTCCTGTCCTGGAGCCACATGCTTCACCAGCATCACCGTTGCCTCTTGATGCTACTTCTCAGGTCACATAGTTGAGAACACTTGTCACTTGCCAATGGTTCTAGCCCCTCTACCTCTCCAAATAGTAAGGAGCTCAATGGTGCTCAGCTCAACACAGTGCAGGTGCTTAAGTTTCCCTACCCAATGAGGAAAAAATCTCTTTTATATGCGAACCCAACAGACACAAATTTATCCACTCAATTTTAATTCCAAGCATCTCTGCTTGCCAAGAGAGAAAGAAGTTCAAAGGGCCACAGATTGATTCTGGTTTTGAAAATCTCTCTGACTGGGGCTTTTTACTTACAGTTTACAATATTCAAAAACAAAGGCAATGGGACAACCAGGGTGCACAGTGGTTAGAGAGCCAGACATGGAGTGGGGAGGGTCTGTGTTCGAATATGGCTTCAGACATTTTCTAGCCTTGGGCAAGTCACTTAATCATTTCAGTTGCCTGTCCCTTATTATTTAGAATCAATACTGTGCATTTACTAACATTTTATTTTTAATTCAATTACATGAAAAAAGAATTTTTAACATTCACTTTCTTTAAATTTGAGCCCGTTCCCTGAGATGGCAAACAATCTGTTACAGCTTTTACATGAGTGATAGTAGAAAACATCTTTCCACATTAGCCCTTTGGGGAAAGAGAATTTGAACAAACAAAAGAAAAGTGAATAACTAAAGTACAAAATAGTATGTTTCTGTCAGTCCTTTCTCTGGAGGCAGATGGCACTTTGCATCATGAGTCCTTGAGGATTTACCTGGGTCATTGTACTGCTGGAAATAGCCAAGTCATTCATAGATGTTCATCACATAATATTGCTGTTACTATGTACACTGTTCTCCTGGTTCTGCTCACTTCACTTTGCATCAGTTCTGGGAGGTCTTTCCAGCTCTTTCTTTTTTTTAATTTTTAATTTTTACCATTTTTTAAAGTTTTACCAATTTTTAAAGTTTACCCTGGTTTCATGATTCGTGTTTTCTCCCTCCTCCTCATCCCTCCCTCCTCCCAGAGTTGACAACAATTTCCCTGGGTCATACACACACACACACACACACACACACACACACATAAACACTTGAACCCACTTCCATATTATTCATTTTTGTAAAAGGGAAGTCTTTAAAAACCAAAACCCTAAATCATATACCCATATAAACAATTGATAAATAACAGGTTTTCTTCTGGATTTCTACTCCCATAGTTCTTTTTCTAGATGTTTCTAGCTCTCTCTTAAATGATCCTTCACATCATTCCTTAAAGCCCAGTAGTATTTCATTACAAACATATAGCACAACTTCTCTTGCCATTCCCCCATTGAGGAACAGCCCCTCCATTTCCAATTCTTTGCCACCACAAAAAAGCTTCCATAAATATTTTTGCACAAACAGGTCCTTTACCCCTTTTTAAAAATCTCTTTGGGATCCAGAACTAGAAGTGATGTTGTTGGGTATGCACAGTTTTAAAGCTCTTTGGGTATAGATCCAAATCTCTCTCCCAGATGGTTGGATCAGTTCACAACTCCACCAACAATGTATTGGTGCCCCAATTTTGCCACATCCCCCCCCCCACATTTATAATTATTTTCCTTTTCTGCAATTTTGGCCAATCCAATAGGTGTGGGGTAGAACCTCGGGGTTGTTTTAACGTGCTTCTCTCTAATCAGGGGTGGAGAAGGGACTTGGCATAGGGGGCTAGGAAAGGAATTCCTGTGGAAATGAATCATGATTGCAGCCAGTAGAAGGATGAAGACACAGTTGGTCTGGGCCTCCTTCTTAAATTGGAGGGTCTGGAAGTGACTAGACAATCAGAAGATGAGAGGTAAGGTGGGGGCAGGGTTAGAAGTGTAGCCTGGAGAGGAATGAACCAATCAAATCACTACACTCTGAGATATAATAATTTCTCTTCAATAAAGTGCAAATGGGTCATCTAGGCCCTTTAGGCTAGGAGGCCACATCCTTTCCAGGCTGAAGAAATATCCAAATCAGAGGTACACTTCTCAGTAACCTCATAGAGTTAATCAAGGTCATTTGTTCAGCCCTAATAGTCCATACCTCCATGTCATGATCTTGAGGACCTTCCCAGTCCAGGCACCCTTCAGTTTATCAGTGTTCTTTGTGGCATCCAGGACTCAACATGGAATTTCAAAAGGAACTAGGCCAGGGCAGAAGATGGTGGAATTATCAGCAGAATATCTAACTTCTCCTGTTGTCAGTCATCATCAATCCATCCTCCTCAGTCCTCCTAAGTATTCAAGACCCTGTTTTTCTATTTCTTAAGTTCTACAGTTTAATACTTAACATAAAGGCTATTGAGAGTGACTGCCATCTTGGGAGTTGTACTGTGTGATATCTTGAGGGCTATGACCAGCCAAAGGCAGGTCGTACCCAGAAAAATATGACACGTTGTCACAGTTTCTCATCTTCCACACATTTTTCTGGATCAGTTAGAAGTGAATTCTGAGAATTAAATGCTCATGTTCACATATACACAAGTTATTCTGCCTCCAATGTAGTCGCATCATTTGTTTCTACTAGGATGTGTGGTTTTGTCCATTTTTTGCACCTGGGCTCCAACATACACTTTCTCTGAAAGTCCTTGGCACTGTGTTCTCCCCAAATCTAGGGCATATGGTAGAGTATGTCTGGCTATGGCAAATTCTTGTCATTTTTATTTCAGCAACAGCTGAATATCCTGAAATTGGAGAGTTGCAATTGCCCCTGACATTGTCTTCACCTTTTAGAGGATGGAATTGTCATCAAGACAATTCAAAAATTTATTAGCAACTCTCCATCCAGTTTATGGGGTTCCATATATGAATATATCTGCCTTTTTTAACCCCTTCCCTTCCATCTCAGAGCAATACTGTGTCTTGGTTCCAAGGCAGAAGAGAGGTAAAGGCCAGACAATGGGGATCAAGTGATTTGTCCAGGGTCACACAGCTAGGAAGTGTCTGAGGTCACATTTGAACCCAGGACCTCCTGCCTCTAGGCCTGGCTCTCAATCCACTGAGTCACCTACTTGCCCCCATGAATATATCTTCTAAACAGGCAATTCTATATACTTTGTTCCCCTTAAATAAAGTTCATCCTTCCTTCACATTTCAAGCATGAGTCTCATCCTATAAAGTCTCAGGGATACCTGTTATTGGGTCAAATTGATCTCTGTGCATTAGCATCTCTAATATGCCTTACTTGTTACCCGTACCTTGTAAATGGGGCCATATATAAATAGTTGAGGCCAAGAGTTTTACTGCAGGCTCCCTCCTTGCATATTATCTCTTAAGAATTACTGGTCTTATCTAATGATCTTCTGCTATTTGGTTTCATAGCTATATGTGAAGAATTTTGTTCCTCTCCTCCTCTTTTCATTCTTAAGCCCTTTTATCAGATTCAAAGACTTCCAGCAAATATAGTTTTACTCCCCACTAGACCCATGGCCTGTCTTGGTTTCTTTTAAGCTGTTTCCCACAAATCCCAATTTCATTCTCAGACACCAAGTTAAGCAGCTGTTCCCTTTCTCAATGAGTCTCCGTCTTCCACAGCCCCTATCTTCAATCATCATCAGCAGTGATGAAAACACCACCTGTGCCCCTGAGGTCTTCGATTTCTTGCGGGAGACTTTATAATCCCCAACAATGCTTTCGAGGTTCCTTCAGGCAGCATCATTTGTTCCTAAGTGAATCACCAGAAGACAGTAGCATTTGTCATGTCTAGCAAGAGTCAGGAGGCTCTCTAGCACGTCCCAGATACAAGAGCTCTGGAAGACCCCCAAAAGGGGTCCATCCAATGCAGTGGAAAGTCTTCCATTCATTTCCCTACATCATACATGTACCAAAGGAGCACACATGCTCATTCATTCCTCACTCTTGCCATATGATCAGACCTTCCTCCTTTTAGAACAGAAGTTTCTCTCGTCACATCACTTATCATAATGGGATGCAACCAGTTTGCAGCCAGGATATGCCCCTTCATCACCTTCTGGGGGATTCTCAACTTCAATCCTTCAGATGAGAGGCTATGCACAATGCTAACCTAGGACAACAGCAATGGATAGGGCACACGGGGCATCACTGGAGAGAACACCTACTTCCGTGTGCCCACAGCCTCACTTTCTTCTAGGCTCTAGGGGATGGAAGTGGGATGAGAGTGGGTAGAAAGTCAATGATCTTTCGCCAGTTTTATCAGATCTTTCCCCTCTGCCTCTTATTTGGGTTGCAGTCATTAGTGGTACTATTATATTGTTTATTAGTCATAGTTCCAAGGGGAAAAATCTCATTGTTATTATTTTCTTTCAGAAGATCAGCTTTCTTATTTTCCCATGCAGTAAGTCTGTCGCACATTTTCCCTAGAAAGTGGCTCAGAAGGTAGGCTCCATTTGCCTGGACATAACCGGAACACCCTCATACTATGCCAATGCATTTGATAAAGGTCTTCCCTGAAATATAGGCATGCCCTCTGAAATGGGATCAAGGTAAGCCCAGAATATATAATTCAGCATTGCAAAAGTGCTGGGAACAGTTGGGAGGGAAAGACTGGGGCCTACAAAAGGTTTTAAGGAGGCAGCATGGAACGTCAGAAAAGGGAAGCTTAGAGGCAGCTGTTGAATGTCTCCAGCCATTGTCTAGTGGGACCAATGTTCTGATTCTAGACAATTCTACTCACTTGGTTTTGATTCTGCATTCATAAAATAGAATGCGAGCCAGGTAACATAACCCCTCCAATTGAGCATAAGCTCCTTGGGGGCAGAGATAGTTTCATTTTTGTCTAAGTATCTCTAGTACCTAGTACATACTTCTATTTTAGAAAGGACCTTAGAGAAGATCATCTAATCCAATCTTTTCATTTTACATATGGGGAAACTGAGGGCTAAAGAACTCAAGTGACTTGCCAAAGATTATAAAAGGTAAGGGATATACTTAAGATTCTATCTAAAACATTCTGATTCCAAATTCAATGCTTATTATAAACTATGGTTTTGGTTTAGACACAATATGTGCTTTCCAACAAATACCAAAATAAACCCTCTACAAAGATCATTTCTCAAAGACAATTAAGCAAAGTTATTTATTAGTGTGATTCTGATGTCCCTTTTAAAAAGCAGTGTCACTTCCCATGTTTGAAGTTTACAGATTAGTAATAGTTAAGTAAATAATAAAATAGATGGGGGGGTAGTGACTGTTAAAAATTGTTTTAAAATATAATTGGGGAAAATAAAATATTATTTAAATGATTTTAAAAGATTGGTAATAGAAAGGCAAGATATATATCCTTTACCTTTGAGAACATGACATCAGTAACATCTGTTGTATTTGCCTGCAGTTTTGTTGGCCTCATAATTACCTTTGTTGACACTGTTGTACTCCTCATTGTAGAGAGTGTTCTCTGGGTTCTGCTCACTTCCTTTTCATCAGTTCATACAAGTCTTCTTAGGTTTCTCTAAACTAACGATATCAAACCCTCAGCCTGCCAACCTCATTCCCAATCCAAAGTGCAGACTGAACTAGATTAAAATGTTGTTCAGAAATGTCTAACAAAATAAATCAAATGCTAATAAAACATTGGAGATGTTGAAAATGTGTTTTTTTAAGTCAAAATGGGCTCCTGAGAAATTTTCTATAAGATTTAGAGGTCCCTTTCCTATCTGAGTTTGATACGATTATACTAAAAAGTCCATGTTTACCGTCCATCTTCATAACAGTTCAGTAATACTAATATTTGCCAACATTCTTAAAGTACTTTAAAGTAGGCCTTCCCAACTATCACATGAGGTAGGTGCTAATATTTCTATTTTAGAGACGAGAAAAGAGAGGCATTGAGATGTTAAGTGACTTGCCCAAGACCACATGGCTAATAAGTATCAGAAGTGATATTTGGACCCTGATCTTTCTGCCTGAGATCAGCCTCTCTCCATTGGAACACATTGCCTCTCTGATAGCTAAGCTTCCATTCCATTCACACACCCTGGTTTAACTACATTCCCCTGTCCCAAATGGAGGCTGAGCTTTCTGGTTTTGTTTTCCTGAATATTTCCTCCAGAAAAACAATGTCCTGTCTGGCAGACACCTGGTTCAATTCTCCTGCCAGATATGTTTACCAACAATTGCAAATGAAGGAATTAGTTTTCTCATACAACTCAGTCTTATGGAAATTTGAATGGCACCAGGAAGTTTTCCCTGAGGTCTGATCATCCCATGATGAGCCAAGGTATAAGGTTCTAGACTTCAGAACTACACTCCTGAGGTTCCTACCAAGGGGTAGCCAGTCTTCTTCGCCCACCCCACCCCTTCCCCACCATGTGAGTCCCTGATTGAAACTAGCCTTGTCCTCCCTAAGGATATTTCTATAGGATCTCCACACCTGCCTGGACTCCACAGGCCCTGGTAAATGTCACTTTGCACCTCCTCAGTGTCATGCCTCCAAAGTGGGTTTCCATGATTGACTCTTATTGAAATAAGATGCTCGGTAGTCTAGTCTGCCTAATAAAGGCCTGCTGGGCTTCCTGCCCACTCACCATGCTCATTTAAAATTGAGGTAACAGCTCGACACAGGTATAAAGTGATTCCAGCTTGTATTTTCCTTTGTTTACACCTTAAAAATAAATGTAACAGTCAATTGCTAGGCCTGAATTTCCATAGCTCTTGCCCCATCTGCCTTATCTTGATGGGTATAGATGGGGTGTACATTGGAAGATATGATATGGGTTGAAAAGAGCAGGAAAATGGTAGCCAGTAACCAAAGGACAGAATTGGGCAGTGGGCCAAGCTGCAGCTTTGGGAAACCAAAGGATGCCTATTAGTCAGAGCATGAATGCCTTGGAACATTCTTGTGCGGTGAGGAGTGATAGCTATGAGGAGGAATCCAGAGAAACATGGAAAGATTCACCTGAGCTGTCATAGAGTCAAGAGAGCAGAAACAGGGAAAGGAAATGTACAGTGACTATTCAAGAAGGAATAATGAATCAGGGATGATGGGGGCAGGTGGGAGGGGTAGGTTTGCTACCTAGTCTCTCACATGGATTAGTTGGATGAATGTCCTAGAGAGAGACAAAAAATAACTCCCTAGGAGTTAGCCTCTCCCCATAATATAAAATACCAGTGCTGAAAGAGGAGGATGAGAGGAGTCCCTCATTCTGCAGATATCTTCACCTCTGACGAGCCACTGATGAAAGGAGAGGAACCCCAGGGTGCACTGGGATAAAGGACTGGATTCCAAAAAGCATTCCTCCCTCTCTCTCTCTCTCTCTCTCTCTCTCTCTCTCTCTCTCTCTCTCTCTCTCCCCCCTTCTCTTCCTCTCCCTCTCCCCCCCCCTCTGTCTCTCTCCCCCTCTCTCCCCTCTCTATTTGTCTGTCCATCTGTCTCTCTCTTCAACCCATACAAGCTCAACAGACATCTCCAGTCTAGGGAATTTCGATTTGCTTCAGGCTAGAAATCTCTCTAGCTGGAGGCAACTAGATGGCTCAGTGGACAGAAGACAGGAGTTCAAATCTAGTCTAAAACACTACCTGTGTGACCCTGGCAAGTCACTTAACACTTTTTGCCTTAATGCACTGAAGAAGAAAATGGTAACCCATTCCAGTATTGAAGGCACAGAAAATGCTGGCATGCTATGGTCCATTGGGGCACAAGAGTCAACCAGGCCTGAACAAGAAGAAATCCCTTTGCTTCCTACTTCCCCCGTCTGTCACCCAGAGCTAGAGAAAGAATGCACAAGGGAGTAGCTTCACCAGATTTAGGCTTCCCATCGTCTGGGGGTGGCAATCATCCGTGCCTCATTGCAGGCACGAGATAAGTCCTCTGCTTTTCTCAGATTGCTCCTCCCTCCCGTTTGCCATGGAGAATGTTGACCGTACACCAAGAGTAATTGGCCACTAATTTCTTTATACAATAATGGAAATAAATGGTAATGAGGGAAAATTAGAGGTGTTGCAGGGAGGGGAACTCCATGCTGTGGGCACTGTGGAAAGCTGCCAATGTCAACAGAGAACTGGCTGCTTTACATCCTTCTTCTCTTGGTAAGAGGCTGGCACAGAGTCTGGGGAGAAGGGTATTATCTCTAAGGAGAAGTTGGGGGTGTACATACCCACCGGTCACTCAGTGTCTAACAGTGAGGAAGAGGGGCCAAGGAAGTTCACATGGCACCAGGATGGAGAATAGCACTCCAGACTCTCCCTCTGCACCTGACTCTTGCCCTTTCTTTCTCCCAGGATTTGCTATGAACAATCCCAGGGGCCTCAGTCCCTTGATGTTAGTGGCTGGTGGATTTGGAGAAACAATCTCCATCTCCATGGCAATTCTGACAAAGGATTGCAATGACAATTATGCCAGTGAAAAGATCCCCAAAAGGAAGCCAAGCAGCTTTGTCATTAAAGTGATAATTGAGCAGAATGTTGTCTACTAGGCAGGGGTTGTCATGGCATCTTCTGTCACTGGTTTTTGTTGTTTTATCCTTTTTCTGTGTTAAAAAGAATGGAGTGGGGGTGGAGAAAGCCTTTGGAGGGAGGGAGGAACTGAAAGAGACAAACTGGATGTGGAATCGGAAGGCCTGTGGCCAACAATCTGGGCCAGCAGCATGATCTGAACAAGTGAACTCGCCTCTCCAGGCCTAGATGATGGTGTTTAAAGGGATGATCCTATGCTGGGTCATTCAATCTCTGTCTACACCCGTTTCTTTCCCTTCTCACCAGGCTTTGGGCCCAGAACAACCAGTATCATTCAATAAGCATTTTGGATATACAAATCCCGGGGGACTAAGAACAGAATGAGAAGTCGTGCCCTTGAGGAGTATCCATTCTCCCCCAAAGTAAACCTTTCCCAAACAAGCCGGTCCATTCCAGGTAGACTGATTATTTTTGCTAAGGAGGCACCGAGTTCTGTTATTTCTACTTGAATGAGGCTGTCCCTCAGTATGTGGTTTAAGGTTATAAAGTGTAATGGGAGTCTAGGGCCTTATACAGGCCTGTTATGGCCAGTTTATAATCCTCCTGCATCTTTTGGTTAATATTAATCTCACCTGACCAAAACCTGGCTGTCCCATGGGCTGTGAACATTTACTTGGAGCCTGACCCCTTGGAGACATGTAAATCTTCCTCCTCAATCAGCCTGACTTAGTTTCCCTATAGAGTTGGTTGGATAAAATTTGTTTCTATAGGGTATAAGAATTTAAATTTAGGTTTCTGTGCTAATATGAAAGTTCTAAAGTAATATTGTGGTCACAGATTTAAAAATATTACAACTTAGTCTACATGACCTTTAGCAGCGACGGAAAGTACTGCCTAGCTACAAATACCCTGAGTTTAATCCTAATGTATCCAGATCTCAAATGCAAATCCGAAAGCAACTCTCACCAGGATCCAAAGTCCTAATTAGGAAGCTAAAATCTGAAGAATCTGTTGAGAACCTTCAGTGCACATGAGGCTAAGACCACCATGTAGGGTCTCCTCACCCAACAACCAAGGAGGGAATCACTCCACTCACCACCACAGGATCCAAGTGAAGGGTCTCTTCCTCCATTCCAACTCACCTACGCAGAATCCAGGACTAAATTCTTGAGTAGGTCTTTTTAAAGCAGTTTTCTTGACATCACTTCCTATTGCTCCCCCACTTTACAGGAACCAATCAGTCTTTCAATTTGCCTAGCACTGCCCAGGGGTGGGGCAGTGGCTTCTGGAGTTTTCACCCACTCCAGCAAATGACTTGTGAACTCTCCTACTTAGGGACTGGTAAGGTACTAAGTAGGGGTACCTAACTTTTTGATTGACTAACTTAAAAGTGGCTGATTGATAGACAAAGAGTTTGATTCACTCTTCACAAGAGGATGCGCACTGAGATTCTGACTTTAAGTTTGTTCAACTCTAATGATGTTGAAGGAAGTCTGAGACTAGGGATCTATCTTTTTCCCTTTTACTTTTAGAGTCTAAAAGGAATATTCAAGATTGGAATACATAAATGAATTCTTTTTCTGTCACTGACATAATTTCACCTATAACCATGTTGGTGAAGCTGTGGCATACATGCACAGCCAGCACTCGGGGAGCCACCCTGTCCCCTCTCTTCCCAGCATTCCAGGACATTTTTAATGCCCCACCCCTCTGTCCAGCCATCAAAAGCAAGCACTTTCCCCCTCAGCTCTCTGGTAATGCAGGGGCTCATAGACATCTTGAATTTGCCCTCTGGACACTCAAACTGGGAAAAGGTTCACCAACTCTGTCCTATAAGAAGCCTTGTCAGAATCCTCCTGATACATGAGGCTTTCTCTGAGGCCTAGACCTACGTATGCTTCGGCCTAATAATAAACCTTTGGTCATGAGCTCCAGAATTTGGTAAACCTAGATCTGACGGCAGTCTTCCACCACATGCACTCCTAGAGGAGATATTTCTTCCATAACAAATTCCATCATCTTCAAAGGTCAGAAGAGCAAGGCACTGCCAAAAAGGAATCAGAACCCAGACCCAGTTTTGCAGCCAAGGCATCATGGGTGCCCCAAAGAACTCTCTTCTGGGCTTACCTCGAGCCCAGCTCAAGGACTCGGTCAGCTTTCTCTGGACATCACATTGGTGGAGCCCAGTGGCATGTAGGAGCTGAGCTAACTTCTGAGCCTCCACCCTCCAGAGACTGAGATGGTAGAGGGAGAGGTGATGGGGAAATGTTTGTACATCACTGTATTCTTACTATAAATGTAGACATTTTTGTTTCTGTGATTTTTTGGAGGAGAAGCTTTCCCTTAAATATTGCCCTTTTATCTTTGAAATAAATATTGCTTTGTAAAAGCTAACAAATGTTAAGTTATAAGTGGAACAGGCCTCAATACATAAGCACCAAAGGGGATTGGATCTCACACTAGAAGGTATCTTCAAGGCAACCTAGTCCAACTAGCTCATTTTACAGATAATGAAACTAAGGCCTATTCAGGCCAAGTGACATATCCAAGGTCACACAGGACCTAAGATTAAAACCAAGGTCCTCTGACTCCAAATCTGGCATCTGTTTGCTTAAGAACTGGAGTCTAAACAATTCTTGCATATCTGGATGGCCTGAAGCCCCCCAAATCTCCACTTTCCTACCAGTCCCTCATATCTGAGAAGAGACCTAGCCTGCCCAATCATACTCCCTTTCACCTCAGAGCTTGTAGTAGAGATCACATCCTAATAATATACTATCTTGTCTCTCCAGGCCTGTAGAAGAATCAGGAACCAAGAGGACACAGGCCTCTGGTTTTCTGAGGTGTTCTACTTCAGAAGTGGTCCCTCCCCAGGCTCCCTGTGCCAACAGTCAGGAGAATAAAAACAAGTGTGGTCTGAGACAGGCAGCATATGGCAAACAGTTGACCAGGTCTCCTCTGGCTGCCAGGAAACAGCTGAATCACCAAAAGGCACCCACAGGCTCACAATCAGGCCTCAAGCCCGAGCCACACTCAAGGGCATTCTGGGACAGCTGTTCTAGAGCTGGCTGTGCTCAGGCTCGCCAAGCAAGCCACCATCTAAGGACAAGGTCGGTGCCTCCCTTTGCCATTTCCCTTTCATGAGGGTTGAGGATAAGTTTGACTATGCAAGAAAACAAAATGTATGCAACATGATTTTAGTTCTGAGCTTCAGGTGGGGCTTTGGTGCGTAGAATGGCACAGCCTTTCAGAGGTGATGTGGCCTAACTGGTGAGAAAAAGCAGAAGCCAAAGATTTTATTTTGTTTTTTTTTTCTTGTTTTCATTTTTTAATTGAAAGATTATATTTAACTAATTAATTTAGAATATTTTTCCATGGTTACATGATCCATATTTTTTCCCTCCTCTCCTTGCCATGCCCTCCCCCTTCCCGTAGTTGACGCGCAATTCCACTGGGTTTTACATGTGTCCCTGATCAGAACCTATTTCCATATTATTGATATTTGCACCAGGGTGATTGTTTAGAGTCTCTATCCCCGATCATGTCCCTATCGTCCCATGTGATCAAGCAGTTGTTTTACTTCTGTTTCTGCTCCCACTGTTAGAAGCCAAAGATTTTAAAGAGGCCCAGGAGACGGCCTGGTCCACACTTGGATGAGAGACCACTTGGGGATCCCTGGCAGCTTATTAACTTCTCTGGTTCTCAGTTGCCTAATCCGTAGAGTGAGGGAGTTGGACAAGATATCTTCTCTGGTCCCCGCAAGCCTAAATCTAGGATTCTTACACATTGAAAACCTTTAGGAATGTCTTCCATATGCATTTGAGCAGTGCGGGGACTGGAGGGCAGGGGTTAGAAGCAGTCGTAAAACGCGCAGTCTGCCAAACACCTCAGGAAGACAAACAGGCAACATTTCTGACCTTTAGAATGTAAGATGTATTTTCTTCATCTTTTCAGCTGAAAAAGAAGTCTTTGTTTGCCTTCGGATTGTAGATTTAGAAAAGGAAGGGACCTTGAAAGTCATCTAGTCTAATGCCTTCATTTTACTGAGGGGGAAACTGAGGCCCAGAGAAGTTAAAAGACTTAGCTAATGTAAGCCAGATATTAAGCTGGCAGAGACAGTGCTCTGAGGCCAGATGCCATTCTCTGTTATCTGCACCAATATTTATTTATCTCCTGGATGCTGTGGCTAGATAGACCGGCATCAATCGTGTGTTTTGTCTACTGCTAGGAAGAGGGGAAAGCAGTTCCCTGGAAATAATAACTTACCAACACTGCTCTCAAACAGAGTTGAGGTCCTGAAGGCCAGGCAGGGTTTTGGTGTCAAGCAAAAAGAATGTCCTCTCCTTTGTTTGAATACCAGGATGCCAAACTGCTAAGGAAGGGTGTCTGGGGAAGGCTTCCTCACTAGAACCATTGTCTGGCCTTCAATGGAAACAAGAAAGGAGCCGATTTCCCCTCCCTCCAGGGCTTGCCAACATTCACTTCCCAGGCCTTGCTCCCTGACCCCACCTATGATCACAAGAATTCTCTTTCTACTAACTGTTTGCTTGTTGCGTTGCCAAATCCTTTTGCACATGATCTCATCTGATCCCGAGGATGACCTTGCTGGGAAGGAAGGACAGTGATGATCAGCCCCATTTTATAGATGAGGAAACGAAAACAACGAGAAGTGAGTGACCCAGTGAGGTGGTCACAGGGCCAGGATGAGCCCAGGGCCCCCAGTTCCTCGTTCCAGTCTGCTGGGCCTTCAGACAGCTCAGACTTAACTAAGGAGAGCCATAACTTCTGAGTAAGTCAATACTGCTCCTTCTCAGCCCCTATTAGCAGTCTGCTCACTGTAACCCATGTACCAATCACCTCGGGCTACATAAGGAGTCGAGAGCAATGGAGGAAAGCATGTGGTTTGGGGGTTGAATAGTAACTGTAGTAAAAAATCCAGTTTTGGCTGGAAGTCAGGAGAGACTTCCTAACAATGAGAGTTATCTTAGCAGAAAGAAAGTACTTAGGGTAGCTGGGTAGCTGACTGGATAGAGCACCAGGCCTGGAGAAGGGAAGTCCTGAGTTTAAATCCAGCCTCAGACATTTCTTAGCTGTATGACCCTGGGCAAGTCACTTAACCCCATCTACCTAGTCCTCATCAATCTTCTGCCTTGGAACCCATACGAAGGAAGGAAGGAAGGAAGGAAGGAAGGAAGGAAGGAAGGAAGGAAGGAAGGAAGGAAGGAAGGAAGGAAGGAAGGAAGGAAAGAAGGAAGGAAAGAAGGAAGGAAGGAAGGAAGGAAGGAAGGAAGGAAGGAAGGAAGGAAGGAAGGAAGGAAGGAAGGAAGGAAGGAAGGAAAGAAGGAAGGAAGGAAAGAAGGAAGGAAGGAAAGCTTCTTTTTTATTCTTTAGAATAGTAAGTTTCTTCCTTTTCTAAAGCCATTTATCTGGTTTGTTAAAGTGAAGATGTTAGATTTAGCTAGCTGCTGAGAGCCTTTCAACTCTCATATTTTATGATTCTGAGATAATTTGTTCCTACCCTGTTTCAAAATGGGCACTTTTAAAGTCACTCAGGCCTAGCTAGTCACAGTTGGCTACCATGCTAACAGAACTCAGACAAAAGGAAACATTAGTATACTAAAATATTTAATCAAGATTGAAACAAGGAAAAAACTAACATGGGATAGTCATATCCACATTCCTAAGTAAATATTATCTCTTCCCATTCCCTCTAAGTATCTGAGAAACAATCTCCTTTAAGACTCTGGCCCAATGTGGAATGAGACCTTTAGTACAGAAAGCTTTGCCCTCTCAAATCAAAACAAATATTTCCCCCAGTGCCTGCCATTTGCTTTCTTGTTCTTTCCTGATCTCACCTGGGTTCATGACCATCTCTGAATGCCCTTCATGCCTTCTTTCTTTTAAAATAAAACCCTTTCCTTCCATCTTAGAACTGATGCCAAGTATAGGTTCTAAGGTGGTAGAGTGGTAAGGGCTAGGCAATGGAAGGTTAAGTGACTTGCCCAAGGTCACCCTGCTAGGAAGTATCTGAGGCCACATTTGAACACAGGACTTTCTGTCTCTATTCATGCCCCCTCCATCTCTTTTTTTTCTTTTTTATGTAGTCCCTACTATGATGGCAGAAGTCGGGGAAAGTTGTAAATCAGGTATTGATCTCATTGAGAAAAAGGAAGGGGAACGACTTGGTGATCAATAGATGACAGCTCCTAGGATTTTGGTTGAGTGACAGATACGAATAGCCTCAAAGGAAAGGAAACTACTGAGTAATGGGGATAGTGGAAATGGAGAGCAAGGAGCATTCTATCACTGCTCACCCAATTAGCCAAGGAGGCCAAAGGAAGGTTTAGCCAACAGTGGAAAGGGTGACCAGGGGCTGTGAGATCAGGAGGGAGCCAGGTATCAGTTATAGCTAGTAGATGGTAGGAGTGGGAAAGGAAATGAGGAAATAGACATTCCATAGGGCACAGTGGAAGGACTCCTCCATCCCTTTTATAATGGTAACAAACACTTAGTAGCAAATGTCACCTTTTTCCTCCTTCCCCAAATTCTTGTGTCATGATCATCTTGCACCTAGACATAGTCTTATGGGAATTAAAGACTTGGGGAACTTTACTCTCGCCCATCTCTGAGCTTCCTGTCTTCTTCTGGTCCAATATAACCGATACATAAGCTAGTCCCTAGCAAATAATTTGTAATCTCTGAAATTTCAAAGGGTAAAGGCATATTCATAATGCACATACAGGAGAGAACTGCAGAACTGGTTGATCGATGACTTTAGACCAGTAGTTTCTTCCTTATCATACATAGTATATATACTATATAAATATTATAATATATATATATATATATGTAGCATCTTATTGGTAAGGGGCTGACTGGAAAACGAGTTTCCTCAGCTTGAGAAATCTCCAGAAAGCCAGGCAGCCAGGAGGTATGCCAGATAGACGGTGCTAAGCCAGGAACTGGCCAAAGAAAGACCAAAAGCAAACAATCCCTACCCTTAAAGGGTTTTCATTCTACTGGAAAGGACCTAACATGCTTACAAACACCAAGTGTACACACAGCAACTTCATGCTGAAGATAGTAGTAACAAGGGGGTGGATTAGGAAAGGACTTATGTAGAGATAATATCCAAGCAGTGCCTTGAAAGTCAATTTAACTCCTGGGGCCTTAGTTTCCTCTTCTGTGAAATGAAGGAGTTGGATTTAGATTGTCTGAGGGCCCCACTTGCTCTATATCTACATTTTGCTCTTGGAATCGATTTTCAGGATTTTTCCCCCATGCACTTGCCTACCACCCCAATCCCCCCAGGCTTCTGGAATCTCAACTCAACTGGGTGAACCTTGACCAACATTCAGATAGGCCTAGTTCTGCGAAAACGCTTAAACGAAGGGAATACAGCCAACTCCACTTGAGTGCTTTACGCCTAGCTAGGAGACTACCACAAATTGCAAAGGCTTCCAAGAACTTTCCCCTGTGCTGGACAACGCTTTCATTCTTGGAGGGACAACATGCAAAGTTTAGAAAAGGTCAGACCAGACTGAATTGAGGCAAAGGGTCAGGGTTCGGGTTCTAACCTTCCCTGGAAGCAAACTGGGTCTATTAGAACCATTGATCCAGGCCTGGGGTCTGAGAAATGCTTCAAGAGCCATTCAGTGAACGGGTAAGTCTTCACCCTTGCTGAGGAGGGAACTCATGGATGTGGCTTTGAAGCAGACACTCTTGGTAAAGAATTCTTGTTGAAATGGGCTCCTTCTAGAAGCTCCCCAAACTTCCCATTTCCTTTAGTTGAAACTTCTTCTCCAACAGCTTCACATGAGTCACTGGCCAATGGGGTGAGGTACTCCTGACCTCCCTCCACTACCTGCTATGGTTTTTGATCCTCATTTCATTCCATGGGGTACAAAGGAGAGGGAGTGGGGGTGAGCAGGCTCTGGAACGAGTTATAAAAAACGAATTAGGAAAAAGAAGGGAGATAAAAGCTGGCAATGCAGAAATCTAAGAGCAAAATGATGGGCTGATCACATAGGAAGAAGTGGGGAAAACCGAGACAGAGCCCACCTATGACTCTGTATCTCTGGGGTGTCAGGAGAAAAGGCACTGCACTGGGGAAACTCCCTGTGGTGAGCTTAGGGGACGGTATGGAGAAGAGGAACCCAGGATCAACGGAGCAGCTATGGAGAGGTTAAAACTCTACTGTTGGAGGGACCAGAGCAACTGGAGAATAGGAATGATGCCCATCACCCACACTGCAGCAGCAAGCAGCAGAAGCTTTGACTTGTTTTATTTTGGCTTAGCAGGGCACCCACTGTGTGAGCTTTGAACGACTTTATCTTGACTCACCATTCTCTATATCCTGTCCTGGCTACCTGCTTGCCTAATAGTGAGAGAGAAAACAAAAGGCTTCCATCTTAGGTTTCCTTTACTCATGAAGTATTCCCAGAGAAGTCAAAGGGCATCCACAGAAGTCACTTAACCTCCATCTCCCTCAGTTTCCTCATCTATAAAATGGGTATAATAGCACCCAAATTCCAGAGTTCTTGGGAGAATCAAACGAGACAGTGTTAGTATAGTGTTCTGCATACCTCAATGCTCTGTATAAATATTGTTGTATAGTTGTTTTCAGTCACGTTAGAGTCTTCATGACCCCATTTAGGGATTTTTTTGGCAGAGGCACTAGAGTAGTTTGCCATTTCCTTCTCCAGCTCATTTTACACATGAGGAAACTGAGTCAAACAGGGCAAAGTGACTTACCCAGCCAGAGTCACAGAACTGGTAAGTATGTGAGACCAAATTCGAACTCAGGCCTTCCTGACTCAAGGCCTGGCACCTTATCCACTGTAGCACCACCTAGCCACCCAATTCCATATTTCTTTTAGTGGGCTGAGAAATAAGAGTGGAGAAAACAGAGCGTTGAGTTAGGATGAAGGTTCTGGATTCTAGTCCCTTCCCAGCCACTCATTTTTAGCTGAGCTCTTCTCCCTCCCTTCATGAAGCCTGGGAAGAAAATGAGAACAGAGACTATTATTTCTCTACAACACAGGAGGAAGCAGGTAGAGAAAGGATAAATGATTTGACCTACGTTGAGGAGGTGGCCAGGAAATGTTGCTGCTGCAACTCAATGGAGTCTATTCTCCGCCTTTTTCACAGCACCGGCTCCCACTTGTTTGCTCTGGCCTTGCTTTCCCAAGTGTCAGAGGAAGGAGTTGACTACAGCATCTGGCAGGTTCTTCCCGTCTCGAAAACTCCCCGATTCGTAATGATCTTGTCACCAAAAGCCAAACACATTCCCCGATTTCATCAAAACTCCTTTTCGATCCCACCACCTCCTGTTTCTGAAAAACGGCCTCCACGGGGAAGCGAGAACACACAGTTGGAATGAATTCAGCGATGACTTCAACAAATGGAAAAAGATTATGTTGCAAAAAGATGTTTAATGTGCTTAGCAGCTCCAGGGAAGACAACAGGAAGTGTTTTAAATAACAATCGGGCAAAAACCAAATCCTGGAGGGTTTTCAGAAGACCCTCCAGTCCAAGCCTCTCATTTTCCAGAGCAGGTGGAAGCTGGGGCCCAAAGAAGTAGAGATGTGCCCGAAGTCCCCCAGAGAGGAAGCACAGTAAGCACAGTTCTCGGATTTGCACCCACATGGACTGGCTACAGGTCCATACTTCTTTGGCTCCCAATCCATGGCCACACACTGAATCTCTACGCTGTGCTCAATCCAGTGAACAAAGGGCAGAAAAGAGAGGCCTCCTGGAGTGGTGGTGTGGGGGCCGATCATGGGCCATGAAGAATGCTAGAAAAGCAAGCCAGGGCTCTTCATGATTGGGATAGAAGGGAGGGTTGAGACAACAAAGGCTGGTGGCCATGGCCACCTTTGGCTGGTAAGATGATCTAAAGGAGTAATCTATCCAGAAAGATCTTTTAGTTGGTCAATGATGAATATCAATGGATGGTAAAGTGGAAAGATCATTGACAAGTCGTTTAAGCTCACCAAGATACATGTTCTTCATTTGTAAAATGGATACAGGAATACGGGCATGTCCTACCTACATCACAGGGGAAAAGAGTTATGAGTTGTCATCATAACTTTATGGTTTATTTAACTATCCTAATCAACGCTCTTTCAAAAGAGTATTGATGGGTCAACTAGGTAACTCGGCAGATAGAACATCAGGCAGAGTTGGGAGAACCTGAGTTCAAAACTGGCCTCAGACACTTCCCAGCTGGGTGACCCTAGGCAAGTCATTTAACTCCATTTGCCTAGACTTTCTTTTCTGTCTTAATTAAGAGTTGTTACTAAGACAGAAAGTTAAGTGTTTAAAGAAAAAAAGAGTTGAGGAGTTAGGTAGCTCAGTGCTTAGAGAGTCAGGCCAAGAGATGGGAAGTCATGGGTTCAAATCTGACCTCAGACACTTTCTAGCAGTGTGATCCTGGGCAAGTCACTTAACTCCCAATGTTTAGTCCTTATAGTTCTTCTGCTTTGGAACTAATTAATTCTAAGACAGAAAGTAAATGTTTTTTATAAAAGAGCATTAAAATTAATCCTGGGGACAGAAGAAAGCTAGAAACGCAATCTATTCGTGTCCCATCTTGGACAAATCCATCTCCTTGATGTGTTATAACAATCAAATACTTCCAAGAAATACCACCTTCCTGCTTAAAATCACCCTAATGAGTCAATGGGAGTACTGTGGATGTTTCCATTATAGACCTATTTTACGTACAAGCCGTCTCGACCATGAGATTGTAAGCTCCTTCCCAGTTGGGCACAGTGCTGGGCACAAAGTAAAAGCATTTGACACAGGTCTTGTCCCATTGTTTTTTACTTTTGGGGGAGTTTATATTTGTGAAGGAAGGAGGGACCATTTTCATGCTATGAGAAATAGAATGTGCCCATCCATCTGACACTGGAGAAATGAGGGACAATGGAAAGGAAGAGAACAAGTGTGCATTCAGCACCTACTATGTGCTAGGCCTTACAAATATTATCTCATTTGATCCTCACAGCAACCCAGGGAGGTAGGTGCTCTTATTATCCTCATTTTAAAGTTGAGGAAACTGAGGCAGTCAGAGGTAGAGTCACATGCAACTGCTCTGTTGGTTGGCTATGCTTTAGTGCTTTTCTTTGTTACAAAAGAAAGCTCAGTGGAAAGGGAAAGGGGAGGATATATCTGGAAATGTCTGGGATATAAAAACAAAAATAATAATAATCAGAAGGAACAGCTGGTACCAATCTTAGACAATGAACAGTGAAAGGAGAGCCAAGCCAGCTTGCCTCTGACTCCCGGCTGGCCCGCCAGGCTCTCTCCCAGCGGGTAAGCACTGGGCTGTCTCACTTGGATTCTCCCTTGCACTATCTATTGTCAGCTCCTCTGTGCTGAACTCATAGCATGTGGTGGGCTTCTGAGTTGTCTTAGCTTGACCCAAGCAACTTCCCCTGGATTCTTGGGGAAGCAAATAGTAGACTATTTGTGGAGGAGCAGGAAAAGAGAATGGGCCTGTGAACCTTGCTGGAAGATAGGCAAAAGGGATCCTATACAGAGAGAGCATCTTTAAATAGTCAGGTCTTCTCAAGTATGCACTATTGGCTTTGTACCCCAAAGAGATCATAAGGGGAAAGACTTGTACAAGAATATTCATAGCTGCGCTCTTTGTGGTGGCAAACATTGGAAAACGAGGGGATGCCCATCAATTGGGAAATGGCTGAACACATTGTGGTGTCTGTTGGTGATGGAATACTATTGTGCTCAAAAGAATAAGGAACTGGAGGGATTCCACGTAAACTGGAAGGACCTCCAGGAAGTGATGCAGAGTGAAAGCAGCAGAACCAGGAGAACACTGTACACAGTGTTGACTAGGAAAAAACACAGAACTATTAAAATAGTCAAAATCACTCTTTAATCAAGGGCAAAAAGGGGTTGTACGCTAGGAGGCCTTGACTCAGAGCTGTGTGCCACACATGACTGCGCAGAGTCCATGGATTGAACTCTGGCCTCTCTGGTCACTGACCCATGGGAGTGCCAAATGTAAGAGAACGACAACTCCGAAAAGTCATTAAAGTTGGGGAGCTTAAATACCTTTTTAGGTAAAACATGGGGGTTTAAGATGAGAGGTAGAAAACTCTCCTGTGACAAGGTCAAAACTGGGGTTTCTGCCTGCCAACTAAATAAACTGGGGACTTCTAGATTCCACCTTGACACCCCCCCCCCTTTTGGTCGGGACTAGACGTCGCTGACCAGATATACAGACAAATGGGTAATGCTATATGGGGTTGGACTCCATCACTACTGGTGGGAAAGCCTTGGGGTACAAGTATGGGCAGTTGGCATTTGGAGGCACTCCCCAAAGCCAGCAACACATTGACAATTTGAGCCAGAAAGGGAGGCCGTCTGCCTTTGGCAAAAACTAGCAATCAAAACACGACCCCGTTTCCCCAAAGTCTTTAAGCCCTTCAAATCTGGTGGTTCCTGATGATGCCTTCAGCCTCTTCTCCCACAGACTCCTCCTTTTGTACCACTTCATTGCTGCTGGGAGAGAAAACAAGAGAAATCCATAAACACGTTCTTCCACAGGGCTTGATCAGCTCCCCATATACCTACTCACACAGAGCTGACCCACCCCACGCTGCTAGCCTTAAAGCTGCCATCCCATATTATTAACCCTATTAATATCTATTCTACACCAATTAGGAAAGCTTAATCAGGAAGATTGCCTACTCTACCAAAATAATCATAAAAAGCAACCCCACAAACTATAGAAACATAAAGGCAAAAACAAAGCCCACATCACAGGTTATTCAGGACTCGGTAACTCTGCAAGAGGCCCTACCTCCTGTTTGTGGCTACAAGTTAAAACACTGTCTAATACTAGTAAAATCCTAACTAGATATTCTATCACCCAAAATCCAAAACCACATTAAAATGACTGCAGACAATTTCGGCCTCAAAACTATTTTAAAAGTCAAATTTAAGTTTCAATATTGAAATGAACTCCAAAAATTCTCAAGATCAAAAATGGTTCTGATTTTCCTTAATTTTAGAACCTCTCGCACACCTCTTCCCTTCGAGGAGGCTGAGATGCGAGGGATTAAAACAACTGTTTTCATTTACCTTTAACTACTTAATAACCATAACCATGCTTTTTTACTTCTATTAACTATTACCTAGTATGAAAAAAAAATAATGATGCAACTGAGTCAGCCAATGTAAAGTCTGTAAATAAAATTTTTTTGTTAAAAAAATTCTCCTGATTTGACTGAGTTCAGACCTTAACTATATTAGTTTTGGATACACATTTCATTTTCTTGAGTATTATGAACTTAGGCCTGGTTTGTAGGTGATTTCATTAGTATTCCTAGGCACAAAGGCTTTCCTAATCTCATCATTTCCTGCCTTAGAGCTCCAAAATGTATAAACTTTACAGGTACTGGGGAGCCATTCAGTGTTCTATCTGAACCTTGTTTATTAAAACTGCTGCTTAGAATCTACTACTTATGTGCAAGGCCTCCCCCCTTTGGGCACTGATGTTTTGCCAGGTTTTCCTTATGCTCCAAACTCTTCCTTTTAAGAAAAGGGACCCCTTTGAATTTGCTCACTCATTCGTAATGGCTAAACATTTCTATCTGCCTCCACAATTTCCATATTTTCGGCCTTGCCTTCCTGAGGCTTCCTGCATCATACAATGACAGAACATTTGCTATTAACAGGAGAAAAGTGGGAAGTAACTTAAAATGGGAGAGAAAAGCTCCTGTAATTTGGAATATTAATGCCAGGTAGAAGTTGGTAATGATCAGCAGTCAGCAGTAGAGCTTGATAGAAACTTAGCCAAGCCATTCCCCAGTCCTTCCGTTGGCCCTTGTGACTGTATCCTAACCCATTTTCCTCCATAGCATTTCTTTTCCCCATGATCCTCCCATAGAATTTACCCTTAGATGGCAATTCTCTCTCACCATGCTAAGATTATCTTTCTTACTACCAATTCTTTCTAGGCTCCGTCATTTCTTTTCTAACATCTTCTGATTCGACTTTGAGACAACCCAGCACTCTGGAATCTTTGCTGCGACTTCTCCAATGGACAGATGTTCCGTTCCATCCTCTAAAGGAGGTAAAATGATCCCATTTTCAACTTTCCCCCTTCAACTCAGTCTGGGGACTAAGTCTGTCCTTTCGAGGTTCTCTCCTTAAAAGGCCTTGGCTCCAGGTACAGAGTATTCTCAGGGGAAATCAAATGGCCAGTTTTCCCTCTGCTGCAAAAGTATTTCTCAAGTCAATGAAAACGACAGGAAACAATCCTTCTCTGGATTCCGTATCTTGGGGGCTCCTTTGGATTTCTCTTAAAGATGTCTCGTTGAGCTGTTCTTCAGATTCTGGGCTGCAGGAAAATCTGGTCCAGGCTTTTGGCTCGTAAGAAACGTCTTTAGGTAAATCTTCCCTTTCGTGGGTTTTACACTCTTCACCCCCACACCAGAACTGGGTGTGTGTGTGTAAAATCCAGGGTGTTATTAGAAATGTCTTAGGAGTTTCCCAGGTGGGGACTTCCTTTCTCTATTAGCTGTCATGTGCCAATGGTGATCAGAAATAATGCGCACAAAACCATTAGTTCTCTCTACTTCAAAAGGAAAATTAGTTCTCAGTATTCCCAGGTCTTTTCAAGCAAAAACTTATCTATTGGAATGGTTGCACTCGGGAAATTGACCTTCAAAATGCCCCAAATCAGGTTATAGTTGATGATGCTTTTCCTTTTTCAAAAACTCAAACTGGTAACATTTTCTCTCCAAAAACAAAACTTAGGGTTACTAAGGAAGAGGTTCAAAATTACCTCTAACTAGGAACACCTCTACGATTCACTTCTCTTTTTCTTTTTTTTACTCTAATTTCCTTTGGGCTGCCAATTTTCCTTTCTCTTCGCCTTGCCTCAAAGCACTTTGGCCTATGGCTAAAGCTGTTCCTAGAGAGGAAATTTGTGGCTCAATTAAAAAATGTTCAGGGTTTCCTTGCCATTTAAAGCAAACCCATTCCCCCCATATTTCAACGTCCTTTGACAACAATTGAAAGACCAGTCAGGTCTGTAGTTGCCCAGCCGCAAATAAACTTTCTTTACTCCAGAAATCTCTCTCTCTCTCTCTCTCTCTCTCTCTCTCTCTCTCTCTCTCTCTCACTCACTCACTCACTCACACACACACTCCTCCTTTCACACAAAAGATCTGGGAGGGGAATTTGAAAAGCAGCCAAGCATCCGTTCTCATCCCAGGCCACGAAGCATTTTAAACAAATGAGTGGTAGGACACTGCCATACATGCCGAGAAAGCACTACTCATCATTCCCACCCAGTGTCTAGCTATAATAGATATCTCTGACATTTAATTAAGACCTTCGAGGGTTTGTCTTTCCATCTGGAGATGGTTTGCACATGAAAAGAAGGGAGATGGAATGGATAACCCAGGATGAGAAGCAAAGAATCTTCTGTTTCCTCCCACGCTGCCTGTTGTTCCTCTCCAGAGATGCTGTCTCCAAGGTCTGCCAGGCCCCAAATGGGGGAATGATGTTGTGAAAGAATGTTCCTCCATATTCAGTCCTCTCAGGGTGTCCCTGCCCATCAAAGACCCCTAGATGAACCTGATACATCCAGCCACAGACCAAAGGCAAGGCACCGAGACATCTTTTAGCCAAGGGGCTTCTTTTACCTGGAATTCGTCTTCATGTGGTTTTTTAAGGCGTGATTATACTAGCTAATAATGACTGAAATGTATATGGCAATTGAAGGTTGACAAAGCTCTTTCTCTTCACAAGTTATGTCATTTGATACTGCCCTTGGCCCTAGAAAGACATACTCTTCTTATTTTACAGAGGGGGGAAATCAACAGTCTCAATTGGGGGGCTAGAAAGCAGCTCTGAGGCCACATCTCATTGGATTTCTTCATTTTGCTGATGAGGAAACTGAGGCCCAACAAGGTTGGGAAACATAGTCGCAGAGCTGGCATGATAGGTGAGATTTGAGCCCAAGCCTTTCCAATTCCAGGGATGGTTGCTCTCTCCCACCATAGCATATTGTCTTTCATTAGGGCTGGGTGGGGAGAGGAGGTGGTACTGAGAAGGAAGGGCTACCTCCTCAAGTACCAATGAAGACAGCAATCCTGATGACTTAGGGATTTTCTATCCAACTTCTGACCGTTTCATGAGAGTTTGGTTTTTCAGCTGCCCATGGCAAACCACTAGAATGAAAAAAGCCAGTGAAGATGGGATGGGATTTATTGAAGGTCCTAGAAGACTGGCAGACAATAGGACTCATTTCTCATGTTGGCATCCCTGTAAACAAAAATTACAGTTCCCTTGTCTTTGCCACTCAGATTACATCCCCCGCTGGGACACACAGCTCAGTGGTAGAGTGCAAAAAACACTGGATTTGGAGACCTAACCTCTACAATAGGGACAACAAGTCACACATGGTTTTTCCCACAGAGTCATTGTGATGAAGTGCTGTGAAAACTTTCAGTATAAGCTAGGATTAATTATTAAGACCCAAAGGTGGGTCTGGGAATTGTTGCAACAGAAGCAACCATCATGAGCCACATCTAGAATTGAGTGGCACAAAAATCAGGCCTCAATTGAGAGGCAGGAGTCCTTAGGAAGAGAAGAGGGAGGTCCAAGGACACCAGGAAGGCCATTGTGGAGGGAGCAAGGTAGAGAGCAGCAGAAGGTCAACTGGGGGAAGAGCTGACCCCATCTTTTTGCTCCTTATTTTAAATAATTCTTCTTGATAATTAGGGACTAAGCTCTCTTGTTTCTATGCCATGAACATCTGCAAATATGATCAATGACCTTGAAATCTGGTACCCTGGAGCTCCAGCTATCCCAGCCTAGTAAAGGCATCATTTTCTGACTCAAAGGAGGGGGGAATCAATTTGTTAAAGCATTTCTTGAAGGGTCACTGTTACCAAATTTTTTGGTGCCATTGTTCAATTGGTTCCACAAACATGGAGCTGAGAAGCAGTCCCTAGAAAAGCAATTAAGAAAGCCTGGCAATTTCTGAATTCAGCTCTCACAGTGGGCATCACCACAATAGGGAGTTAGTCCCAAGGCTTTGAAAAGAGCAAAAAAGCTTGGCTATATACTTCTATTTGAATGGTGCTGGCCTAGGCACTTCCTCTCTCATTGGACCTCAGCTTCCTTCTCTGTAAATGATTCTTCTAATTCTAACACTAATCCAATAAATCTGAAACCAGATCAGATACTGGGACCAGGATTGGCTGTAGACTCATGGAACGTTAGTGAATGCTGCAAAGAGACTTAGAGACCTTCGAACAAAACCTGACTGGTAAACAATGTCAAAAGATTGAGGGACCACAGAAAGGTGGCACAGTGAGATCTTCAGTTCCCTACCTGCTACTCCGTTGGTTACCCCACATCTTCAGAGTCTCACTTTAGCTTTAGCACTGAGCTACAGAATGTATTCATTATTATAGTTGAGAAGGGAAGAAATACTGTGAGGCCTGGCAATATATTGCCAAGGGAATCAAAGAATCCAAGAACATTGGACCTGGAGGCCCTTGAGGCCATCAAGTCCAGTCTCTCATTTTTCCAGATGAAGTGCCAGATGACTGCCTTGGTTGGAGTCTTCCATAAGCTTTCAAAGCACAAAAGGTACCTTCTTGCTCTGTGGAGTCCTTGTCAAGTTAGAATTTTAAAATCCCACCATGATAGTCTCTCTGCCCCAAACTCCAGCACTACACTGGTAGGAACAGAAGATTCAGCTGTTGAAACTATATCTCAAGTGGAGTTTCTTTGGCTTGGCTTCAGCCTAAGAGTCAGCAGCTGAGAGCACCAAGCGTCTCCATCCCACCATTAAATTGGAATTTTCATGTCACAAGAAACATTGGCTTAAAGGGCTCTGGAATAAACAATGACACTTATGGAGTATCACACAGGCATTAGCTTATTTGAACCTCATCACAACGTTGCAAGGTAGGCATGAGTGTTATCCATTTTGTACAGAGATGGAAACTGAGCCTCAGAGAATGTAAGTAGATTACCCAGGGTCACACAGCCAGGAAGTTGTCAGCAGTGGAATGTGAACTCAGTGCGATGGAATACACATATGTCGTAAGTGGCATACAGTGTAAAACCCCCAGAGTCCAAAACTCATAAACAAACAAACAGTTCTTGTCCTCAAAGAGCTTACTTTCTACTAGGGGGTTAGAGCATGGCCAGAAGTAAATCCAAAATATACACAGAGTGATTTTAAGAAAGAGGGGCCTTACGGGAATGGTAGAAGGAAGGAAATCAGTGAAGGCCTCATGTAAGAGGACTATGTGAGCTGAGACTTAAATGAAACCCAGAGGTTGTGTAACTCTAGCCCGAGTCTTCCTGATTCCAAGTCTACTGCTCTATCCACCAGGCCACAATACTGTTGTTCTTCTGTCAAATGCACAAGTGCCACCCAAGACTTTCAATGAAGTATCACCCATATGTGAAGTCTCTCAATCATTTCCTTACCTGCTGTGCTCTCCCCTTCTGAATGCCCATAGCATATATTGTCAACACCAGACTTTGGGAGTACCTGATGGCATGTCATTTAGAATGCGTACATATCAGTGCTGTACCGATCAAACTACCAAAAAATTATATTCTCGAGCCAGAAAAAAAAATAAAAAAAAATTCATCTGGCAGAACAAAAGGTCAAAAATATCAAGGGAATCAATTGAAAAAATATATGAAGGCAGGCGAACTAGATGTACCAGATCTCAATGTGTATTACGAAGCAATAATCATCAAAACAATCTGGTACTGGATAAGAGAGTGGGGGATGAGTGGAATAGATTAGCTACATAATACAGAGTAGTAAATGATCATATTGATCTAGTGTTTGATACACACAAAGATCCAAGCTTTGGAGACAAGAATTCACTACTGACAAACACTGGCAGGGAAATCAGAAAGCATTTTAGCAGGAACAGGGCATAGACTAGCAGCTTACAGCATATTTTGAGATAAGGTCAAAAAGGGTACATGATTTAGACATGAGCAAATTACTCAAGCATGGAATAGTTTGACTGTCAGATATATGGATAAGAGAAGGATTTATGACTAAACAAGAGGTAGAGATCATTACAGGATATGAAACGGATAATTTTGATTTCATTAAATTAAAAGGCTTTTGCACAAACAAAATCAATGTAGTCAAAATTAGAAAGAGAGCAGAAACTGGGTATGTGTGTGTGTGTGTTTGGGGAGATTTGACGCAGTGTTCTCTGATAGAGGCCTCATTTCTCAATTATATAGAGAATTAAGTCAAATTTATAAGCGTAAGAGTCATTCCCCAATTGACAAATTGTCAGAGGATATGAGCAGGCAGTTTTCAGAGAACGCAATCAAAGTTATCCAGAGTTGTATGAAAAAAAATGCCCTAAATCACTACTGATTAGAGAAATGCCAATTGAAACAACTCTGAGATATCACTACAAACCTAGTGGACAGTCTAATCTGACAGAAAAGGAAAAGGACAAGTGTTGGAGGGGTTGTGGGTAAACTGGGACACTAATACACTGTTTAAGGAATTGTGAACTGCTTCTAGTCTTTCTGGAGGAGAGCAAGGGCCATAAAACTATGCATACTCTTTGAGTCAGCAGTAGCACTACCAAATCAGTGTACCAAAGGGTTAAAAAATGGAATAGCACTTATTTGTACAAAAAAATGGGATGCCCATCCATTGGGGAATGGTTGAAAACATTGTGGTGTATGATTCTGTTTGATGGAAGACTACTGTGCTAGAAGAAATGACAAGCAGGATTCTTTCAGAAAAACCCAGACATTCCTGAACTGATGCAAAGTTAAATGAGCAGAACCAGAACACTGTACACAGTATCAGCAATATTGTACAATGATTAACTGTGAATGAATGACTTAACCTATTCTCAGTAATACGAAGGTTCAAGATAGATAGGACTTAGGATGAAAAATGCTCCCCACCTCCAGAGAAGAGACAGATGGGGTCTGAATACAGATCAAAACCAAGTACTTTTAATTTTTGTGGGGTTTCTTTAGTCTGTGTTTTCTTTCACAACATGACTAATATGGAAATATGCTTTACATGACTGCACATGTATAACCTGTATCAAATTGCTTGCTGTCTGTGGGTTGGAGGGAAGCAGAGAATTTGAAACTCAAAATTAAAAAAAAGAGAACATTAAAAATTGTTTTTGTACATAATTGGAAAAACTAAACTATTTCTAAAATCTGAAAAAAGAATGTATGCAGAGCTCTGTACTTTAGTTTGGGGGTACATAAATCTTAACATTCTCTATTAAAGGAGGAGACTTTCATGTTTCTTTGGCTTCTCCCACACACAGAGTTAAGCTGGGGCTATTTTTAGGACCTCGATACATTTTTGTTGAATCGTAGGTAAAAAGACGTCTTTTTTGGTAAACCAACACAAGAACTTCTACTCAGGCTCAAATGGCACCACGGTACATCTACATCAGTCAGAAAGCAAAGAGTGAAGAACGGCTACCATGACAACAAGCTCCAACTTGCATGAGTTTTCCAAGATTTTTTCCACATAAAAATACAATCTTCTTTGATTCTCACAAAAATCTTGGGAGGGTCTTTGCTAACTCTTGTATTTCTATACCCACACCTAGTGTATCTCTTGAATTCCAGGCCCATAGGACCAACTACGTTTTGGCGACTCAGAATGGATACTCTATAGGTGCCTCAAACCCACCATGGCCAAAACAAAGCTTGCTCTCTGCCCCCCTCAAAGCTACCTTGCCTCCCGATTGCCCCATTTCTTTAGGGTGATCACATACTCCCTTCTTTGTCACTCAGGTCCACACGCCAGGAGCTGCTTTAACTCTTCATTCTCCCTGACCGTCACACAGTACCACCCTGTCCCATCCAACTGTTACCAAGTCTCGTCAGTCCTACTCTGACAACATCTCTTGTATCTATCTTGGCAATACTGGAATAGCCTCCTAACAGATTTCTGTGCTTCCATTTCCCCCTCCCGTTGCATCCTCCCCAGGACTGCCATAGAGTTCTTCCTGAACCAAGCTCTGACTGTGCCCCTTTCCCACTTAAGGAGGTACAGGGGGGTTCCCCATTTCCTCTAGGATCAAACATAAGCCCCCCCCCATTGGGAATTTCAATCCCTTTAGAATCTGGCTGCAATATATCTTTCCAGACTAATCTCACATCACTCCTCCTCATACACTGTGTTCCAGCCAAACTGGCTTTACTTGCTATTTCTCATACAAGCAATTCTGTCCTTTAGTATCATCATCCCATCGCTCTGAATTTCTTTGTCAATAGGGCTGTCCCTGGTGTGGCCCAGGACAGCCAGTCTAACAGAAGCTTCTTCAACAGGGGAACTGTCTGCTTTTTGTTCTGGTGTCCCCACAGCCCAGCACCGTTCCTGGCGCACAGTAGGACCTCAACAAATGCCTTCTGAGCAGGACTGAGGCAAGCCGTACAAGTTTTATTGTTCCCATTAAGTGAAGAAAATGAGGCTTCCGAGGGGAAGTGACTTGTCATTTCTTCTAATGCAGGGTGACTCCATCCAGTGATGCTGGGCGTGCACACCC
This sequence comes from Monodelphis domestica, assembly GCF_027887165.1. Lineage (NCBI taxonomy): Eukaryota > Metazoa > Chordata > Mammalia > Didelphimorphia > Didelphidae > Monodelphis > Monodelphis domestica. Next base: position 7,089,930 of record NC_077235.1, read on the forward strand.
AGGCCTTTCATCGGAGAGCTGGCCTCTCACTGAATGCCATTTCTTTCTGAGGCACTTGGGGATAGAGACAAACAAAGGCCCAGTTTAGCTGTTGGGAGGGAGCCACGGAAACAGCCTGTCATTTGTCATTTGCTGAGTGACACGTCATGAAACATTAAGCTAAGTGGCGGCACCTGGCTCCTAAAATCATCCCCTGCAAGAGGAAAGCTGGGGTGGTGGGGTGGTTTTCTTTTTCATTGAAAGCTCGTGAATCCAAAGGAAAATGATAGCAAATGCTCTAGGCAGAGAGCCCTTTCCCAGACAGCTCAAATGAAACCCTGCAAAAGCAAGCCCCGGTCATCTTGAAGTCGAGAGCAGAGCCAGTATGGCTGCATTTAGGGAAGGCCAAAGAGCTTTTCTAATCCCATCCCTTTAAGGTTTGCAACAGACTTTATATCCATTGTTTCACAAGAACCCTGTGAGGTGAGTGCTATTGGTACCATTACCCCCATTTTATAGATGGGGCGACTGAGGCTCAAAGATTTTGCTGATGGCTATAGCTACAGGCAAAGGCTGGATAGAAAGCCAAGGTGCTTCTCCTTCCAGATCCGGCTTTCTATCTACTCCATCAGTGTTTTTGGTAGAAAAATTTGGGGACCAGACAAAGGAAACAGCCTTTCAATTTCAGCTGCTGTCTCCAAGGATGTGTCAGGGACAGAGAAATGAGGAGGTCAGGGTTGGGGACTGATTGAAGAAGAGGAAATATTGGCGGTGAGCCACAAGCAGTACGGATCACTGCAGAGAGGGCTGGGGGAAATTCATTTCCAGACCACTGGCCAAGATGATGTGGCCTCATTGCTCAGGTTTAGAGCCAAGGAGAACACAGGAATCGAGCAAGTGAGCATCTGTCAAGTGCCTAATAGATGGACAAGCACTGTGCTAGGCATTAGGGACACAGTCCAAAACAAAAGTAATCTTGCTCATTCTCCTGGAAAGGAAACATATATGTATACAAAGCAGACGAAAGGTAACCTCGGAAAAGCCTCAGACCAATCCATTTTACAGTTTAGAAAACCAAGACTCAGAAAGGAGAAGGGCCTTGTCCAAGGTCTTACAGAAATTTCGAGGTCATGTAGCCTGGTCTCATCATTTCACTAAAAAGGAAGTTGAGACTGATGGAGGTCAAAAGACTTGCCCAAGGTCATATAGGCAGCATGTGGCAGAGTCAAGATTCAAATCCAGGTCCTTGGATTCTAGTTCCATCACTCTTCCTACCTTACTATATTACTTGGCCTAGATTCAAGAACAGCCCAGCTCTTGATACTGTAGGGGATGAATAAAAGTATAAGACACAGGACCTAGCCATTTAGAGAAAGATGATATCACCATGATCAAGTAGGATTTATACCAGGGATGCAGGGCTGGTTCAATATTAGGAAAACCATCCACATAACTGACCATATTAACAAGCAAACAGATAAGAATCACATTATCTCAATAGACGCAGAAAAAGCATTTGATAAAATACAACACCCATTCCTACTAAAAACACTAGAAAGCATAGGAATAGAAGGGTCGTTCCTAAAAATAATAAACAGTATATATCTAAAATCATCAGCAACCATCATCTGCAATGGGGATAAACTAGAAGCCTTCCCAATAAGATCAGGAGTGAAATAAGGATGCCCATCATCACCTCTACTATTTAACATTGTACTAGAAACACTAGCATAGCAATTAGAGAAGAAAAAGAAATTGAAGGCATTAGAATTGGCAACGAGGAGACCAAGCTATTACTCTTTGAGGATGATATGATGGTCTACTTAAAGAATCCTAGAGAATCAACTAAAAAGCTAGTCGAAATAATCAACAACTTTAGCAAAGTTGCAGGGTACAAAATAAACCCGCATAAGTCAGCATTTCTATATATCTCCAACACAGCTCAGCAGCAAGAACTAGAAAGAGAAATCCCATTCAAAATCACATTAGACAAAATAAAATACTTAGGAATCTATCTCCCGAGACAAACAAAGGAACTATATGAGCACAACTACAAAACACTCTCTACACAACTAAAACTAGACTTGAGCAATTGGAAAAACATTAACTGCTCATGGGTAGGACGAGCCAATATAATAAAAATGACCATCCTACCCAAACTTATTTATCTATTTAGTGCCATACCCATGGAACTCCCCCAAAATTTCTTTACTGATTTAGAAAAAAACATAACAAAGTTCATTTGGAAGAACAAAGGATCAAGGATGTCCAGGGAAATAATGAAAAAAAATGTTAAGGAAGGGGGCCTTGCTGTCCCAGATCTCAAACTATATTATAAAGCAGTGGTCATCAAAACAATTTGGTACTGGCTTAGAGATAAAAAGAGGATCAGTGGAATAGACTTGGGGTAAGTGACCTCAGCAAGACAGTATATGACAAACCCAAAAACCCCAGCTTTTGGGACAAAAATCCACTATTTGATAAAAACTGCTGGGAAAATTGGAAGACACTGTGGGAGAGATTAGGTCTGGATCAACACCTCACACCCTACACCAAGATAAACTCAGAATGGGTGAATGACCTGAATATAAAGATAGAAACTATAAGTAAATTAGGTGAACACAGAATAGTATACATGTCATACCTTTGGGAAGGGAAAGATTTTAAAACCAAGCAAGACGAAGAAAGAGTCACAAAATGTAAAATAAATAATTTTGACTACATAAAATTAAAAAGTTTTTGTACAAACAAAACCAATATAACTAAAATTAGAAGGAAAGCAACAAATTGGGAAGCAATCTTCATAAAAACCTCTGACAAAGGTTTAATTACTCAAATTTATAAAGAGCTAAATCAACTGTACAAAAAATCAAGCCATTCTCCAATTGATAAATGGGTAAGGGATATGAATGGGCAGTTTTCAGATAAATAAATCAAAACTATTAATAAGCACATGAAGAAGTGTTCTAAATCTCTTATAATCAGAGAGATGCAAATCAAAACTACTCTGAGGTATCACCTCACACATAGCAGATTGGCTAGCAAAGGAAAGTAATGAATGCTGGAGGGGATGTGGCAAAGTGGGGACATTAATTCATTGCTGGTGAGTTACCATTCTGGAGGGCAATTTGGAACTATGCCCAAAGGGCAATAAAAGACTGTTTGCCCTTTGATCCAGCCATAGCACTGCTGGGTTTGTACCCCAAAGATATAATAGGGAAAAAGACTTGTACAAGAATATTCATAGCTGCACTCTTTGTGGTGGCCAAAAATTGGAAAATATGGGGATGCCCATCAATTGGGGAATGGCTGAAAAAATTGTGGTATCTGTTGGTGATGGAATACTATTGAGCTCAAAGGAATAATAAAATGGAGAAGTTCCATGGAGACTGGAACAACCTCCAGGAAGTGATGCAGAGTGAAAGGAGGAGAACCAGGAAAACATTGTACACAGAGACTGATATACTGTGGTACAATCGAATGTAATGGAATTCTCCATTAGTGTCAATGCAATGTCCCTGAACAATCTGCAGGGATCTAGGAGAAAAAACACTATCCACAAGCAGAGGACAAACTGTGGGAGTAAAAACACCAAGGAAAAGCAACTGCTTGACTACAGGGGTGGAGGGGATATGACTGAGGGGAGACTTTAAATGAACACTAATGCAAATACCCACAACATGGAAATGGGTTCAAATCAAGAACACATGTGATACCCAGTGGAACTGCGCGTCGGCTATGGGAGAGGTGGGGGGGGGAGGAAAAGAAAATGATCTTTGTCTCCAATAAAATAATGTTCAAAAAAATAAAATAAAATAAACTTACCTAAATATTTAAAAAAAAGAGAAAGATGATCAAATACCACCTTCAGACATCTTTACGTTACCTGATAGACATTGCTGGAATTTTGCAAAAAAAAAAAAAACACAAAGCACGATGAAATACTTCTGTGCTTTAAGAAATGACATGGGGATAATTGTATCAGAAAGCCTGAAAAGAACCATATGAACTGATGCAAAGTGAAGCGAGAAAAACTAGAAGAACAGCATACATAGTAAAAGAAGTAATCCTTGAGGAGAATCAGCATTGTACACAGTGATACGATGAATACAGTGATACAAGTTCCAAAGGACTTAGGATAAAAAACACTATCCACCTCCAAAGAAATAACTGAGGAGTCCAAATGTAGACCAAAACATACTATATTTCATTTTATTTTTCTTGTTGGCGTTTAATTTTTATAGCATGGCTAACATGGCAAAGTGTTTTGCATGACTTCACATGTATAATTGATATCACATTTCTTGCTTTCAAAATGAGTGGGAGGGAGGGAAAGAATTTGGATCTCAATTTTTTAAAATGAACATTAAAATAAATAAATACAACTTTAAAAAAAGAAAATTCCTTAGGGAGGGCTTAACTGCATTTTTAAGAATGAGTTCTCAGAAAAATCAGCCGCAGCTAATAAACATTCATTAAATTCCTTCAAGAGTATAGTTGAAAATTGTGAAAGAGGCAACATTAATCCTTGGCATCTGCCAGTTGCCCATTTTGGTCTTTTTCTCACCTTTTCCCATTATGTGTAACAGTTAAAATTTATGAATATTGGGAGACTGAGGCAGGTAGAAATTAGTTTCTCTCTGCAAGGAGTATTATATTTTTAGAGGTTTATTAAGGATTAAGGATTAAAGAATATACAAGTAAGAAACATGTGCCTAGGCCAGAGGCCTAGACAAAATAACCTCACATCACAGAAGAGACACGTCTGCTCCAAACGGAAGTCCAAAAGACCCTGAAAAGCCTTTGTAATCAGCTTAAATACCTTCTCAATCTCGCCCACCCCAGAATTCCGTGGGATTATAAAGCATTTTGGGGAAGTGGAGCAAGGGCTTGTGGGGATTGAAGTCCAGAGTTCAAATCTCAGTTTTACATATGAGTGTTCTCTCTATCCACTCATCCCTTACCCATTTCTATGTAAGTAACCCTAAGGTGTATACTTGATGAAGCAATAGAATTAAATGCAAAGTCTTAATAGTCCTGTTAGGTGGTGTAGTAGATAGGACACTGGACCTGGAGTCAGGAAGTCCTGAGTTCAAATTCAACCTTGGCACACTTACTAACTGCATGACCCTGGGCAAACTGCTTAACCCTGGTAGCCTCAATTTCTAAATAGTGAAAAATGATTCAGAGAAGGAAATGGCAAACCACTGTAGGATATCTGCCAAGAAAACTCCAAAGTGGGTCACAGAGAGTCTGAAATGAGCAAAAATGACCGAAAAATAAATGACATCAAGTTCCAAGACCCTTCAAGTCAACCAACTTCAGCAGCACGAGACTGGGAAATGTGGCTAGACTACAGTTCATATGAACAAAATCTGGCAGTGTAACCCATACGAGTGGTCCATGAGCTCAATGTGAGTCATCTGTGTGACTGGTCAGACCACAGCTGGAGTATTAGAGTCAGGAAAGAAACGGACAGGATGGAGAAGAGGAGCCTGATGTCTCTGTTAGCTCTCTGAATTGGTAGAATGGACTGCTTTAAGAGTTAATAGGTGACCCCTGTTCAAAAAGAGGCCAATAACCACTTATGGAGTACCCTGCTATGAGAATTCTTGGTGAGGCACGGGTTGGACTTCATGGCCTTTGAGGTCCTCCCAACATCGAGGCTCTGAGATTCTAAGAAATTCCTGAAAATAACTTACGGGAAGGGAAAAGCAGCAGATGATTTGGGGAGTATCCATTTGTTTTTGTATTATTTTCACATGATTTTGAAATGCTGTCAGAGAGACATAAATATAATACAGTAGTTACCCTATCCTGGCAGCTGCAGCTACAGTTATATTCTCTGTAGGCTAGAATGGCCGGCCCCATGCTGTAGGACAGGGCCTGATTAATGCCAGGACACATAGCTTTGCCTTACATAATCCACTAATGGGAAAATCAAAAGATAACTGCTCAACAACTCCAAGATTTTCCACGTTTCATGCCTTGTCCCTGCCTGGTTGATGGCATTTCTGTTGCAGAAATGGGAAATCTGCCCATGTTTCTTTTTAAAGCATGGGAGTGTTAGTTCCCTTTCTAGCTCACCAGCTTATCTGTGTTCACATCCATCCAGGGAAAACAGAAAGAAAAGCAGAAGCTGGAAAGGAAGGCAGAGTCAAAGTGAAGTTTTGCAAATGGCAAGAGGAAATGGAAGGTTGGGCAGTTCCTTAGATTGGAAAACAGGCCTGCCTCCTCCTTCCAACAGCTGGTTACTGAGGAGAAAGGAGAGAACTATGGCATGGGCCAGAGTGAGCCATTAAGAAGAGGTGTGAGAAGGGGGTAGTTGGGTGGCTCAGTGGATTGAGAGCTAGGCCAAGAGACAGGAGGATTCTAGGTTCAAATGTGGCCTCAGACACTTCCCAGCTGTGTGAGCCTGGGCAAGTCACTTCACTCCCATTGCCTAGTTCTTACCACTCTTCTGCCTTGGAATCAATGAATCCAAGATGGAAGGTCAGGGTTTTATTTTAAAAAAAAAGAGGTGTGAGAGAACTGCACCTGTTCCTCCCTATCTAGCATATTTTTCAGCTACTACCGCCATGTTGTTGCCTACCAAAAATCAAGGAACAGGAAGAGCAAAGAATGAGTATGGGCAAATCCCATTAGCTACTTAGAGAGAAATGAGGTCATTCTCTCTGCTGGGCAACCTCCAATTGTTGGTCTATGGAAAAAAATGGGACAGGAATTAGTTGAATCATTACTTCTTTTTCTTGAAAGCCACAAGTTTACTGATGACTGGAGTCCATTGTCTTGGGTCTTCTATCATACTGATTGCCAGAAAAAAAATGAGCAACAATCCGACCAACTATAGAAAGCTTCCCTTTGATGTATTGTCAGTTGGTTCTATAAAACACAGAGGGCTTCCTTTGGAGTCAAATGCAGGGTCCAATGAGTTAGAGGCCTGCCCAAGATATCCATAATCACCCTCTTCCAGAGCAATTAGCTTATGAGCTCCCTTTTATGTCCTAAGGTGGGGGTGAGGGTGGGAGGGTTCTCATTCATGCTCCTGGGCTTGTTGGCATGGTGATTGGGACAATCAGTAAAGTCTTTGTTTTTCTGAGGACACAGCTGTCACTCACCACTGAGCCTGTGTCTCCCACACAGCCATGCCAGGGCCTGGCACATGTTTTGGTGCCTGAAGCGAGCTCAGATGAACAGCTCAGTCAGGTGAGTCTATGGAGGAAACACCCACGCCTGGAGGAAGGGCAGGTCAGTAGGCTTTGAACATTTCTTAAGCTTAGTGAGGCACCCAAACTCCAGGACAGAGACCATGGGAACTGAGGATACTTAGCTGCCAGTGCAAAGGTCTGGCCTACTTTCCAGAGAAATCTTGGCCTGACCTGAGTCTAGTGGCTCACCTGTCAAGGTAAGTAGTTGCAACAATGGTTCAGGCATTTCCTTGACCTCATTAGAACACGTGCTAAATTTGGACAGGAAAGGTCTGGCCAGCTGGTCAGGGAAAATCATCAACACTGCCCTTTGACTGAGGAAACCTTCTGCCCAATTCCACAAGCTCCACTGAGGCACTGAGTGATGTTGTCAGACTTTGTCTGCAATTTAAGGCTGCAGGAATAAGCTCCCCGACCACATGTCGATGTAAGTTTTACAACAGTATTTTCCTCCTTGGATCTTAGAACCATAGACTTAGGACTTGAAGGGACTTTACAGGTCCTCTTGCCTAATCTACTTCATTTAACAAATGAGGAAATGGGAACCTAGAAGGGGGGATGGATTTGCTTGCCCAAGGACACAGAGCTAGTAAGGAAATAATAGCTGTGTCACTGTCTCACTCTCCACATCCCAGTGGCTTTCAGTCTCCAAGACATCTCTCTAATCCAGCCCTCCTCCTCTCCTCAGATATTGTCCAGACCTGGTCCTCAGATCACCTCACACTTGGGCCACTGCAAGCCTACTACACAGAGGGGGTGCTGCCTGCCAATCTTCCAATTCTCACCACCTTCAAATAGAACATCCTCTGCCGGATGGGCAAAGCCTTTCATAACCTGCCCTCTACCCCGCCCCATTAAGGGTTCAAATCTCTGTTCTGTATCTATGGCCTGGGTGACTGAGCAAATTGCCTATTTTCTTTGGGATTCCGTTTTTCTCTCTGTAAAAAGAGGGCATGCAGCAGGCCTTTGCAAGTTCCTTCTAGCTCTAAATTGATGGCTCTCTGTGACGACCATTTGGACCACTCGGTCAACTAAGAAAAGAGGATGAAATAACATAGATTGAGTAAACAGCAACATTTTGGTTTGCTCTGATGAAAATTGCCCCCAATTAGGAAAGGTATGACCTGGGAAAAGAAATCTTCCCTCCCTCTCTGGGTCTTGGTTCCCTTATCTCTAAAAATGAAGACATACTACAACTACTCCAACCAGGTCCAACTGGTTTTCTCGTTGGTATTTCCCCCAAAAAATTGTTTGGAAAAAAGTAACCATTCTCCTTCCTCTTGCCAAGAAGGAATGATAGTCGGCATCTGGAGGCAAAGGACCTCTTCCTGTGATGGTGGAAGTCTCACTCTTCTCAGCCCCTACTCCTCACCCCCCACAATGAAATGGGGGTATGTGTGGAGGGACTAGAATGTTCCTGAAGGCCCTTCTAACTTTAATCTTATCCCAGGGGCCAGGCACTCCTTGGGGCTTCTTGTCCAGGCCCATTTTCATGAAGAAAGCCCTTCCCTAGAAGCAACATCTGGGGATGAGAAGAGAGAGAAAGCAGGCATTGTTTAAGGACCTTCCTTCAAGAGCTTGCTGGAATGTGTGGGTGCTGGGAGGGCACATTTTCCTAGAGTGAAATCACTGCAGACAGAAGCAGGGTTAAAAGCTGCAGAAAAGTAGCCTGGTGCCAAAGGCAGTCTGAAACAGTTCGACAGAAAAGAAGATCGGGGCTATTTTGGGCATGGAAATTGAAGGGGGAAAGGCCAAAGCTCAGGACTCTCTTCACTTGGGGCCATCTTGCTTCTTCCTTTAAGCATGAAGGAGTTTAGTGTTTAGAGTGACCAGGAACACAGAGCAGGGACAGAGAGGGTGGTGGGGAGCACAGATGAAAAGGGGGAGCCACTCCTCTAGGAAGAGCCCAAGGAAAGATGGTTATTTGGAGTCAGCATGAATCCATTCATGAATCCATCATGCAAATGCCTTAGCCAAAGTCACAGGGCTAGGAAGTATCAGAGCTGGCCTTTGAACCAAGGTTCTAACTTCTAATTCCAGCCAATACAACAAGCATTTAAGTGCCTACTATGTCCAAGACAAGAAGGAAAAAAAGTCCCTGAGCTCAAGAAACTGTTCTTCTTGGAAGTGGAAGTGTCTTGGAAGACACAAATACAAATATTCTCGATCATTTGAAGAGACTGGCTCCCTATAGGAAAGAGTCTGTAAACTGGGTCTAAGGATTCCCAGAGGCAGAAGGGAGAAGAGAGTCCATTTCAATGTGGAAGAAAAGTTATGCAAAGGCACAAAAGGGGGAGTTTTCATGCCAAGTTCAAAGAAATGCCATATTCCAGAGTTTTTTCCATTATGTCACCCTCTCCTGGTTTCTCCCATTTTTTTCATGCCTTTTTTTCAATTCCTACTAACTGCTTTGCTTGCTTTCAGCTTAAATTATCTTCACGATGCTCTGCCCAGGATAAACTCATCATTAAGGTTATGGCTTCAGCTTTTTTGCTCACACCTTATTAGGCCCTTCGGTTGCTGGAGGACTAGAGGGTAGCCTTGATGCATAGAGGGCTCAGCAAAGTGGTGGAGTACATAAGAGTTCCAGGCCTGGAGTCAGGAGGACTCATCTTTCTAAGTTCAAATCTGGTCTCAGACACTTACTGGCTAAGTGATCCGAAAGAAATCACTTCAACCTTTTTGCCTCAATTTCCTTATCTGAAAAATGAACTGGAGGAGGAAATGGCAAACCTCTCCAATATTTTTGCCAAGGAAACGCCAATGCGTTCACAAAAGTCAGACACGACTAGATGACTCAACAACAGGTGATGAAGGCCTGAATTAATGTGTAGATGGTACTTAATAAATTCATATTTTGTTCTTTTTTCCTCAGTTGTGCAAAAAAGACTTTCAGAGGATGTATGTTACCTAAACATGTAAATAATCACTTTGGATGTTTTTACATCTGCAAAAATCTCTAGAGGAACTTAGAGATGTGGTAAGGCATTTCATGAAGGATGGGGAAAAGACAGGATTTCAACAATACAGGTAAAGATCAAAAAAGCTCACAGAATCATAGAGTTAGAATGGAGGTCATGGAATCCAACTCATTCATTTGAAAGATAAGGAAACTGAGGACCGCATGGGGGGGGTGTTAAGTGACTTGTCCAAGGTCACCGATTTGGACCCATAACTTCCTGACTACAGGTCCACTAAATCAACTCTCTGATGACATACAGATCACCAGCTACCAAATTTTCCTAGGTTTAAAGTACATTAATTTAGCTGATGATGCCGTATACATGTAATGAGGGACTGACCAGTGGCAGGGAGGAACAATCCTTTAGGCAGGTGCATATATTCTCTGCCTACTTCAATCATGAAGGAAGGAAGGGCTGATTCTATGTGGTCACAAACAGTCTTTTGGTTGGTTTTTTGGAGCCTGTAAGACTGCTGAGCCAAAATCGAATGTGAATACAAAAAGGGCTATCTACCCCTCCACAGGCCCCTTTGCTCTTTTCCTGCCTGGTGGTGATTGAGGCAAAAACTATTTAACTGGTGTTTGTTATTTCCTGATATTAGGTAAACTATTATCCAGAGCCAGAATTGACTAGGTTACAATCTTAAGAACTTTGAACGGTCAGGAAAGCTACCTAAAATCCTCCTGACAAGTTTTCAGATGAAGAAGTCAAAACTATCAATAAGCACATGAAAAAGTGTTTGAAATCCCTCCTGGTTAAAGAAATGCAAATCAGAACAACTCTGAGGTACTACCTTACTGCTAGTAGAGGGGCTAATATGATGGTAAAGGAAAGTAATGAATTCTGGGAGGGGATGTGGCAAAGTCGGGACACTAATTCATTGCTGGTGGAGTGGTGAATTGATCCAACCATTCTGGAGGGTAATTTGGAACTATGACCAAAGGGCAATAAAAGACTGTCTGCCCTTTGATGCAGCCACAGCACTGCAGGGTTTGTACCCCAAAGAGAGAAAAAGTGGGAAAGGATTCAGTTGTGCAAAAATATTTATAGCTGCACTTTTGGGGTTGCAAATAATTGGAAAATGGGGGATATCCCCTCGATTGGGGAATGGCTGAACAAATTGTGGTATTTGTTGGTGATGGAATATTATTGTGCTGTAAGGAATGATAACTGCTTGACTTCAGTAAAAATTGGGAAGACCTCCACGAACTTATACGGAGTAAAATAAGCAGAACCAGGAGAACATCGTACACATAACTGAAACATTATGGTATGATCAAATGTGATAGACTTTGCTACTAACAGCAATTCAATGATCCAAGACTATTCTGAGAGACCTATGGGAAAGAATGCAATCCACAGCTAGAGAAAGAACTGTGGGAGTAGAAATGAAGAATAAAACACATGATTTATTGCTTGTTTATTTGGGTATAGGATTTGGGGTTTTGATTTTTATAAGATTACTCATAAAAATGAATAGTATGAAAACAGGTTTTGAGTGATAATATACTTATAACTCAGTGGAATTGTCAGTCAACTCCAGGAGGGGAGAGAAAAGGAGAGGAAGACAACAAAAATCATGTAACCATGGAAAAAGATTTTAAATTTAAAAAAATTTTAATTATTTTTTAAAAGTCCTGCTGACAACCAGAGCTGGAAGCAGAGTCTACTGGGTAGTAGCAGCAATGGCCAAGGGCAGACGAAGACCTTCTAGATAGATTTGGAAAATTATCATTCATAGTGGCTTCAGGTTGTGGGATACTTGAAGGGAGGATGGGCTATGTATTCTAGAAGGGCACTGATCCTCAAAGCCCAGGAGAGAGCTGGAGAATTTCATGAGGACTCTGGAAAGGGGGTTAGGAGTTATGAGATATCCCTCAGAACCAAGGGTTCTCCATATGAGTGTATGATGACCTGAGTCTGTTCTACCCAGAGACCTTGTTTGTGCAAGGGAAGAGTGTACCTACAGTTTTAAAGGAATGCAGTTCTCATTACACCTTCTCAGTAAACCTCTTTTGTAAAAGCATTGGTTTAAATTGGTTAATTGATAAGGGGGAACATACCACATGGGGACTCTTGAACCCACTGCCCTAGCCTCTCAGAGTTGCCCCTAGAACTGTAAGGGGAGAAGTAGTCAGTTGCTCTCTAGGAACCCAGGCCACCATATTGGATTCTGAATTGGGAGAGTGAGTCCAGAGTGGTAGCTATACCAAGAGACTTGGAACCTGGTATCTCAGCAGTGTAGAAGGGTAACCCTAACTTTTGACTTGGACTAGCATGCAGATATGTGAATCACTTTGCAGATCTTTGAGTACTGTATAAACGTGAGGTATTATTACAGTGCCAAAGAGCTTGCTGGGAGTTTCCCCTCTCTCCAAAGCCACTCCATGGTTTTAGGAGGTCATGACTCAGCTACATGGGGGGAAACAATGCAGCTCCCCCATGATCCCACAGGATCTCCCATTAAGGAAAGCCAAAGGGAAAAAGGCCAAGTCCTTGACCGAGATTCCTCTTTCTGGGCCAGCCCAAAGGCAGCTCCTCCTAAGCAGCTATCCCACAATAATGGAAGGCAACCAATTCAGCCAATACCAGTGTGGGAGATTCTTGAAGTATCATACCTGCATAGGGAGATGCCATCATAAGACTCAAAAAAAGGCTGCCACCCCTCCCTAAAATCCCAGCAAGTTGCTCAAGGCAACTCTACTGGACTAGCTGCCCACATTGCCTCAGCCATTTATGTCCTCTGACCTTCATTTTCCTCATCTGTATCACTGGGCACCTAAACTAAATGAGCTCTGATGTCACTTCTAGCTCGAAATCGAGGATCCTATGATGGTTATGAGGCAATGAATCAAGTCCCAGAAAGTGGGGAGGCCTTGCCCAAGCCAACACGTTTCATTTGTGGCAGAGCCATGTGTCTTACCTCCCTAGGCCAAGTTCTTTGCCCTGCATTGCTCCACAGTGGCTCTTAGTTGGCTTATAAAGAATACCTTTGACTGCCTTTGAACATGGCTTTTCTCTCTTGTTGATCTGAGTCTCCAGGGCAGGATGCTCTTCTCCTTGTGTCTTAGCAGAAACTTTGAGTTGGACCAATATCAGCACTGTGTGGGGAGTGAAATAGATTGAAGTTAGAAAAAGCCCAATTCTAGGCCGCCAGTCAAAAGTGGATGAAGGTTGACGTGCCCACACCCATCCTTAATTTGTCATGGGACAATTTCCTCTCAGTTCCCAGAGCTTCTGATTTTGGGGCCCGGTGCTTCACTGTGCTCTTTCAGGTGAGACTTGCAAAAACAAGAGGCTTTCATTGTCATGCTGGCATTTATTAGATCTTCCACTGCAACAGAGGTTGTATTTACAACAGCCAGGACCAGCCCATTTCCTCGCCTGTCCTTTTAGTTCTTTGTCCTGCCCTCACTGCCCCAAATCTAGCTCCATCAGTTTCCAAAGGCAGGGATGGCCCAACCTGCCTTCCTAGCTTTAATTCACATTACCATCCTTCACATGTCCCACGTTCTAGCAATAACAGAGGGTATCTGCAAAGTTAACCTCTCTTCTTCTAGCCTAACACATGTCTAAGGCTATTAATATGCTCTATTCAACCCATTAGAGTGACCAACTATTTGCTGCCCTTGAAACACAACCAGAAAAGTACTCAAGGCCTCCTATGGCTGTGCTTCTGACTTACCCGATTTTAATAAAAAGTATCTGTTGCACCCTGGAACTTCTGTTAGCCCCTGAAGTCTCCTTACCTTGTAATATCTCTCCGCCACGCCAAGCCTTCTCCCATTGGTGAGTTCCTCCAGGACCTCCATTTTAGAGGAGACCTGGACCAGTCAAACTTCATTCTCCTTCTGGCTCTGCTACTGATTTTCCAGTCTTTTCTCCTTCCTCCATCCCCTTGCAGCTCCCTTTTGTGTATTAATCTTCCCCCATTACGATGTAAGGCAACAGATGTCTTTTTTTGGTCCATATATATATCCTCAGGGTATAATGCAATGCCCGGCCTCCACAAAGGACTTAAATACTTGTTGCCCTGCCTCATCTCTATGAGAGCTTGTCTGCCTCAATTTGTTAAATGTCTTAGTCTTAAGTGAATCAGAGAATTGGAAGCACAATGACCTTTCAAGATAAAAGGAAACTCTTTCTACTTAAGAATCCTAGTATTGTGGGGGGTGTGAGGTGAACCCCTGGGTTCAGGATTTGCAAGAATGTGAGACTTGAGACTCCATAAAGTAGAAATAAAACAAGAAATGTATTGGCTGGGAGGCCTGTGTGCAGGGATTGATACCACATCCTCAAAGGAAAGAATTCTGGGGGTTTTATACTTTATTTACAGCAGGTGCTATGTGGCTTGAGAACGGTATGAATTCAGGCAAAAGGGGGGGGGGTGGTCACCTGACTAGGGTCAGAGTGGTGTCTTATGTCCCAAAGACATAGGGGGTGACCTGCATTTAGTTCAGGGTACAAGTAGATGTCTTGGATACAACCAGATGGTATGGAAGCACAGCCTGGAGGTATATCTCTGTGTCCAACTAGAGAGCTAGGGGAGAATCCAAGGGGGGATAATTCTCTCAAGGGTCTTTCTTATCATTAAGTCTTTGAAGTCTAGGCCCAACCTTTCCTTAGGCTTAACAAGGATGCAAGGAAGTAGAGAAGGAATTTCTTTGCTTATAATTTGACCTGAAGCCCTTCTATAACTTGGGGGTATAAGGCCCCATGCCATGAGGATGATGGTTGGCCATCATTAAGTTCTTCAGTGTTTCCTTTTATGGCCATTTTTAGCATGTGTCGAGGCGTTATTCAGTTGCTTGGTAGAGCAATACTTGAGAGAGGAATTAAATTTGCTGCCAGTTGTCAAGCTGTAATAGTGAGTGCCTCATCCTTACTTCATGCTGAGAAAAGGACGATATGGTAGATTCGTTCACTTCGGGTCAGGAAAGTATGGAATAAACAATGGGCAAGTCATGGAATCTCAGTCTCAATATTCTCTCCTTTCACACAGAAATGAGTCTTTCTACAAATATGTAGTGCCTGCTCTGTCCTGGGCCCTGAATGAACTACTAGGGATACAATGAAAAAAGTGAGACAGTCCCTGCCCGCTGTGAGCTTACACGCTGCTTATATTACCCACCTACCACACTTACCCTACAGGCTTGCTATGAAGATCAAATGAAGTCACATTTATTAAATGCACTTTAAGCATTAAATCACTATGTGTGCTATTATTATTTGCAGAAAGAAGAGGTGAGCTCTAGAACCAATAAATGGTCCAAGGCACAAATTGTCATGGTTTTACAATAGTGGCAATAAAGGACTAACAAGAAAGCAAACAAAATCTGCTTCCAGAAATCACTTCAGGTACCAAACACTGGTGAGACCACCATATTGTACCACCATGAGCCCTGGCTAGCTCAGAAGGACTTGGGATCAGAGTTAGGCCTTCTCGGGAAGCCGACAGCCTCCTCCCATAATACCCTCACTTTGAAAATCTCCATTCAAGTCACAAATATCTGCTCTGGAAATGTGTACAGTTGCTTCCTCATCCCAAACTGTATAATTTGGACTATCTCTTTCACTGTAAAGGGTAATGAACCAGTTTCCTCTACTATGCAAATATCTGTGGCTACTAGTTACTTAGAGTTAAATGGCCAGGAGTTGCCAGGAGGGAGAGAGAAAGCAATGAATCAGGAAAAGGCAAGGGTTGCTAGGGTTGAGGCAAAGGGAAGGTAACAGCAATATCACGAAATAAAGAAGGAATGGAATGATTTCCATGGAAAAGTCTGAAAGGGACATGGGACTTGTTTATGCTGACCAAGGAAAACCCCAGGATCCTCAGACAGACCTTTCTTTTGGTTTTCCCAAGCTTCCTTGGGCTGGAAAAGTGAGATATTTGGACTTTTTTTGGTTCTCTCACTCAAAATTTGATTTATAGGGGGCAGCTGGGTGGTTCAGTGGACTAAGAGTCAGGCCTAAGGATGGGAGGTCCTGGGTTCAAATCTGACCTCAGACACTTCCCAGCTGCATGACCCTGGGCAAGTCCCTTAATCCCCTATTGCCTAGCCCTTACCACTCCTTCTGCCTTGGAACCAAAACACAGTATTGATTCTAAGACAGAAGGCAAGGGTCTAAAAATTTGATTTGTGGCATTTAAACAAAGTTCTTTAGAGGGTTGGTTTGGGAGCAGAAGCGCTCAATCCACTCTGCCATCTTAGCTCCACCCTGGCACACATTTTTGAAAAGCAAACAATATCAGAAGGCTGCTTGAAAATCATATAGACTAAGCTACTCGTTTTATAACTCAGAAAACTGAAGCCCAGAAAACACTTGCCCAAGGTCACACAACAAGGAGGTGCTGAGTTGAAGACAAATAGGAGAAGACTAGATCCTGTGGGGCAAGGGAAGAGTAAAACCTAAAGGAAGTTCCAACAGCAAGAGGCTTCCAACCAGACAATTCTCCCAGCAATATGCAGATATTAAAGGCTTCCCCAGGGAGGCTATCCTACCTGTTCTTTTAAGAGATCTCTGTTGTTCTTTGGCGGTTACTTAATGCTGTTGTCACTTCCTTTCAGTCTGGAACTATTGAAAACCACTGCTAGACAACAATGGTGTTTCTTGCCGCCCAGCAAAGAGTCAATAAGGGGTGGAGAGAACTTGACCAAACTGGGGGATTCCAAGAGAGATAAAAGACAATCCCAGAATTCCAGAAGCTCATTATCTAAAGAGGAGACAACAAGCAAACAATGATGTACCAGCAGGATAAGGTGGGGAGAACTCTGGGAGGGAGGGGATCTGCAGAGAGCTTTCCTAGAGGGGGTAGGATCTTATCTGTACATGAAGGAAGCCAGGAGGTGGAGAGGAGGAGGCTGGTTGCCTAGGGAAGGGGGACAGAGTGTCATGCAGGAGGAAAAGCAAGGAAACCATTCATTATCATTGGATCCCAGAAAACCAGAAAGGTGAGAGGGGGTTTATACTAAGCAAAACCAGGTCCTTGAGCAAGAAAGTGACATGTTCATACCTGTGCTTTAGGAAGTTTCTAATGTCAGAGCTGTAAGGGGTGAATCAGAGGGGAGATACCGAAAGCAAGAAGACCAATTTAGAGGCTGGAAGCCATGAGAACAGAAAGAAGAGTACAAATGTGCAAGATGTTGTGGAGGACATCTCCATGAACTAGAAGTGCAATTGAAGGGGACAGCTAGGTGACTCAGTGGATTGAGAGCCAGGCCTAAAGATGGGAGGTTCTGGGTTCGAATGTGATCTCACATACTTTGTAACTATGTGATGCTGGGAAAGTCATTTAATCCCTATTGCCTAGCCCAGCTGTTACCATTCCTCTGTCTTGGAACCAATACACAGGACTGATTCTAAGATGGAAGGGAAGACTTTTTTAAACGCTAGGAGGAATAAGGACATTTTTTTCATGCAAAACCCACTTCCAAATTGGTCACTGCTGAAAGAGCACACTCAAATAAAACCCAAACCCCCAAATACAACCCTAAATGCACCACTGTGAAAGAGAGTAAGCTTAGATCCCCCTCCATCTGACTCCAACAGATCTTTCTCTGGATGTGGATAACAATCCCCCACATACATGCTGCGTGTCTTTTAGAACTGCCCCAGATCATTGCATTGCTGAGAGAAGCCAGGTTTTTCCCAGTTGATCAACATACAACATTTCTGCTACTGTGTACAATGTTCTCCTGGTTCTGCTTTTCTTGCTCTGCATCAGTTCCAGCAGATCTTTTCAGCTTTTTCGGAAATCATCTCATTCATCATTTTTCCTCACAAGGTAAAGTTATTTTTTTTAAAGAAGTGTAATCAAGTTCAGGGAGAATGTAATCGAGATTATAGCTCTTTAGGGGAAGATCACTGTCATAATATGGTAAGGAAATTAGAACCAGAAAAACCACTCTAAAATATTATCTACAAAAGAAAACAATTAGCATGCAAACATTTAAAGGTATAGGAAAATTAGCTGATCAAAAATCAAAAGACAAGATCACCTCTTTTTTTCTAAAACCCTTGCCTTCAGTCCCAGAAGCAATCCTGTGTATCGCTTCCAAGGCAAAGAGTGGTAAGGGCTAGGCCATAGGAGTCAAGTGACTAACCCAGAGTCACACAGCTAGGAAGTATCTGAAGTCAAATTTGAACCCAGGACCTTCTGTCTCTAGGTCTGGCTCTCCATCCACTGAGCTACTCAGCTGTCCCTGACAAGATTATCTTTACAGAATATTATCAAAAAGAACATGTCCTGACTGAGCCTAAAATGTTTTTAAAAAGGCTTTTGCCTATTATTTTTTCCATTATTTTTGTCAATATTTTCTTAACAATATCTTATTTTTTAGAAAAATAGAAATCACAGATTTTGCCCTACCTCCTTATTTTCATTATGAATTAAGAAACTGAGCATCAGAGAGAAGTAACTGGCCCAAAGACATACACAGTCTTGAACTTCTGAGAAGTTTATGCTCTTTTCCCTAATTGTATTGCCTATTATTTTCAAGACTGAATACAAAATGAATTCTATTAAACCCTTAAAGATTGGTGAATGAATACACATGCTATTATTCTCAAAAACAAAGAAGGCACTCTACCAAACTCTTATGAGAACGAAATGGTCCCAATATCTAACTAAGGAGAGACAAAGGAGAAAGAGAGTAGAATAAAAATAATACACTAAAGAATATGAATATTGACATTTTAAATAACCTCCGAATAAGGAGACTGCAGCAATATATCCAGAAATTTTTTCACAATAATCAATCAGATTCACAACAGGGGTGCCCAGATGATTCAACATTTGGAAAATAACAAAATGGTAAAAAACGACAAAGATGAAACATTCTTTACAAAGTCTTTAACAAAATACAGCACTCAAGTAGAGGAAAAACCCTAAAAAACACACTATGCAAGAGCCCTTCTTTAATATAGTCAAAAGGACGTACCTCCCAACAAAAGCTAGCATTATTTACAGTGGAAAACACCAGACACTTTCCTGACATCTAGATAAAACAAGATTGTCTTTTCTCCCCAATATTCTATGAAATGGTTCCAGGAATGCTATAGGCAAGAAACATGGCCAAATGGACAAATGGTCGAGGGGTATGAAGAACATGCAGTTTACAGAGGAACAAATCTAAGTCGCCAGTAGTCACGTATATAAAATGTTCATGAAAAAAGTACAAAGGAAGGTTTTTGTAATTGGCTCTAACAGTGAGAGAAGAAAGTCAAAAATGAAGTATCAGCAAAAGGAGACAAAATGGTTCTCGTAGACGATGTAACAATGTATTTAGAGAAGCCCAGAGAATTGATGAAAAGACGAATTCCCATAACTGTTGTTCACACTCCACATTTTCCATCCTCTCTGTCTACTCCAGATCCTCATTCTCTGGTTCGTGATTAACGTTCTAGGCTCTCTCTCTTCTCTATTTCTCATGCCATCAAACCTTCGAAGACATTCATTCATTCTAGGTTTTCCATGCCAGGGGGTTTCTGCCACTGACTCATAATGCTTGCCTGGTGGATTCTTCTTTTTCATTGTGCTTCACAATGCCAATTCTTCCAAGTGTCTGAGAGGACACTGTGCCACGGTAGGGTCTTTCCCCTCTACACACACGTCCCTGATTATGCGGCTCACCACTGCTCTGGACTTTCTCTCAGTTACCTTTTCCCCCATTTGCCTCAAGATTCCCTACCCGTGTCTATGTTCTCTCACCCCTACAAGGTCTCAGTTGCTTCCATGAGTTCCAACTCACCCCCCTCAAGGTAGGGCAGATGGGCCTTTTAAGTGTGAAATCCCGCAGACCACACAAGGGGCCATCTCTTCTCTCATAGGAGCATTCATCATTGAAACCTTCTCCCACCACCAAAGCAAGGCCTTCTTTCTTTCTCCCTCTTTCCCTCCCATTACCCTTTAGTCTCTTCTATTACTGAGACCACAGTAGTTCCCCTCATTGCTAGTCCTCATTTTGGCCCACACATTCTTCTCTATCTCCCAATCCCTTCCATATACTCTCCTTTGCTGGATTGTTGACCCACAAACAACTTTGGCAGGGTGTCACCAGGTTCTATCCATGAGGCAGCCCCTACTTCTTCACTGTGACCTCCACCTTCACCCTTGTCCCTGAAAATGCTTAGCAATCTCTGTCTGGTCTCTTTATTGTCACTCTGTGGCTATTGCTGTCCTTAGCTATGACATGTAGTCATACTCGTACATTTCCATTCTCTGGGGTATTTGAGAAGCAAATAAAATTCCCACTTCTGGCTTTCCTCCTAAAAATGTTTCAGATACTCTTAAGCTCACATTGTCAGGGTAGGTCACCCTGGGCTGCACCCTGAACTACACTGCTCCTTGGAACACATTCTCTCCCACATTTTTGGATGGATTTCGAATAATTACTTTTCTTTCTTTTCCTTTGTATTTGAAAGTCTTTCTCATAATTGCTTAAGGTATTTGTTCCTGAATTGAATCATTAAATATAATCACTATGTGTCTTAGGGTTTACAGCCTGAGATTTTTCTGGAGGTGACCAGTGAATTCTTTTTTTTTTTTAATCCTTACTTTCTGTCTCAAAAACAACTCTAAGACAGAAGGGCAAAGGCTAGGCAAATGGGGTTAAATGAATTGATGTGTCACACAGATAGGAAGTGTCTGAGGCCAGATCTGAAATCAGGTCCTTCCAATTCCAAGCCTGATGCTCTATCCACTGAGCCTCCTAGCTGTCCCATACCTATGAATTCTTTCAATTGGTATTTCATCTTCTGTGTTCTGAAGTTCTAGGCAGTTCTCTTATGTTACTCCTTGAATGATGGTGTTCAGATTTTTCTTGTCTTGTCACCTTCTTCTTATCAGTTCTTTATTTTGTCTGTACGTATTATATCTTTGATATCAGTATATTCTGCTCATATGAGCATATTTTCTTTGAATGCCATTGTTTCTTGTTTCTCTTCTTCCAAATTGTCCATCACTTCTGGATTTTTACATACCCAATCTATTTCTCTCTCCTTTGTTTCTTTGGTGAGAAATGTCAATGCAGACTCCGGGTTTTCTATTCTGCCCATTTTTCTTGTTGTGCACAACATAAATTGTGTATGTGCTCAAAGAACATCAGCAATTTTCAAAAGAATTGCAAATTATAAAGAACCATTTTAAGGTATGTTCCAAATCACTATAAAAGAAATGTGTTAAAAACAACTCTGAATGAATATTAAAATTCCCTCACATAGGGTAAATTGTCAAAGACGATTAAAAAAAAACAAAAGAGGAACCAACAATAATGGAAAGATTATGGGAAGATATACTCTGTTGTGGAGCTAAGGATGGGTTCAACCAGTCTGGTATATTCTGGTTTCCATGAAGGTGATGCTTTGGCACTATCATCGATAAGGATTTGTGGGACCAACTCTTGGAGAATTCTGAGAGAAAGGAAGAAGAAAGCAGAGGAGTTTGGGGGATATACTCTACATTAGTGGTGCCACTCTTGCTCACCACTCTTTCCTTCAAATAAACTATGGCAGTCTATTGAATTGCAGCCACCATGGCTGTCCAGGAGGTTTGCTGCTTATGTTTACAACACCATTCTTGAAATATAGTCCTTACACAGTGCTTTTGAAGCAACTATAGACAAAGTATCCTATTGAGAAACATAATAGAAGGTTAATGAAATAGAGCATTGGACTAAGAGTCAGGAAATGGGTTCTACTTCTGCCACTGATGCTTAGTTGCTATGTGATTCTGGACAAGTTCCTTAGTGTCTCTGAGCCTTAGATTTCTCATCTGGTAAAGTGGAGATAATGGTACTCACCTCCCAGGGTAGTTGCAAGGTTTAAATGAAAACAAATGGAGTCCGTACACAAAGCCCATTGCAAACCTTGTGTCTAGTGCCATGTAAATGTTATTGTGGCTCTTGTTTCCATCAGGCATGTAGTTGAACACTGCTTAAATCATATCCATTTTGAAGTGGGAAATGTGATAGAGAACAAAGAATGCTAGAACCAGAAGGAATCTGAGAGGCCATGGAATCCAAGGCACTCATTTTATAGAGGTGGAACCTGAGGATCAGAGAGGAGAAGGGAACTATCTAAGGTCACACACAGAACTAAGCCTTAGGGCTCTTGGCAGTCCTCGAGTCTGTGGAGATGAGGTTCATGTTTTTATGAAAGGAGCACCCCTTATCATGAAAGGATTCCTCAGGGGCTAGCTCAGCCAGTGAAGTCAATAGGATGTTACATAACCCTAGCCCAGGCACCCTTTTCATAGCTGGTAAATTAATTGGACTTACCAAGACTCATGAGAGAAAACAGACTGACTTTTTTCTGTATTCCAAAATATTCTTGAACTGAGCTGGAAGCATAGGCCAAGAAAGTGACCCTATTCTTTCCAAACCAAACCCAGCTACTGGACAGTCTTACATATAACCCTGGACACATGTGAGCAGCAACTGCCACTATGACAAATGGACTTTCTTCACTAGAGACATGTTCAGGATCAACCCCACATAGTGCCATCTAGAGACAAAGTACATTCTTTCTAAATTCTCCCCCTTGGCATGCTCAGAAACTAGCACTACAGCTGGAATCAATGAAAAGAGATGAACAACTTTGGGTTAGAAAAGAGCTTTAGGTCTGGGTTTTTTCCTCTCGGTTTCCTAGACAAGTGAGATAAGTACATCGGGCTTAAAGTTAAGAGAAACCAATCTCCTGAATACTCTCTTAGGGTTAAGGGCTAACCAAATAAATTCCCGGCTCAAAAAGCAAGATGAAACTGAGGAATTCTGCCACCAAAAAAGGTCAGCTAATGATTTGCATTCTGACCAGTTACCGAAACCTTCCGAAATTCTCCCTGTTATCAGAAGTCTGTATTTTGGTGGCACTTTGCAGGAAGAGCTCTCTGCCTTACACACCTCCCTCATGCTGGTCATTCTATTTGTTAGCAATGGGGAGCTTTAGACTCTTCTGGAACCCACGACTGCATATTTGCAAGGCTGCCATAATGGTTACATACTTGTCGATGTATTTCCTCTCCTCCGTTTTTGAAAAATAGACTTTTGTTTCTAGAAGACTGCTATGTCAGGAATGTGAGACTTTATCATTTCAGAATGATAAAACAGGAATGTTCCTCTTAGTCTTGTAACCCAGATAACTAACTAAATGGTAATCCTGGGATCTGATTACGCTCTCTTGGGTAATGAGCTATGGACTGTCTGTGTCTCCGATACACTCTGGGTGACCTACTGCAGAAGAATAATTATCGAATGAAAAGAGACTGAAAACCCAAACTCAGGTTTCCTGTGGAATCTTTCTTGGCATCCCAGATTCAGTGCTAGAAGACAACTTAAATGTCGTCTAGTCCCACTTGCTCATTTTGCAGAAGAAACTGAGGCTTATGCAGGTTAAGGGACTTGCCCAGTCTCAAACAGGCAATAAGTAGAAACTCTAGGAGCCGAACCCCAAAGTTCTCAGTTCTAATCCAGTACTTATTAAAAAAGAAAACAAAAAAAAAACTATTGAGGCCTTTTGCTTTTAAATTATAATTATTCCCAGATATCCCCTCCCCTCCCCACATACACAAACACCATTCTACTAATAAAGAAAAATATTTGAGCAAAGCCAGTGAGCCCAGTGCCTAATGGGTGGGTTGTTGGATACACCATTTCACACCAAGGAAAGAAATACTTCCTTATCTGCTCTTCCAGGTCAGCCTAAAGCAGCAGTCTTTCCACTGTACCATGGAACACGGAGAAGAATGTGACCTCCTCTTGGACTGCTCTGGAAACTTGAAAAGCCCCCTCTCTTTCTTGCATGCAGCAGAGATCTTGTTGCCGTCAAAGGTCACATGACATTTCTCCTCATCCATGAAGTCTTCTTTGACTAAGTAGAAGGGAGGAAATGACCCTTAACCTATAAATGGATTTACAAAAGGAACTCTGAGCCTTCAGATAAGTCATTTTCTCCCAGAATTCACATCTCTACCAAATTAGCCCAATTCTCCCCATCATGGAAAGAGCATTGAGAAGCTACTTCATACAACTTTACCCTCCAGGCCAGAGGGGAGAGATTGTGGCAGTTTCCGTGGAATCTAGTCACAGAAAATGGCCTTTGGTCTTGAACCTGGGCCCACAATTAGGGGGAGAGAGCTCCCAAGTAGGCATTTGAAATGTCCTGGTAGGTTCTGATCGACTTCTTGGGAACCCCTCGCTTAAGGTGATCTTTTCTTAGGGATATTAGCATTTGGAGAGGCGATTTCTAAGGACAGAAAAGCTTCCAAGTCTCAAAGAGCAAAGTTTTAATGGTGGTGAAGTGCCTGCTATTGTGACAAGCGGGTAGGATGGCTTGTTTTAGATGGTGAGGTCTTCATCTTTTTAATGATGCCACACCAATAGTCACCCGAATTTCTGCTGCTCCTTAAGGCTAGAGCTGGCCACATTTCTGGGTAACGTCCAAACTGCTGTCACTGAATAATGCCTTGGGAACCAATGGACTTGGAGACAGCTCCAAAAGAGCTTCCAAGGAGACGGAAGGTTTCTTTAGCTGCTAACAGAGGGCCCACGATTGGGCTACACTCTCCTCAGCTCCTAATCGTCTGTGGCCAGTCATTAGAAACAGCAGTTAAGGAGAAAGCAGATTAAGGTCCTTCCAAACACAGAGGCTAGAAGGAGACAAAGAAACTATGCACAAACAGTTGTTAAGAATTTCAATTCATGGAATGCCATTTCCAAATATTTACCACACAGATGCCTGAGACCAAACTGGATTGTGCATGAACCGGAACCAATAACATGGCCATCTTTATTCTCTTGTGAGTAGTTACTGTGCTGTATAACCAACGGGGAAGAAGGAATTCCATTCAATTCAACAAGCATTTACTGAGAGCAAATGACCAGAATGGCCTATGCTAAGTGCTGGAGAGGATAAAAATACGAGCAATTCCTGGTTCCTTTCCTCAGGGAGCTCACAGTCTAGTATGGGTAATAAGCCAACCCCAGAAAGAATTATAATGCCTGGAAGAATATACTAAATGCCATAAGAAGGGCATAAACATGCCACAATCAATTCAAAAGGAATAAATAAGCTAAATAGGAAAAGTTGCACTATTAACATCAACTTGGAATAGAATGGAAAGTTTTCTCTCTCTCTGTCTCTTGTCTTTTTCTCTTCTCTCTGCCTCTTTGTCTCTGTTTCTCCCTCTCCTCTCTTTCTCTTCTTTCTCTCTCCCGTCTTTTTCTCTTTTCTTTCTATCTCTTTGTCTCTCTCCCTTCTCTTCCCTCTTCTCTTTCTATCTGTCTCTCCCTCTCTCCTCTCTCTCTGTCTCTTTCTCTTCTCTTTGTCTCTCTCCCTCTCTCTTCCATCTCTGTCTTTGTCTCTCCCTCTCTCTTTTCTCTTTCTTTCTGGTCTCTCTGATAAGGACTGCATTTGTAGCCAAAATTAAGGTAGTGTAAATAAAAGATTATGGATTAGGGAAATCTTTGCCCAAAATGTCTCTGAAAATCTAAATCTTTTTTTGAAAATCTATAGAGAAATGACACAAAGGTGTAAGAATGGCAACCAATCTCAATTCTGAAAATAAACAGTACAGACGATATTAAATATACTCAGAATTGGTGAACAATCAATCACAAGTGCAAATCTGAGACGTCACCTCAGACCGATGAAGTCGGCAAAGATGACATAATTGGGTAGAATTTAAAATTGGTAGCGACATGGAAAAATCAGCACGCTCATTTATTGCTGGCGGAACCCTATGCTAGTCTAACCATTTTGGATAACGATGTGGAATTATTCAAGCATAGGCACAACATTTTTCATACCTTTTGCTCCAGTGATCTCACTAGTAGGTCTATACCCAAAAGAGGCAATTGACAACAAGAAGGGACCTACCTATGCAAACAGAAATATTCATAAAGAAACAAAGAGAGATGGGGAGAAGAGGGAAAGGAAGAGAAGGGAATCAGGAGGAATTTGACGATATCTGGGCAAGTGAATGACATGAATTATTTATAATTCTGAGTGCCTACTTTATGGAAGACTCTGTTATGAGAAACATCACTACTACAGCAGACTGGTCTTGTCTGGTGTGTATAATGATTGGGCTAGAGGCAGGTGGTTATTTAGAAATATGGTTGGCATTAATGTTGTTTTCACAGAATCCCCAAACTTTAGCGTTTACAGGTGCCTCGTGAGTCATCTAGCCCAACCAAAATAAGAATCCCCTTTACAACAACTATAACAAGTAGACATCCACCCCACTGAAAAGTGCTTAGATGGGGCTCTTTCCTGGAAAGAGAACGGGATTTGGATTTGGACTTCGATGTGAATCTCAGTCACACTTCTGACTAGTTGTGATTTGGGTTGATAAAGCTGAGCTTGGCCCTGGCTACTCCGCCGCCCCAAAGTCTTT
This sequence comes from Monodelphis domestica, assembly GCF_027887165.1. Classification (NCBI taxonomy): domain Eukaryota; kingdom Metazoa; phylum Chordata; class Mammalia; order Didelphimorphia; family Didelphidae; genus Monodelphis; species Monodelphis domestica. Next base: position 7,116,473 of record NC_077235.1, read on the forward strand.
AAAGGTTCAGACCCATCACCCCAGTTATACTAGGAATGACAAGGATCAGGTGATTTCTAGGAGGTTTGCCCAAGGTCCACGCTGACCATGAGCACCAGTGGAAGGGCAGAACCAAAGGGAAAGAATGCTGGAGCCTGGTATCATGAACTGGGCTTTCAGGATATATGGAGAAAAGCTCAGACACAGAAGTATTCTCTTCCTCTGCACTTTTCCCCTTACAGTTTTCTCCTGATTTTCAGACCCATATCTCATTTTGCAGAATTCTTTTCCTCTTTGGTATTCAGGGATTTTTCTGACAATGAATTGGTTAAATATGCTTGTCTGAATGGATTTTCCTTCTGTATCTCCAAATGGCATAATAAATGATGTCACTGACTGTGTTGGCGGGTGGATGAGATCAGACACAATATGGAGATCTGCTTCTCTTCTCGCTGTCACTCATTTCTAGAGCATGTTTTCTAATATTAATGAGGAGAGAAAGTAGCATTCTTTCTTTGGCCTCAATTTTGCCTTTGCAGCAGCAGCTGCAATATCCCAGCTCTCCTAGGATTCTAATTTCTCCTGGAAGCTTTTAACTCTCACCAGTCCATAATGTACATTCAATCCATCATGTCAGTCTATTCATCTTTTATCTAGGGTTCATAGGCAGCCAATCAGAAGATGACTTGACTGGACTGTTTTTAAATGAACACTGGAAAAAATCTTCTGGAAGGCAGAGTTAGCTCCCATGGAAGGATCCAGCATTCTTCCCCCTAAACATCTGCACTTGGATAGATATGGGAATATTTGGGTTCAGAAAAAATGTTTTATTATGACAACTTTTACATGTAGGTGTCAGGCTCAACTTTGATCTCTTTCTCTCTCTCCCCCCCCCCCCCCCGCCTCCCTTTCTGTCTGTCCTCTGTCTTTCTCTCTCTCTCTGTCCTTCTGACTATCTCCCTTCCCTCCTTCCCCCTCTCTGTCTCCCTATCTCTGTCTCTCCCCACCCCACCATTTCCCCTCTTTAAAAATACAAATGCTATCAGAGTCCTGGCACGATCCTAGGTGAGGCTGGACTCTCGTGAAGACCTGAGTCACCTGGGAAATAGGATGTTTGGATATATTCAAGTCAAGAAGCATTTCTGGGGTGCATACTATGTGCTGGGCACAGTGCTAGGTACTGGGAATACAGATATGAACAGAAAGAAATGTGGTCCTTGCCTCCTTGACACCCAGTTTAAATAATCTTCTTAAGGAAATTGGGCAAGGGGATTTTTTGTACTAAGGTAAATTAGAGAAATACCTGTCTTCTGGACAGGTCAACACCTCCAGGAACTGTGGATACCCTCTACTGAGGCAGATTGGAAAGCATCTATGATTTAGAACTTCAGATAGTAGATTGAGGCATAGAAAGGTTAAATGATTGGCCTCTAGTTTCAAAGCTAGACACTGTGTCTACACTACAGTGCCCCTCCTGCTCTTGGTATGTGATCTGTTGTTATTTTATCCATACACCTCAGAGAAACTTCACAGGGTTCCATTTGATGTGCATGTATTAAGTGATTGCTATATGCAAGGCATGCTGGGGGGCATGAGAGATACAAAGACAACAGTGAAGGGTCTCGGTCCTCAAAGGACTCACTGAGGATTGCAGACCAAGGGATGAAAGGGATCTTTAAGGCGTCTGGTCCAACCCCCTTGCTTTAGAGATGAGGTAACTGAGGTCCAGGAAAAGAAGGTCAGAAGCAATAAAGCTGTTATTTGAACCCAGTTCCTCTCCCTCCAAACCCAGCTGTTTTCACTGGCCTCTACTGCCTTTTCAAGTCATATGTTTTCAGCATCAGAAGTCAACAAGAGGGATTTTGAATGTGAAAAGAACCCGCCAACTTATTCCCCGCTAGAAGTGTGTGTCTCAAGTTTCTATCCTGGGATCAATGAAAGGATTACCAGACAGACCAGACGGGATTTTCAAACCAGCTCTGCAGTGCTCACTAACGTGTCCAAATAGCCTTCAGAAGGAGGGTAGAGGTCAGGTAACACTAGACTGCTACAGCAGAACTGAACACAGCAGCCCAGGCACATTTCTTGTCAAAAGGTCCAACGAGAAGACAACAGAGCAGAAGCCTTAGTCCCAGTACCGCCACCATTTCCCAACAGTGAGTTTGTTTCTCCATCTGAGAACATAAGCAGGTTAGACCAGATAGCCTTCAAGAAACCCTCAAGATCAGTGATGGCAAACCTTTTACAGATGGAGTGTCGGGCCCTGCCCCCACCCTGCCCACTCCCTCCAAGAACTATGTGCTGTGACTCTCCTTACCTTCACATTCTGGGTATACTCCGTCCCCCCCCCCAACCCCGACATAAGAGAGGGAGAAGGCGCTCCCATTGGGCTGGCAGATGGAGGGGTGAGTGAACTGGAAAAATGTCCTCAGGCACAGTTGAGAAGAGGAAGGGAGCAGCTCTGCTTGAGTCCCTCTGCCTTTCTAGTAATCAACACTCGGAGTGGGGTGGGGAGGGTGGGTGGCCAAGTGCCCACAGAGTGCTCTGTGTGCCATCTTTGGCACCTGTGCAGTGGTTTGCCATCACTTCTCTAGGTCTCCTTCTGGCAGCATACTCAAGGTTATACCATGAGCACAAATGTAAGATTATACCCAAATAACTCACCAAGTGGCCATTTCTTCCAGCAAAGCAGATGGGAAACAGTCCACTCAATATTTACATATGTCGAAAAAAATCCACTATACATTTTCTACATCTGAAATAATGGGTAGAAGCTAGCTGGAAAACCCTGAATTCAGATCTAACTTCTGACACATAATGGCTACATGACACAGGGCAATTCACATTGTCCCAGTGTCCTATGCAGAAGTGGTGGAGAATGTGCTGACTTTAATTCAGACAGCTTTCTCACCTAGGAGGCCCCTTAGATTAATTAATAACACACTGTGCTGCCAGCTCCCAGATGCCTAAAGCCAGCCCTCAATTCTCCCCTGAGTTCCAGACCCACATCACCAACCAATTGCCTATTGGCCATTTCAGACACGGCAGCTCCGTCATCTCAAATTTGGCACGTCCAGAAGAGAATTCATTCTCTTACCCCCTACAAAACCCAGCCTCCTTCCAAATCTCTCTATTTCCTGCTATACTTTCAGTCACATGAGTCCCACCTTGCAACTTTGGCATCATCCTCAACTTCTCCATCACCTTCACTCCAGCCAGCCATCTGCCAAGCCTTGGTTCTCCCCTGGCCACATACCTCTTCTACTTCTGGGCCAACAGCAGCCGTTTCCCCTGGAAGATGCCTCCTACTGGATGACTCTTCCTCTGCTTAGCAACAGTGTTGCCTGAAGAGCCCAGGGCATCTTTGCTCTCTTCTCCCTCACTGAGCTCCTGACTTTTCTTTGTCCATACATTTTTCTTAGCTACACCCCAACTGGAAGGTGCATCAACATTTGTCTTTTTGGCTTGTGTTTTTTAAGTTGCACCAGTCTTCAGTTCATAGCTCATTAGACCTTGAAGGGAACTTGAGACAATCTATCTCACTCCTTCACTTTTCACATGATGAAACAGAGACCCAGACAACGGGTCCTAGTCACACAGCAAAGGAGAAGCAGCTGTGAAATTGAATATAACTTTATACTCCCTTCTTTTACCAAAAGGAAAGTTTAAAAAAATCATTTGCGACTCACCTTCATCCTTCAATTGGGTTAGAAACTTGAAGCCTGAGGCTTATCTGTTTAAAGAGAAGCCTCTGGCTCCCTGGCATCTTGGAGGACACTTGCACCTTGTCCCACGGGATTCCTGGCAACCGGAAGACTGGCCACCGGCTCACAGTGAGGTCAGCTTGGCCCAGCCAGGAATACTCAGAGGAAGAGAAGTCACCAGGGTTATAAGGTGGGGTTCAAGGAACCAGCATCTCTCTTTGGACTTGCTTGGTGAGGCAGCTGGCACACGGTCTCATGGCAAACAGACACACAAAGTTAGCAAAAACTCAGACTAGGAAGGCAACTGACCATGTGATTGTGTGCCTTTTTTTCTCCAACCTACTTTTGCTATCTAATAAATAACCATATAAATTAATAAATGGTATCCAGAGAATTTTAATCCTAACATAGAACCACAACTAGAACTCGTCCTCCTGATTCCTAATCCAATATTCTTTCCCTTACAACAGTTCTTCTACCTATGGCACCAATTTCTAAAAAAGGCATCCTGTTAAGGCCCATCTGTTTTAGGTTTTAAAAAATTAACCTGTTGAGGAGCAACTTGATGGGAAGTCTTGGGTTCAAAACTGGCATCAGATGCTTCCTAAGTGTGACCCTGGACAAGTCACTTAACTCCACTTTCCCAGCTCTTACTATTCTTACGCTTTGGAACTGATACTCAGTACCACTCTAAGATAAGGAGAAGTTTTAAAAAAATTTAAACTGTCCCTCCCATCACTTCTCCTATTGATGAAACAAATAAAAAACCCCTCAAAATTCTACTCTGTATCTGTATTGTTCCCCGAAACAAATCCCCACAGTAGCCACATAAAAGAACTATTTCTGTCCCCTTCCTTGAACTAAGGTTGTTGCTGGGAGAAAGTTCTGAATCAATGAACATTTATTAAGCCCCACTATGTGATAGATACTGTGCTAAACACTGGGGAAACAAAGGAAGGCAAAGGAGAGTCCCTGGCCTCCAAGGACTCAAACTCCAATGGGGGACACCAAATTGGAGGCCGAGAATACATGATGAAGTCCTACAGCCTGAGAGGAAAAGAATCTGAGGAGGTACGGTTTCAGAGTCGATACTATCTTGTAGAATAACGTTCCAAAGATCCAGGGGGGAAACCAGTGGGCAAGTAAAGCATGTCTCACCATGTCATTCTTGGCAAGAGGCCTTTCCTTAGCACTGTTCAATTCACTTCAGGAACTGTTTGTGGAACATGGAGTATTTCCAAGGCATCTCACTAGGTTCTGGAGAAACAACAACTCCAAGAGCTGGCGATTTAATGGGGGAGAGAAGAGCAAGTAAACAAATCATTGATCCTTGGGAGATCAGGACACACAGAGGGAAGATCCTCGCAAAGGGCTCTAAGAAAACTCTGGAGGGTGAGAGAACTTGCTTGGGGCAGGGAATTTTTGTTTGGAAAATGAGATCTGCATTGGACATTGATGAAAAGTAGAAAAACTTCTGGAGGGAAGGAATCAAACCGATCCAGTGAAAGGGAACAGTGACAAAAGGCCCAGGAGAGGGAAGAGGATGGATTTGTGGAGCTACAAGGGAGAGAATTGTGGACTTATCTAGTTCTGAGGGTCAGTGCAAATCCCTCAGCTGCCTATTTGTGTACAGCTCCACTGACTAAGGATGGTTTCACATTTTAAAATAGAATAAAACTTTAATTTAAAATGTTAAAACCGTCTCCGGTCAAGACGGATCTCAAACTATAAGCTCCTAAGGCGCCGAAATTCAAAACGATCAACAGCATAGACCCTGGAAACCCTCCTCCTGGACGTGGACCTGGATGAAAAGGTACGGCCCTCCTCAAAAGCCAGAACCCCACTCGGACCTAAGGGGTTGGAGCTCAGAGTCCGAGGCTCCGGGAAGCTGCAGCCCCGCCCGGCTCAGAGAGCAGGGTCGTTTGAACAACAACCCTCAGGGCCTTCTATCTGAGTCCCAGTGAATGTCACTGCCCTCGGAGCTCGCCCCTGCAGAGAGCAGGGTCCTCTGAAACAACAGCAACCCTCAGGGCCAACAAAACAGCCTCACGGCCAGCTATTCTGAAGGCAACTTCTGGAAAGTAACCCAACCCAGTCCAGTCGAGCGGGCACCTTAGCAGCAGGGAAGCAGAGAGAACCAGGGGAGAGTGGGGCCCCCTGGTCCAACCCTTCCATTCCAGTTCCAGTGAAAGTCATTGCCTTAAGGCAACCCAGGGAAAGCTCATAGAACCGACAATCTGCCCAGGACTAAAGCCTCTTAACACCAGACAGAGATAAGAAAAGCAAATCCTCCCCATTCAGAGATGGCCAACTCCACAGCAGCACAGAAGCCCCAAAATCCCAAGAAAAATAAGAAGAAAGGGGCGACTTTGGACACATTCTATGGAACCAAAATACAAAATACAGAGGAGATAGAAGACGATGCACAAGAAAATGCTCCTAAACCTTCCAAAGGAAATGGAAACTCTCCACAAACACATGAAGAATTTGAATCAGAAATGACCAAAAATATGGAAGCCTTCTGGGAGGAAAAGTGGGAAATAATGCAAAAGAAATTCACGCATCTACAAAACCGGTGTGATGAAACTGAAAAGGAAAACCAGGCTTTAAAGGCCAGAATCAGGCAGCTGGAAGACAACGATCATGTAAAAGAGCAAGAATTAATAAAGCAAAGCCAAAATACCAAGAAATTAGAAGAGAACATAAAATATCTCACCGACAAGGTGACAGATCTGGAAAATAGAGGGAGAAGAGATAATTTAAGAATAATTGGACTCCCAGAAAAGCCAGAAATAAACACCAAACTCGAGATCGTGATACAAGATATAATCAAAGAAAATTGCCCAGAGATTCTAGAACAAGGGGGCAATACAGCCACTGACAGAGCTCACAGAACACCTTCTACACTAAAACCCCAAAAGACAACTCCCAGGAATGTAATTGCCAAATTCGAAAGCTATCAAACAAAAGAAAAAATCCTATAGGAAGCCAGAAAAAGACAATTTAGATATAAAGGAATGCCAATCAGGGTCACACAAGACCTTGCAAGTTCTACTCTGAATGATCGTAAGGCATGGAACATGATCTTCAGAAAGGCAAGAGAGCTGGGTCTTCAACCAAGAATCAGCTACCCAGCAAAACTGACTATATACTTCCAAAGAAAAGTATGGGCATTCAAAATAGAATAGACAAAATAGAAGACTTCCAACTTTTTGCAAAGAAAAGACCAGAGCTCTGTGGAAAGTTTGATACCGAAAATCAAAGAGCAAGGAATACCTGAAGAGGTAAATATTAAGAAAAGGGGAAAAATGTTATCTTCTTCTTTGACTCAAACTCTCTTCTATAAGGACTACATTTATATCAATCTATGTATACTAACATGTGGGGAAAATGTAATGTATAAATAGGGGGTAAAGAAAGACCAAATAGAATAATGGTTCTCACACAAAGATTCACAGGGGAAGGGGAGGGGAAGAAAACTCCTATAAGAAGGAGAGGAAGAGAGGGGGGGGGGTTACTTAAACCTCAATCTCAGGGAAATCAACTCTGAGAGGGAAAAACATCCAGATCCATTGGGATCTTGAATTCTATCTTACCCAACAAGGGTAGGGAGAAGGGAAAACCAAGGGGGGGGGGAGAGGAAAAATAAAAAGAGAGGGAAAGATAGGGGGCAGGGGGAGGGAAAACAGGGAGGGACTAAAAAGGGAAACATCAAGGGAGGGGACAAGGGGGACTGATTCAAAGTAAATCACTGGACTAAAAGGTAGAGCCGAAGAAGAAAAGGTTAGAATTAGGGAAGCCTATCAAAATGCCAGGGAGTCCACAAATGACAATCATAACTTTGAACGTGAATGGGATGAACTCACCCATAAAACGTAGACGAATAGCAGAATGGATTAGAATCCAAAACCCTACCATATGTTGTCTTCAAGAAACACACGTGAGGCGGGTTGACACCCACAAGGTCAGACTTAAAGGATGGAGTAAGACCTTCTGGGCCTCAACTGACAGAAAGAAGGCAGGAGTGGTAATCATGATATCTGATAAAGCCAAAGCAAAAATAGACCTGATCAAAAGGGATAGGGAAGGTAATTATATTTTGTTAAAAGGGACTTTAGACAATGAGGAAATATCATTAATCAACATGTATGCACCAAATAACATAGCACCGAAATTTCTAATGGAGAAACTAGGAGAACTGAAGGAAGAAATAGACAGTAAAACCATATTAGTGGGAGACTTAAACCAACCATTATCAAATTTAGATAAATCAAATCAAAACCTAAATAAGAAAGAGGTAAAAGAAGTGAATGAAATCTTAGAAAAATTAGAATAGACATATAGAGAAAAATAAATAGGGATAAAAAGAATACACCTTCTTCTCAGCACCACATGGCACATTCACAAAAATTGACCATACATTAGGTCACAGAAACATAGCATACAAATGCAGAAAAGCAGAAATAATGAATGCAGCCTTCTCAGATCACAAGGCAATAAAAATAATGATTAGTAATGGTACATGGAAAACCAAATCAAAAACCAATTGGAAATTAAACAATATGATACTCCCAAACCGTTTAGTTAAAGAAGAAATCATAGAAACAATTAATAATTTCATCGAGGAAAATGACAATGGCGAGACATCCTTCCAAACCTTTTGGGATGCAGCCAAAGTGGTAATCTGAGGTAAATTCATATCCCTGAATGCTTATATTAACAAACAAGGGAGAGCAGAGATCAATCAATTGGAAATGCAAATGAAAAAACTCGAAAGCGATCAAATTAAAAACCCCCAGCAGAAAACCAAACAAGAAATCCTAAAAATTAAGGGAGAAATTAATAAAATCGAAAGTGATAGAACTATTGATTTAATAAATAAGACAAGAAGCTGGTACTTTGAAAAAACAAACAAAATAGACAAAGTACTGGTCAATCTAATTAAAAAAAGGAAGGAAGAAAAGCAAATTAAAAGCATTAAAGATGAAAAGGGGGACAGCACCTCCAATGAAGAGGAAATTAAGGCAATCATTAGAAATTACTTTGCCCAATTATATGGCAATAAATACACCAACTTAGGAGAAATGGATGAATATATACAAAAATACAAACTGCCTAGACTAACAGAAGAGGAAATAGAATTCTTAAATAATCCCATATCAGAAAATGAAATCCAACAAGCCATCAAAGAACTTCCTAAGAAAAAATCCCCAGGGCCTGATGGATTCACCAGTGAATTCTATCAAACATTCAGAGAATAGTTAATCCCAATACTATACAAACTATTTGACATAATAAGCAAAGAGGGAGTTCTACCAAACTCCTTTTAGGACACAAACATGGTACTGATTCCAAAACCAGGCAGGTCAAAAACAGAGAAAGAAAACTATAGACCAATCTCCCTAATGAATATAGATGCAAAAATCTTAAATAGGATACTAGCAAAAAGACTCCAGCAAGTGAACAGAAGGATCATTCACCATGATCAAGTAGGATTTATACCAGGGATGCAGGGTTGGTTCAACATTAGGAAAGCCATCCACATAATTGACCACATCAACAAGCAAACCAGCAAGAACCGCATAATTATCTCAATAGACGCAGAAAAAGCCTTTGATAAAATACAACACCCATTCCTATTAAAAACACTAGAAAGCATAGGAATAGAAGGGTCATTCCTAAAAATAATAAACAGTATATATCTAAAACCATCAGCTAATATCATCTGCAATGGGGATAAACTAGATGCATTCCCAATAAGATCAGGAGTGAAACAAGGATGCCCATTATCACCTCTACTATTTGACATTGTACTAGAAACATTAGCAGTAGCAATTAGAGAAGAAAAAGAAACTGAAGGCATCAAAATAGGCAAGGAGGAGACCAAGTTATCACTCTTTACAGATGACATGATGATCTACTTAAAGAATCCTAGAGATTCAACCAAAAAGCTAATTGAAATCATCAACAACTTTAGCAAAGTTGCAGGATACAAAATAAACCCACATAAATCATCAGCATTTCTATATATCTCCAACACAGCTCAGCAGCAAGAACTAGGAAGAGAAATCCCATTCAAAATCACCTTAGACAAAATAAAATACCTAGGAATCTACCTCCCAAGACAAACACAGGAACTATATGAACACAACTACAAAACACTCGCCACACAACTAAAACTAGACTTGAGCAAATGGAAAAACATTAACTGCTCATGGATAGGATGAGCCAATATAATAAAAATGACCATCCTACCCAAACTTATTTATCTATTTAGTGCCATACCCATTGAACTACCAAAATACTTCTTCACTGATTTAGAAAAAACTATAACAAAGTTCATTTGGAGGAACAAAAGATCAAGGATATCCAGGGAAATAATGAAAAAAAAACACATATGATGCACACATATGATGGGGGCCTTGCAGTTCCTGACCTAAAACTATATTACAAAGCAGCAGTCATCAAAACAATTCGGTACTGGCTAAGAAACAGAAAGGAAGATCAGTGGAATAGACTGGGGGAAAGGGACCTCAGCAAGATGGTATATGATAAACCCAAAGATCCGAGCTTTTGGGACAAAAATCCACTATTCGATAAAAACTCCTGGGAGAATTGGAAGACAGTGTGGGAGAGACTAGGAATAGATCAACACCTCACACCCTACACCAAGATAAATTCAAAATGGGTGAGTGACTTAAACATAAAGAAGGAAACCATAAGTAAATTGGGTAAACACAGAATAGTATACATGTCAGACCTTTGGGAGGGGAAAGGCTTTAAAACCAAGCAAGACATAGAAAGAATCACAAAATGTAAAATAAATAATTTTGACTACATCAAACTAAAAAGCTTTTGTACAAACAAAACCAATGTAACTAAAATCAGAAGGGAAACAACAAATTGGGAAAAAATCTTCATAGAAACCTCTGACAAAGGTTTAATTACTCATATTTATAAAGAGCTAAATCAATTGTACAAAAAATCAAGCCATTCTCCAATTGATAAATGGGCAAGGGACATGGATAGGCAGTTCTCAGATAAAGAAATCAAAACTATTAACAAGCACATGAAGAAGTGTTCTAAATCTCTTATAATCAGAGAGATGCAAATCAAAACTACTCTGAGGTACCACCTCACACCTAGCAGATTGGCTAACATGACAGTAAAGGAAAGTCATGAATGCTGGAGGGGATGTGGCAAAGTCGGGACATTAATTCATTGCTGGTGGAGTTGTGAACTGATCCAACCATTCTGGAGGGCAATTTGGAACTATGCCCAAAGGGCGACAAAAGAATATCTACCTTTTGATCCAGCCATAGCACTGCTGGGTCTGTACCCCAAAGAGATCATGGACAAAAAGACTTGTACAAAAATATTCATAGCTGCGCTCTTTGTGGTGGCCCAAAACTGGAAAATGAGGGGATGCCCATCAATTGGGGAATGGCTGAACAAACTGTGGTATATGTTGGTGATGGAATACTATTGTGCTAAAAGGAATAATAAAGTGAAGGAATTCCATGGAGACTGGAACAACCTCCAGGAAGTGATGCAGAGTGAGAGGAGCAGAACCAGGAGAACATTGTACACAGAGACTAATACACTGTGGTATAATCGAACGTAATGGAAACTTCTCCATTAGTGGCGGTGTAATGTCCCTGCACAATCTGCAGGGATCAAGGAGAAAAAAACACTATTCATAAGCAAAGGATAAACTATGGGAGTGGAAACACCGAGGAAAAGCAACTGCCTGAATACAGAGGTTGAGGGGACATGACAGAGGAGAGACTCTAAATGAACACTCTAATGCAAATACTATCAACAAAGCAATGGGTTCAAATCAAGAAAACATCTAATGCCCAGTGTATCTACGCGTCGGCTATGGGGGGTGGGGGGGAGGAAAAGAAAATTATCTATGTCTTTAATGAATAATGCTTGGAAATGATCAAATAAAATATATTTTTAAAAAATGTTAAAACCATGCTCAGCTCACAGGAGGGCCTTCTTCTAGTTTGCCTGATCTAGTTCAATCCTGTTTTTTTAGCAGAAAAATCAGGGGAAGGCTGATTTATTACAAACTGATGTCAGAGTTGTCTTTTAAATAGAATCACAGAATCTTTTCATTGAATGAGACCTCAATGTCAACTATAAGAACAAAATGTCACAGTTCTAAATTTAAAGATGAGCAATCATTCCGGAATTAGCAATTGTGTGTCTAAGAGTGAGAGTAAAGTGTCTTCATGTTGGATGTTCAGTCTATTACGAACTACGGGGAACACTTAATGAAGATGCAGAAATATGTAATCTCTATCATGATGGGCGGGTTCCACTCCAAGATGACACTCTACATTTCTGTGGCACATAATCTTGAGAATTTGAGCTTGCCATTTTGCCAACCTGAGGTATGTGACATGATACTACATCGCTAACATGTCGTATATTCAATCAAACACTTCAAAGCACATTGTATCTTCCGGTACAAGTTTATAAATCAGTATAATTGTATACTTTCATGACACAGAAGCTAGACGTGATCCTCCAGACACTCAGCATCTGAAACAGAAATCAAGCTAGCATGTTTAAATGAAACCCTGCCATTCTGGGAGCAGTTGGGTGGCTCAGTGGATAGGGAACCAGGCCTAAAAACAGGAGGTCCTGGGTTTGAAACTGGCCTCTTCCTAGCTCCATAACCCTTGGCAAGTCACTTAATCCCCATTGTTCATCCCATACTGCTCTTCTGTTTTGGAATCAACATACAGTATCGCTTCTAAAATGGAAGGTATAGCTTTAAAAGAGACAAAAGCAAAAAAGAAAAACAGGCCATTCCCAGATGATGAAGTACTACAGAACCATGCCTATATTTAGTGAAGGAATATTTTAAAGCTCAACTTAACAGAAGAAAACACATTTGTTTTCCCACACACAAAGGGAACTTTTTAAACTAAGCATCTACAAACCTCATTTTGGAATTTAGAAAAAATCAGATGGACCTTCCTTGGAATCTGAGTAATTAAGTGGGCTACAGAAGAAAAGTTACACCAATGTATAAAGCTTACAGAATTGACTAATTCCCGCAGGTCTTTTCCTGGTCTTCCTGAAGTTGGATCCGTGCAACTGTACAGGCCTAGGGGTGCCCAGATGGCCAATCCTCAGGTCCTTTTTATCCCTTATTTTAGGTATTTTGAGCATTCAGGCAAAAGGATCTGAGCTTTATTTACCCTGATCACTGAAATAACTGATGGAGGTTTCAAATGGCTGAACCATTTACTAATGATCTATACATTTGGCTTTAGTCTGGCCCATTGCTCTACAGGTCAAGGTAATAGAATTTTTTAATCCCCCTGAGAATGCTACTTCCTAAAATGCTGCAAGAAAGCTAGTTAAGTAAATATGAGGTTTGGAATGACCCACAACCAAGTGTCTGTTATTTTACCATAACCAGCTTCTGGGGGGATTACAGGAAGTTGTTAGCTAAACAGAATGTAAAGGATCCCAGATCCCCCTCTGACCATCGGGAAATACGGTTGTGTTAGGAAAGAAGGAATACCTTCTAGATTATTTCACCCAACTCCAAGTGACTCCAGAAGGTCCTCCAAAGTGCCATGGAGTTCCTGAGATAAAAAACAAAGCCAAATAAAGACGAGCCTGAAGGGGGACAGGCAGCTACCCCCAGAGCCTTTAGAGGAATGTCAGCAAATACAAATCCCTCCAAAGCAGAGTCTTCACCGGATAAAGCCAACAGCAAATATAAGCAGGTAGTTCCTGACCAAGCCAGCCAAGAAAGGCCTGAGGCTTTACCAAATCTATGTCTTAACTTCCTAAGTTCTACTCAGGAGCATGTTGCTTTGGGGCTATCACCAGGCCCAAGTAGTACTCTGGGAAATGGAGCCTGATGCTGGTCCAGTTCGAAAAGCGCCTGGACTCAGTCCTAGCTTAGCAGATATATCAGCACGAAGTATATCCTCAGTAAGGTCTAGATGCAAGAGGAGAAAAGATGTGGGCAAAATCCAGCCTGACTAGTTCCTGAAACCTATGGCTGGATCCTGGAAGCAGGGACAAAGGATTCTAGAAAGAACTGACCACAGGAACGGACTCTGAGCACACTGACAAGAGGGAGTCATTGGAAAAGCTCTGGAGACCCTTGGAGGAGGGCTTTAGTCTAACCCACAGTGCACAGTACCATGTAAGCCCTATCCACATCATTCAGTTGTAGAACTTGACCCAATTTCAGACCCTATTTCTCCCCCCCATCACCACCACCAACAACAAAATACAACTAATATTCTCTATTCAATGAAAAAATATCTTGGATGAAAAGATATCGGGGGGTAAACTGCGAAGACAATAGGAATGTCAAAGAACAGGTAAAGGTGCACAGAAAAAAAAATGATTCAGCCACAGGGAATCAGAAAATATCTGGATGAAATGAGATACAGAATGGAAACACTAGGGAAGAAAAACTGACAGACAAACTGGTACCTCTCCATACCCCGACCAATATAAACTACCTCAAAAGTCTAAAAAATAAAAACCCAAGTTCAGATGAACAAAGGAACTGCACAGTAGGGTACAGTACAGAATAAACAAGGAATTTAGGCATTTCCACTATATAAGGAAGAGAAATGGCGCCCACAAAAACGTGAGACAATCAACCCTCCACAACCTCGCCTATCAAATGAGAGGAGGAAAGAAACAGGGGTACCGGGGGATCTCCTCCCTGATTTAACATTGCACTAGAAACCCTAGGCGGAGCAATGAGAGAAGGAAAAAGAGAGTGAAGGTATGAAAACAGGCAACGAGGAGGCCCAGCTATCGGCCCTGGCAGATGATGTGATGCTGGACTTCCAAGTGAATCCTAGACCGTCAACCACAGAGCCCTGGAAAATAATCCACAACTTCAGCAGAGTTGCAGGATACCAAATCGACCCACATCAGTCATCAGCGTTTCTCTACCTCCAACACATCGCTGCAGCAAGATGGAGAAAGAGAAATCCCTTTGAAAATCAACCTCGCCCTTACAAACCACTTCGGAATCTACGCGCCCAGACAAAACCCAGGACCCTATGGGAACCCCACTACGAAAAACTCGCCACCCCATGACAACTGGATCGCAACAACCGGGAAAACATCGATTGCTCCAGGGTAGGACCAGCGAACAGGATACAAAGGACAATCCTCCCCGAGTGGCTTGACTTTTGGAGGCCCATACCCACCGCATCACCAAAAAACAAACACACAAACCAACCAACAATCCAAAAATGAACTGTTTTCCCGAATTAGGAAAAAAGAAACCCCAAACCCATGACAACCTTCAATGGGAAGAACAAAGAGATCAAGGCTCTCCAGGGAAATGGTGAAAACAAAAGCGGTCAAGGAAGCTGGCCTTGCAGTCCCACATCTCAAGCCCCAGCCTAAAGCAGTGGTCATCCAAACAATATGGAACGGCCCCAGAGACAGAAAGGTGGATCCCGGGAAAACACTTGGGCTAAGTGACCTGGGAGGGACAGCTGACCATAAGCCCAAAGAACCCAGCTTCCGGGGACCCAGCATTCACCATTGCATTGAAAAACACCAACAAAAACAACACACAGACTGCTGGGAAAATTGGACGGCAGATTAAGAGACATTAGGTTTGGATCTACCTCTCACACCCTCCACCAAGATAAACTCAGAATGGGGGAAGGACGTGAACATAAAGAAGCACACTCCAAGGAAATTCGGGGAACCCAGAAGAGGACCCATGTCAGAAGTTTGGGAAAGGAAAGATTTTACAGCCAGGCAGGCCTGCTCCAGCCAGAACAAAGACCTAATCACCGAATGCCAAATCAATAATTTTGATGACATCGGATTAAAAGGTTTGTGGTCAAGCAAAACCAAATGCTACCAGAATCGGAAGGGGAGCAGCAAATTGGGAAACAATCTTCCTAACCCAAACCCCTGATATGGGTCTGATTACACCAATCTTTAAAGAGCTCCATCAATAGTGCCAAAAAAAAGAGTCAAGCCATCCTCCAATCGATAACTGGGCAAGGCGCCCGATTAGACAACTTTTCCTTTCACCGAAGGGAAACTGAATAAGCCCATGAAAAGGTGTTCTCAATCTGTCATCATCAGGCAGATGCCAATCCAAACAACGCTGGGGTATCAGCGCACAGCCGGGCAGATTGGCTGAGGGGACAGCAAGGGAAAGGTAACGAATGCTGCAGGGGACGGGGCAACGTGGGGACATTCATGCATTGCTGGTGGAGTGGTGGATGGCTCCAGCCATTGTGGAGGGCCACTGGGAATTATGCCCCAAGGGCCCCAAGAGACTATCTGTCCTTTCCTGGGGACATAGGCTTGCTGTCTGTTCCACCCAAAGGGATAATAAGGAAAGAGGCTCTGACAAGAATATTCCTAGCCGGGCTTCTCCTTGGTGGCCAAACAATTGGAGAACAAGGCCATGCCCTTCAATTGGGGAATGGCTTAACAAAAAGTGGTGTGTGGTGGTGATGGCCAGCCATGGTGCTCGAAGCAATAATAACCGGGAGGGATTCCAGGGGAACTGGAAGGACCTCCAGGAATTGGTGCAGAGCGAGAGGAGCAGAGCCAGGCAGAAGAGTGTACCCAGAGACCCAGAGATACATGCTTCAGGACCGTCGGACGCAGTGGACCTCTCCCACAGTGGCCATGCAGTGATCCCCAACAACTTGGAGGAATGCAAGGAGAAAGAAAACCATCTACATTGGGGAGGGAAATCTGCGGGAGTAGAAAGAGAAGTAAAGCAACCGCTTGATCCCAGGAGTGGAGGGGAATATGATTGGGGGGTAAGGCTTTAGACGAACATCCCGCTGCAGGCCTCGACACCATGGAAATGGGTTCTGCTCCAAGACACAGGTTGACGCCCAGTGGAATTGAGCATCAGCTACTACGGGAAGGGTTTGGGTCGAAAGGGGGCAGGGCAGGGAAAGACAAGGAATCTGGGAGCCAAGGAGGAAAAAAAACAAAAACAAAAAATGGTTCTAAATCCACCCAACGACAAAATGAGTGAAAAGAGAAAGAAAATATTACAAAAAGCAGGATTACAAGGGCCTCTCCTCGAAATCATCCGCACGATATATCTAAAACCATCAGCGAGCATCATCTGCAATTGGGATGAACTGGGAGCCTTTCAAATGAGAGGAGGAAAGAAACGGGGGTGCCGGGGATCTCCTCCCTGATTTAACATTGCACTAGAAACCCTAGGCGGAGCAATGAGAGAAGGAAAAAGAGAGTGAAGGTATGAAAACAGGCAACGAGGAGGCCAAGCTATGGGCCCTCGCAGATGATGTGATGCTGGACTTCCAAGTGAATCCTAGACCGTCAACCACAGAGCCCTGGAAAATAATCCACAACTTCAGCAGAGTTGCAGGATACCAAATCGACCCACATCAGTCATCAGCGTTTCTCTACCTCCAACACATCGCTGCAGCAAGATGGAGAAAGAGAAATCCCTTTGAAAATCAACCTCGCCCTTACAAACCACTTCGGAATCTACGCGCCCAGACAAAACCCAGGACCCTATGGGAACCCCACTACGAAAAACTCGCCACCCCATGACAACTGGATCGCAACAACCGGGAAAACATCGATTGCTCCAGGGTAGGACCAGCGAACAGGATACAAAGGACAATCCTCCCCGAGTGGCTTGACTTTTGGAGGCCCATACCCACCGCATCACCAAAAAACAAACACACAAACCAACCAACAATCCAAAAATGAACTGTTTTCCCGAATTAGGAAAAAAGAAACCCCAAACCCATGACAACCTTCAATGGGAAGAACAAAGAGATCAAGGCTCTCCAGGGAAATGGTGAAAACAAAAGCGGTCAAGGAAGCTGGCCTTGCAGTCCCACATCTCAAGCCCCAGCCTAAAGCAGTGGTCATCCAAACAATATGGAACGGCCCCAGAGACAGAAAGGTGGATCCCGGGAAAACACTTGGGCTAAGTGACCTGGGAGGGACAGCTGACCATAAGCCCAAAGAACCCAGCTTCCGGGGACCCAGCATTCACCATTGCATTGAAAAACACCAACAAAAACAACACACAGACTGCTGGGAAAATTGGACGGCAGATTAAGAGACATTAGGTTTGGATCTACCTCTCACACCCTCCACCAAGATAAACTCAGAATGGGGGAAGGACGTGAACATAAAGAAGCACACTCCAAGGAAATTCGGGGAACCCAGAAGAGGACCCATGTCAGAAGTTTGGGAAAGGAAAGATTTTACAGCCAGGCAGGCCTGCTCCAGCCAGAACAAAGACCTAATCACCGAATGCCAAATCAATAATTTTGATGACATCGGATTAAAAGGTTTGTGGTCAAGCAAAACCAAATGCTACCAGAATCGGAACGGGAGCAGCAAATTGGGAAACAATCTTCCTAACCCAAACCCCTGATATGGGTCTGATTACACCAATCTTTAAAGAGCTCCATCAATAGTGCCAAAAAAAAGAGTCAAGCCATCCTCCAATCGATAACTGGGCAAGGCGCCCGATTAGACAACTTTTCCTTTCACCGAAGGGAAACTGAATAAGCCCATGAAAAGGTGTTCTCAATCTGTCATCATCAGGCAGATGCCAATCCAAACAACGCTGGGGTATCAGCGCACAGCCGGGCAGATTGGCTGAGGGGACAGCAAGGGAAAGGTAACGAATGCTGCAGGGGACGGGGCAACGTGGGGACATTCATGCATTGCTGGTGGAGTGGTGGATGGCTCCAGCCATTGTGGAGGGCCACTGGGAATTATGCCCCAAGGGCCCCAAGAGACTATCTGTCCTTTCCTGGGGACATAGGCTTGCTGTCTGTTCCACCCAAAGGGATAATAAGGAAAGAGGCTCTGACAAGAATATTCCTAGCCGGGCTTCTCCTTGGTGGCCAAACAATTGGAGAACAAGGCCATGCCCTTCAATTGGGGAATGGCTTAACAAAAAGTGGTGTGTGGTGGTGATGGCCAGCCATGGTGCTCGAAGCAATAATAACCGGGAGGGATTCCAGGGGAACTGGAAGGACCTCCAGGAATTGGTGCAGAGCGAGAGGCGCAGAGCCAGGCAGAAGAGTGTACCCAGAGACCCAGAGATACATGCTTCAGGACCGTCGGACGCAGTGGACCTCTCCCACAGTGGCCATGCAGTGATCCCCAACAACTTGGAGGAATGCAAGGAGAAAGAAAACCATCTACATTGGGGAGGGAAATCTGCGGGAGTAGAAAGAGAAGTAAAGCAACCGCTTGATCCCAGGAGTGGAGGGGAATATGATTGGGGGGTAAGGCTTTAGACGAACATCCCGCTGCAGGCCTCGACACCATGGAAATGGGTTCTGCTCCAAGACACAGGTTGACGCCCAGTGGAATTGAGCATCAGCTACTACGGGAAGGGTTTGGGTCGAAAGGGGGCAGGGCAGGGAAAGACAAGGAATCTGGGAGCCAAGGAGGAAAAAAAACAAAAACAAAAAATGGTTCTAAATCCACCCAACGACAAAATGAGTGAAAAGAGAAAGAAAATATTACAAAAAGCAGGATTACAAGGGCCTCTCCTCGAAATCATCCGCACGATATATCTAAAAGCATCAGCAAGCATCATCTGCAATTGGGATGAACTGGGAGCCTTTCAAATGAGAGGAGGAAAGAAACGGGGGTGCCGGGGATCTCCTCCCTGATTTAACATTGCACTAGAAACCCTAGGCGGAGCAATGAGAGAAGGAAAAAGAGAGTGAAGGTATGAAAACAGGCAACGAGGAGGCCAAGCTATGGGCCCTCGCAGATGATGTGATGCTGGACTTCCAAGTGAATCCTAGACCGTCAACCACAGAGCCCTGGAAAATAATCCACAACTTCAGCAGAGTTGCAGGATACCAAATCGACCCACATTAGTCATTAGCGTTTCTCTACCTCCAACACATCGCTGCAGCAAGATGGAGAAAGAGAAATCCCTTTGAAAATCAACCTCGCCCTTACAAACCACTTCGGAATCTACGCGCCCAGACAAAACCCAGGACCCTACGGGAACCCCACTACGAAAAACTCGCCACCCCATGAAAACTGGATCGCAACAACCGGGAAAACATCGATTGCTCCAGGGTAGGACCAGCGAACAGGATACAAAGGACAATCCTCCCCGAGTGGCTTGACTTTTGGAGGCCCATACCCACCGCATCACCAAAAAACAAACACACAAACCAACCAACAATCCAAAAATGAACTGTTTTCCCGAATTAGGAAAAAAGAAACCCCAAACCCATGACAACCTTCAATGGGAAGAACAAAGAGATCAAGGCTCTCCAGGGAAATGGTGAAAACAAAAGCGGCCAAGGAAGCTGGCCTTGCAGTCCCACATCTCAAGCTCCAGCCTAAAGCAGTGGTCATCCAAACAATATGGAACGGCCCCAGAGACAGAAAGGTGGATCCCGGGAAAACACTTGGGCTAAGTGACCTGGGAGGGACAGCTGACCATAAGCCCAAAGAACCCAGCTTCCGGGGACCCAGCATTCACAATTGCATTGAAAAACACCAACAAAAACAACACACAGACTCCTGGGAAAATTGGACGGCAGATTAGGAGACATTAGGTTTGGATCTACCTCTGAAACCCTCCACCAAGATAAACTCAGAATGGGGGAAGGACGTGAACATAAAGAAGCACACTCCAAGTAAATTCGGGGAACCCAGAAGAGGACCCATGTCAGAAGTTTGGGAAAGGAAAGATTTTACAGCCAGGCAGGCCTGCTCCAGCCAGAACAAAGACCTAATCACCGAATGCCAAATCAATAATTTTGATGACATCGGATTAAAAGGTTTGTGGTCAAGCAAAACCAAATGCTACCAGAATCGGAAGGGGAGCAGCAAATTGGGAAACAATCTTCCTAAACCAAACCCCTGATATGGGTCTGATTACACCAATCTTTAAAGAGCTCCATCAATAGTGCCACAAAAAAAAGAGTCAAGCCATCCTCCAATCGATAACTGGGCAAGGTGCCCGATTAGACAACTTTTCCTTTCACGGAAGGGAAACTGTTCATAAGCCCATGAAAAGGTGTTCTCAATCTGTCATCATCAGGCAGATGCCAATCCAAACAACGCTGGGGTATCAGCGCACAGCCGGGCAGATTGGCTGAGGGGACAGCAACGGAAAGGTAACGAATGCTAAAGGGGACGGGGCAACGTGGGGACATTCATGCATTGCTGGTGGAGTGGTGGATGGCTCCAGCCATTGTGGAGGGCCACTGGGAATTATGCCCCAAGGGCCCCAAGAGACTATCTGTCCTTTCCTGGGGACATAGGCTTGCTGTCTGTTCCACCCAAAGGGATAATAAGGAAAGAGGCTCTGACAAGAATATTCCTAGCCGGGCTTCTCCTTGGTGGCCAAACAATTGGAGAACAAGGCCATGCCCTTCAATTGGGGAATGGCTTAACAAATAGTGGTGTGTGGTGGTGATGGACAGCCATGGTGCTCGAAGCAATAATAACCTGGAGGGATTCCAGGGGAACTGGAAGGACCTCCAGGAATTGGTGCAGAGCGAGAAGAGCAGAGCCAGGCAGAAGAGTGTACCCAGAGACCCAGAGATACATGCTTCAGGACCGTCGGACGCAGTGGACCTCTCCCACAGTGGCCATGCAGTGATCCCCAACAACTTGGAGGAATGCAAGGAGAAAGAAAACCATCTACACTGGCGAGGGAAATCTGCGGGAGTAGAAAGAGAAGTAAAGCAACCGCTTGATCCCAGGAGTGGAGGGGAATATGATTGGGGGGTAAGGCTTTAGACGAACATCCCGCTGCAGGCCTCGACACCATGGAAATGGGTTCTGCTCCAAGACACAGGTTGATGCCCAGTGGAATTGAGCGCCGGCTACTACGGGAAGGGTTTGGGTCGAAAGGGGGCAGGGCAGGGAAAGACAAGGAATCTGGGAGCCAAGGGGGAAAAAAAACAAAAACAAAAAATGGTTCTAAATCCACCCAACGACAAAATGAGTGAAAAGAGAAAGAAAATATTACAAAAAGCAGGATTACAAGGGCCTCTCCTCGAAATCATCCGCACGATATATCTAAAACCATCAGCGAGCATCATCTGCAATTGGGATGAACTGGGAGCCTTTCAAATGAGAGGAGGAAAGAAACGGGGGTACCAAGGATCTCCTCCCTGATTTAACATTGCACTAGAAATTCTAGGCGGAGCAATGAGAGAAGGAAAAAGAGAGTGAAGGTATGAAAACAGGCAACGAGGAGGCCAAGCTATGGGCCCTCGCAGATGATGTGATACTGGACTTCCAAGTGAATCCTAGACCGTCAACCACAGAGCCCTGGAAAATAATCCACAACTTCAGCAGAGTTGCAGGATACCAAATCGACCCACATCAGTCATCAGCGTTTCTCTACCTCCAACACATCGCTGCAGCAAGATGGAGAAAGAGAAATCCCATTGAAAATCAACCTCGCCCTTACAAACCACTTCGGAATCTACGCGCCCAGACAAAACCCAGGACCCTACGGGAACCCCACTACGAAAAACTCGCCACCCCATGAAAACTGGATCGCAACAACCGGGAAAACATCGATTGCTCCAGGGTAGGACCAGCGAACAGGATACAAAGGACAATCCTCCCCGAGTGGCTTGACTTTTGGAGGCCCATACCCACCGCATCACCAAAAAACAAACACACAAACCAACCAACAATCCAAAAATGAACTGTTTTCCCGAATTAGGAAAAAAGAAACCCCAAACCCATGACAACCTTCAATGGGAAGAACAAAGAGATCAAGGCTCTCCAGGGAAATGGTGAAAACAAAAGCGGTCAAGGAAGCTGGCCTTGCAGTCCCACATCTCAAGCCCCAGCCTAAAGCAGTGGTCATCCAAACAATATGGAACGGCCCCAGAGACAGAAAGGTGGATCCCGGGAAAACACTTGGGCTAAGTGACCTGGGAGGGACAGCTGACCATAAGCCCAAAGAACCCAGCTTCCGGGGACCCAGCATTCACCATTGCATTGAAAAACACCAACAAAAACAACACAAAGACTCCTGGGAAAATTGGACGGCAGATTAGGAGACATTAGGTTTGGATCTACCTCTGAAACCCTCCACCAAGATAAACTCAGAATGGGGGAAGGACGTGAACATAAAGAAGCACACTCCAAGTAAATTCGGGGAACCCAGAAGAGGACCCATGTCAGAAGTTTGGGAAAGGAAAGATTTTACAGCCAGGCAGGCCTGCTCCAGCCAGAACAAAGACCTAATCACCGAATGCCAAATCAATAATTTTGATGACATCGGATTAAAAGGTTTGTGGTCAAGCAAAACCAAATGCTACCAGAATCGGAAGGGGAGCAGCAAATTGGGAAACAATCTTCCTAAACCAAACCCCTGATATGGGTCTGATTACACCAATCTTTAAAGAGCTCCATCAATAGTGCCACAAAAAAAGAGTCAAGCCATCCTCCAATCGATAACTGGGCAAGGTGCCCGATTAGACAACTTTTCCTTTCATGGAAGGGAAACTGTTCATAAGCCCATGAAAAGGTGTTCTCAATCTGTCATCATCAGGCAGATGCCAATCCAAACAACGCTGGGGTATCAGCGCACAGCCGGGCAGATTGGCTGAGGGGACAGCAACGGAAAGGTAACGAATGCTGCGGGGGACGGGGCAACGTGGGGACATTCATGCATTGCTGGTGGAGTGGTGGATGGCTCCAGCCATTGTGGAGGGCCACTGGGAATTATGCCCCAAGGGCCCCAAGAGACTATCTGTCCTTTCCTGGGGACATAGGCTTGCTGTCTGTTCCACCCAAAGGGATAATAAGGAAAGAGGCTCTGACAAGAATATTCCTAGCCGGGCTTCTCCTTGGTGGCCAAACAATTGGAGAACAAGGCCATGCCCTTCAATTGGGGAATGGCTTAACAAATAGTGGTGTGTGGTGGTGATGGACAGCCATGGTGATCGAAGCAATAATAACCTGGAGGGATTCCAGGGGAACTGGAAGGACCTCCAGGAATTGGTGCAGAGCGAGAAGAGCAGAGCCAGGCAGAAGAGTGTACCCAGAGACCCAGAGATACATGCTTCAGGACCGTCGGACGCAGTGGACCTCTCCCACAGTGGCCATGCAGTGATCCCCAACAACTTGGAGGAATGCAAGGAGAAAGAAAACCATCTACACTGGCGAGGGAAATCTGCGGGAGTAGAAAGAGAAGTAAAGCAACCGCTTGATCCCAGGAGTGGAGGGGAATATGATTGGGGGGTAAGGCTTTAGACGAACATCCCGCTGCAGGCCTCGACACCATGGAAATGGGTTCTGCTCCAAGACACAGGTTGATGCCCAGTGGAATTGAGCGCCGGTTACTACGGGAAGGGTTTGGGTCGAAAGGGGGCAGGGCAGGGAAAGACAAGGAATCTGGGAGCCAAGGGGGAAAAAAAACAAAAACAAAAAATGGTTCTAAATCCACCCAACGACAAAATGAGTGAAAAGAGAAAGAAAATATTACAAAAAGCAGGATTACAAGGGCCTCTCCTCGAAATCATCCGCACGATATATCTAAAACCATCAGCGAGCATCATCTGCAATTGGGATGAACTGGGAGCCTTTCAAATGAGAGGAGGAAAGAAACGGGGGTACCAAGGATCTCCTCCCTGATTTAACATTGCACTAGAAATTCTAGGCGGAGCAATGAGAGAAGGAAAAAGAGAGTGAAGGTATGAAAACAGGCAACGAGGAGGCCAAGCTATGGGCCCTCGCAGATGATGTGATGCTGGACTTCCAAGTGAATCCTAGACCGTCAACCACAGAGCCCTGGAAAATAATCCACAACTTCAGCAGAGTTGCAGGATACCAAATCGACCCACATCAGTCATCAGCGTTTCTCTACCTCCAACACATCGCTGCAGCAAGATGGAGAAAGAGAAATCCCTTTGAAAATCAACCTCGCCCTTACAAACCACTTCGGAATCTACGCGCCCAGACAAAACCCAGGACCCTATGGGAACCCCACTACGAAAAACTCGCCACCCCATGAAAACTGGATCGCAACAACCGGGAAAACATCGATTGCTCCAGGGTAGGACCAGCGAACAGGATACAAAGGACAATCCTCCCCGAGTGGCTTGACTTTTGGAGGCCCATACCCACCGCATCACCAAAAACAAACACACAAACCAACCAACAATCCAAAAATGAACTGTTTTCCCGAATTAGGAAAAAAGAAACCCCAAACCCATGACAACCTTCAATGGGAAGAACAAAGAGATCAAGGCTCTCCAGGGAGATGGTGAAAACAAAAGCGGCCAAGGAAGCTGGCCTTGCAGTCCCACATCTCAAGCTCCAGCCTAAAGCAGTGGTCATCCAAACAATATGGAACGGCCCCAGAGACAGAAAGGTGGATCCCGGGAAAACACTTGGGCTAAGTGACCTGGGAGGGACAGCTGACCAGAAGCCCAAAGAACCCAGCTTCCGGGGACCCAGCATTCACCATTGCATTGAAAAACACCAACAAAAACAACACACAGACTGCTGGGAAAATTGGACGGCAGATTAAGAGACATTAGGTTTGGATCTACCTCTCACACCCTCCACCAAGATAAACTCAGAATGGGGGAAGGACGTGAACATAAAGAAGCACACTCCAAGTAAATTCGGGGAACCCAGAAGAGGACCCATGTCAGAAGTTTGGGAAAGGAAAGATTTTACAGCCAGGCAGGCCTGCTCCAGCCAGAACAAAGACCTAATCACCGAATGCCAAATCAATAATTTTGATGACATCGGATTAAAAGGTTTGTGGTCAAGCAAAACCAAATGCTACCAGAATCGGAAGGGGAGCAGCAAATTGGGAAACAAACTTCCTAACCCAAACCCCTGATATGGGTCTGATTACACCAATCTTTAAAGAGCTCCATCAATAGTGCCAAAAAAAAGAGTCAAGCCATCCTCCAATCGATAACTGGGCAAGGCGCCCGATTAGACAACTTTTCCTTTCACGGAAGGGAAACTGTTCATAAGCCCATGAAAAGGTGTTCTCAATCTGTCATCATCAGGCAGATGCCAATCCAAACAACGCTGGGGTATCAGCGCACAGCCGGGCAGATTGGCTGAGGGGACAGCAACGGAAAGGTAACGAATGCTGCGGGGGACGGGGCAACGTGGGGACATTCATGCATTGCTGGTGGAGTGGTGGATGGCTCCAGCCATTGTGGAGGGCCACTGGGAATTATGCCCCAAGGGCCCCAAGAGACTATCTGTCCTTTCCTGGGGACATAGGCTTGCTGTCTGTTCCACCCAAAGGGATAATAAGGAAAGAGGCTCTGACAAGAATATTCCTAGCCGGGCTTCTCCTTGGTGGCCAAACAATTGGAGAACAAGGCCATGCCCTTCAATTGGGGAATGGCTTAACAAAAAGTGGTGTGTGGTGGTGATGGCCAGCCATGGTGCTCGAAGCAATAATAACCGGGAGGGATTCCAGGGGAACTGGAAGGACCTCCAGGAATTGGTGCAGAGCGAGAGGAGCAGAGCCAGGCAGAAGAGTGTACCCAGAGACCCAGAGATACATGCTTCAGGACCGTCGGACGCAGTGGACCTCTCCCACAGTGGCCATGCAGTGATCCCCAACAACTTGGAGGAATGCAAGGAGAAAGAAAACCATCTACATTGGGGAGGGAAATCTGCGGGAGTAGAAAGAGAAGTAAAGCAACCGCTTGATCCCAGGAGTGGAGGGGAATATGATGGGGGGTAAGGCTTTAGACGAACATCCCGCTGCAGGCCTCGACACCATGGAAATGGGTTCTGCTCCAAGACACAGGTTGACGCCCAGTGGAATTGAGCATCAGCTACTACGGGAAGGGTTTGGGTCGAAAGGGGGCAGGGCAGGGAAAGACAAGGAATCTGGGAGCCAAGGGGGGAAAAAAACAAAAACAAAAAATGGTTCTAAATCCACCCAACGACAAAATGAGTGAAAAGAGAAAGAAAATATTACAAAAAGCAGGATTACAAGGGCCTCTCCTCGAAATCATCCGCACGATGTATCTAAAACCATCAGCGAGCATCATCTGCAATTGGGATGAACTGGGAGCCTTTCAAATGAGAGGAGGAAAGAAACGGGGGTGCCGGGGATCTCCTCCCTGATTTAACATTGCACTAGAAACCCTAGGCGGAGCAATGAGAGAAGGAAAAAGAGAGTGAAGGTATTAAAACAGGCAACGAGGAGGCCAAGCTATGGGCCCTCGCAGATGATGTGATGCTGGACTTCCAAGTGAATCCTAGACCGTCAACCACAGAGCCCTGGAAAATAATCCACAACTTCAGCAGAGTTGCAGGATACCAAATCGACACACATCAGTCATCAGCGTTTCTCTACCTCCAACACATCGCTGCAGCAAGATGGAGAAAGAGAAATCCCATTGAAAATCAACCTCGCCCTTACAAACCACTTCGGAATCTACGCGCCCAGACAAAACCCAGGACCCTACGGGAACCCCACTACGAAAAACTCGCCACCCCATGAAAACTGGATCGCAACAACCGGGAAAACATCGATTGCTCCAGGGTAGGACCAGCGAACAGGATACAAAGGACAATCCTCCCCGAGTGGCTTGACTTTTGGAGGCCCATACCCACCGCATCACCAAAAAACAAACACACAAACCAACCAACAATCCAAAAATGAACTATTTTCCCGAATTAGGAAAAAAGAAACCCCAAACCCATGACAACCTTCAATGGGAAGAACAAAGAGATCAAGGCTCTCCAGGGAGATGGTGAAAACAAAAGCGGCCAAGGAAGCTGGCCTTGCAGTCCCACATCTCAAGCTCCAGCCTAAAGCAGTGGTCATCCAAACAATATGGAACGGCCCCAGAGACAGAAAGGTGGATCCCGGGAAAACACTTGGGCTAAGTGACCTGGGAGGGACAGCTGACCATAAGCCCAAAGAACCCAGCTTCCGGGGACCCAGCATTCACCATTGCATTGAAAAACACCAACAAAAACAACACACAGACTGCTGGGAAAATTGGACGGCAGATTAAGAGACATTAGGTTTGGATCTACCTCTCACACCCTCCACCAAGATAAACTCAGAATGGGGGAAGGACGTGAACATAAAGAAGCACACTCCAAGTAAATTCGGGGAACCCAGAAGAGGACCCATGTCAGAAGTTTGGGAAAGGAAAGATTTTACAGCCAGGCAGGCCTGCTCCAGCCAGAACAAAGACCTAATCACCGAATGTCAAATCAATAATTTTGATGACATCGGATTAAAAGGTTTGTGGTCAAGCAAAACCAAATGCTACCAGAATCGGAAGGGGAGCAGCAAATTGGGAAACAATCTTCCTAAACCAAACCCCTGATATGGGTCTGATTACACCAATCTTTAAAGAGCTCCATCAATAGTGCCAAAAAAAAGAGTCAAGCCATCCTCCAATCGATAACTGGGCAAGGGGCCCGATTAGACAACTTTTCCTTTCACGGAAGGGAAACTGTTCATAAGCCCATGAAAAGGTGTTCTCAATCTGTCATCATCAGGCAGATGCCAATCCAAACAACGCTGGGGTATCAGCGCACAGCCGGGCAGATTGGCTGAGGGGACAGCAACGGAAAGGTAACGAATGCTGCGGGGGACGGGGCAACGTGGGGACATTCATGCATTGCTGGTGGAGTGGTGGATGGCTCCAGCCATTGTGGAGGGCCACTGGGAATTATGCCCCAAGGGCCCCAAGAGACTATCTGTCCTTTCCTGGGGACATAGGCTTGCTGTCTGTTCCACCCAAAGGGATAATAAGGAAAGAGGCTCTGACAAGAATATTCCTAGCCGGGCTTCTCCTTGGTGGCCAAACAATTGGAGAACAAGGCCATGCCCTTCAATTGGGGAATGGCTTAACAAAAAGTGGTGTGTGGTGGTGATGGCCAGCCATGGTGCTCGAAGCAATAATAACCGGGAGGGATTCCAGGGGAACTGGAAGGACCTCCAGGAATTGGTGCAGAGCGAGAGGAGCAGAGCCAGGCAGAAGAGTGTACCCAGAGACCCAGAGATACATGCTTCAGGACCGTCGGACGCAGTGGACCTCTCCCACAGTGGCCATGCAGTGATCCCCAACAACTTGGAGGAATGCAAGGAGAAAGAAAACCATCTACATTGGGGAGGGAAATCTGCGGGAGTAGAAAGAGAAGTAAAGCAACCGCTTGATCCCAGGAGTGGAGGGGAATATGATTGGGGGGTAAGGCTTTAGACGAACATCCCGCTGCAGGCCTCGACACCATGGAAATGGGTTCTGCTCCAAGACACAGGTTGACGCCCAGTGGAATTGAGCGCCGGCTACTACGGGAAGGGTTTGGGTCGAAAGGGGGCAGGGCAGGGAAAGACAAGGAATCTGGGAGCCAAGGGGGAAAAAAAACAAAAACAAAAAATGGTTCTAAATCCACCCAACGACAAAATGAGTGAAAAGAGAAAGAAAATATTACAAAAAGCAGGATTACAAGGGCCTCTCCTCGAAATCATCCGCACGATATATCTAAAACCATCAGCGAGCATCATCTGCAATTGGCATGAACTGGGAGCCTTTCAAATGAGAGGAGGAAAGAAACAGGGGTACCAGGGATCTCCTCCCTGATTTAACATTGCACTAGAAACCCTAGGCGGAGCAATGAGAGAAGGAAAAAGAGAGTGAAGGTATGAAAACAGGCAACGAGGAGGCCAAGCTATGGGCCCTCGCAGATGATGTGATGCTGGACTTCCAAGTGAATCCTAGACCGTCAACCACAGAGCCCTGGAAAATAATCCACAACTTCAGCAGAGTTGCAGGATACCAAATCGACCCACATCAGTCATCAGCGTTTCTCTACCTCCAACACATCGCTGCAGCAAGATGGAGAAAGAGAAATCCCTTTGAAAATCAACCTCGCCCTTACAAACCACTTCGGAATCTACGCGCCCAGACAAAACCCAGGACCCTATGGGAACCCCACTACGAAAAACTCGCCACCCCATGAAAACTGGATCGCAACAACCGGGAAAACATCGATTGCTCCAGGGTAGGACCAGCGAACAGGATACAAAGGACAATCCTCCCCGAGTGGCTTGACTTTTGGAGGCCCATACCCACCGCATCACCAAAAAACAAACACACAAACCAACCAACAATCCAAAAATGAACTGTTTTCCCGAATTAGGAAAAAAGAAACCCCAAACCCATGACAACCTTCAATGGGAAGAACAAAGAGATCAAGGCTCTCCAGGGAAATGGTGAAAACAAAAGCGGCCAAGGAAGCTGGCCTTGCAGTCCCACATCTCAAGCTCCAGCCTAAAGCAGTGGTCATCCAAACAATATGGAACGGCCCCAGAGACAGAAAGGTGGATCCCGGGAAAACACTTGGGCTAAGTGACCTGGGAGGGACAGCTGACCAGAAGCCCAAAGAACCCAGCTTCCGGGGACCCAGCATTCACCATTGCATTGAAAAACACCAACAAAAACAACACAAAGACTCCTGGGAAAATTGGACGGCAGATTAGGAGACATTAGGTTTGGATCTACCTCTGAAACCCTCCACCAAGATAAACTCAGAATGGGGGAAGGACGTGAACATAAAGAAGCACACTCCAAGTAAATTCGGGGAACCCAGAAGAGGACCCATGTCAGAAGTTTGGGAAAGGAAAGATTTTACAGCCAGGCAGGCCTGCTCCAGCCAGAACAAAGACCTAATCACCGAATGCCAAATCAATAATTTTGATGACATCGGATTAAAAGGTTTGTGGTCAAGCAAAACCAAATGCTACCAGAATCGGAAGGGGAGCAGCAAATTGGGAAACAATCTTCCTAAACCAAACCCCTGATATGGGTCTGATTACACCAATCTTTAAAGAGCTCCATCAATAGTGCCACAAAAAAAGAGTCAAGCCATCCTCCAATCGATAACTGGGCAAGGTGCCCGATTAGACAACTTTTCCTTTCACGGAAGGGAAACTGTTCATAAGCCCATGAAAAGGTGTTCTCAATCTGTCATCATCAGGCAGATGCCAATCCAAACAACGCTGGGGTATCAGCGCACAGCCGGGCAGATTGGCTGAGGGGACAGCAACGGAAAGGTAACGAATGCTGCGGGGGACGGGGCAACGTGGGGACATTCATGCATTGCTGGTGGAGTGGTGGATGGCTCCAGCCATTGTGGAGGGCCACTGGGAATTATGCCCCAAGGGCCCCAAGAGACTATCTGTCCTTTCCTGGGGACATAGGCTTGCTGTCTGTTCCACCCAAAGGGATAATAAGGAAAGAGGCTCTGACAGGAATATTCCTAGCCGGGCTTCTCCTTGGTGGCCAAACAATTGGAGAACAAGGCCATGCCCTTCAATTGGGGAATGGCTTAACAAATAGTGGTGTGTGGTGGTGATGGACAGCCATGGTGCTCGAAGCAATAATAACCTGGAGGGATTCCAGGGGAACTGGAAGGACCTCCAGGAATTGGTGCAGAGCGAGAAGAGCAGAGCCAGGCAGAAGAGTGTACCCAGAGACCCAGAGATACATGCTTCAGGACCGTCGGACGCAGTGGACCTCTCCCACAGTGGCCATGCAGTGATCCCCAACAACTTGGAGGAATGCAAGGAGAAAGAAAACCATCTACACTGGCGAGGGAAATCTGCGGGAGTAGAAAGAGAAGTAAAGCAACCGCTTGATCCCAGGAGTGGAGGGGAATATGATTGGGGGGTAAGGCTTTAGACGAACATCCCGCTGCAGGCCTCGACACCATGGAAATGGGTTCTGCTCCAAGACACAGGTTGATGCCCAGTGGAATTGAGCGCCGGCTACTACGGGAAGGGTTTGGGTCGAAAGGGGGCAGGGCAGGGAAAGACAAGGAATCTGGGAGCCAAGGGGGAAAAAAAACAAAAACAAAAAATGGTTCTAAATCCACCCAACGACAAAATGAGTGAAAAGAGAAAGAAAATATTACAAAAAGCAGGATTACAAGGGCCTCTCCTCGAAATCATCCGCACGATATATCTAAAACCATCAGCGAGCATCATCTGCAATTGGGATGAACTGGGAGCCTTTCAAATGAGAGGAGGAAAGAAACGGGGGTACCAAGGATCTCCTCCCTGATTTAACATTGCACTAGAAATTCTAGGCGGAGCAATGAGAGAAGGAAAAAGAGAGTGAAGGTATGAAAACAGGCAACGAGGAGGCCAAGCTATGGGCCCTCGCAGATGATGTGATGCTGGACTTCCAAGTGAATCCTAGACTGTCAACCACAGAGCCCTGGAAAATAATCCACAACTTCAGCAGAGTTGCAGGATACCAAATCGACACACATCAGTCATCAGCGTTTCTCTACCTCCAACACATCGCTGCAGCAAGATGGAGAAAGAGAAATCCCATTGAAAATCAACCTCGCCCTTACAAACCACTTCGGAATCTACGCGCCCAGACAAAACCCAGGACCCTACGGGAACCCCAGTACGAAAAACTCGCCACCCCATGAAAACTGGATCGCAACAACCGGGAAAACATCGATTGCTCCAGGGTAGGACCAGCGAACAGGATACAAAGGACAATCTTCCCCGAGTGGCTTGACTTTTGGAGGCCCATACCCACCGCATCACCAAAAAACAAACACACAAACCAACCAACAATCCGAAAATGAACTGTTTTCCCGAATTAGGAAAAAAGAAACCCCAAACCCATGACAACCTTCAATGGGAAGAACAAAGAGATCAAGGCTCTCCAGGGAAATGGTGAAAACAAAAGCGGTCAAGGAAGCTGGCCTTGCAGTCCCACATCTCAAGCCCCAGCCTAAAGCAGTGGTCATCCAAACAATATGGAACGGCCCCAGAGACAGAAAGGTGGATCCCGGGAAAACACTTGGGCTAAGTGACCTGGGAGGGACAGCTGACCAGAAGCCCAAAGAACCCAGCTTCCGGGGACCCAGCATTCACCATTGCATTGAAAAACACCAACAAAAACAACACACAGACTGCTGGGAAAATTGGACGGCAGATTAAGAGACATTAGGTTTGGATCTACCTCTCACACCCTCCACCAAGATAAACTCAGAATGGGGGAAGGACGTGAACATAAAGAAGCACACTCCAAGGAAATTCGGGGAACCCAGAAGAGGACCCATGTCCGAAGTTTGGGAAAGGAAAGATTTTAAAGCCAGGCAGGCCTGCTCCAGCCAGAACAAAGACATAATCACCGAATGCCAAATCAATAATTTTGATGACATCGGATTAAAAGGTTTGTGGTCAAGCAAAACCAAATGCTACCAGAATCGGAAGGGGAGCAGCAAATTGGGAAACAAACTTCCTAACCCAAACCCCTGATATGGGTCTGATTACACCAGTCTTTAAAGAGCTCCATCAATAGTGCCAAAAAAAAGAGTCAAGCCATCCTCCAATCGATAACTGGGCAAGGCGCCCGATTAGACAACTTTTCCTTTCACGGAAGGGAAACTGTTCATAAGCCCATGAAAAGGTGTTCTCAATCTGTCATCATCAGGCAGATGCCAATCCAAACAACGCTGGGGTATCAGCGCACAGCCGGGCAGATTGGCTGAGGGGACAGCAACGGAAAGGTAACGAATGCTGCGGGGGACGGGGCAACGTGGGGACATTCATGCATTGCTGGTGGAGTGGTGGATGGCTCCAGCCATTGTGGAGGGCCACTGGGAATTATGCCCCAAGGGCCCCAAGAGACTATCTGTCCTTTCCTGGGGACATAGGCTTGCTGTCTGTTCCACCCAAAGGGATAATAAGGAAAGAGGCTCTGACAAGAATATTCCTAGCCGGGCTTCTCCTTGGTGGCCAAACAATTGGAGAACAAGGCCATGCCCTTCAATTGGGGAATGGCTTAACAAAAAGTGGTGTGTGGTGGTGATGGCCAGCCATGGTGCTCGAAGCAATAATAACCGGGAGGGATTCCAGGGGAACTGGAAGGACCTCCAGGAATTGGTGCAGAGCGAGAGGAGCAGAGCCAGGCAGAAGAGTGTACCCAGAGACCCAGAGATACATGCTTCAGGACCGTCGGACGCAGTGGACCTCTCCCACAGTGGCCATGCAGTGATCCCCAACAACTTGGAGGAATGCAAGGAGAAAGAAAACCATCTACATTGGGGAGGGAAATCTGCGGGAGTAGAAAGAGAAGTAAAGCAACCGCTTGATCCCAGGAGTGGAGGGGAATATGATGGGGGGTAAGGCTTTAGACGAACATCCCGCTGCAGGCCTCGACACCATGGAAATGGGTTCTGCTCCAAGACACAGGTTGACGCCCAGTGGAATTGAGCGCCGGCTACTAAGGGAAGGGTTTGGGTCGAAAGGGGGCAGGGCAGGGAAAGACAAGGAATCTGGGAGCCAAGGGGGGAAAAAAACAAAAACAAAAAATGGTTCTAAATCCACCCAACGACAAAATGAGTGAAAAGAGAAAGAAAATATTACAAAAAGCAGGATTACAAGGGCCTCTCCTCGAAATCATCCGCACGATATATCTAAAACCATCAGCGAGCATCATCTGCAATTGGGATGAACTGGGAGCCTTTCAAATGAGAGGAGGAAAGAAACAGGGGTACCGGGGATCTCCTCCCTGATTTAACATTGCACTAGAAACCCTAGGCGGAGCAATGAGAGAAGGAAAAAGAGAGTGAAGGTATGAAAACAGGCAACGAGGAGGCCAAGCTATGGGCCCTCGCAGATGATGTGATGCTGGACTTCCAAGTGAATCCTAGACCGTCAACCACAGAGCCCTGGAAAATAATCCACAACTTCAGCAGAGTTGCAGGATACCAAATCGACACACATCAGTCATCAGCGTTTCTCTACCTCCAACACATCGCTGCAGCAAGATGGAGAAAGAGAAATCCCATTGAAAATCAACCTCGCCCTTACAAACCACTTCGGAATCTACGCGCCCAGACAAAACCCAGGACCCTACGGGAACCCCACTACGAAAAACTCGCCACCCCATGAAAACTGGATCGCAACAACCGGGAAAACATCGATTGCTCCAGGGTAGGACCAGCGAACAGGATACAAAGGACAATCCTCCCCGAGTGGCTTGACTTTTGGAGGCCCATACCCACCGCATCACCAAAAAACAAACACACAAACCAACCAACAATCCAAAAATGAACTGTTTTCCCGAATTAGGAAAAAAGAAACCCCAAACCCATGACAACCTTCAATGGGAAGAACAAAGAGATCAAGGCTCTCCAGGGAAATGGTGAAAACAAAAGCGGTCAAGGAAGCTGGCCTTGCAGTCCCACATCTCAAGCCCCAGCCTAAAGCAGTGGTCATCCAAACAATATGGAACGGCCCCAGAGACAGAAAGGTGGATCCCGGGAAAACACTTGGGCTAAGTGACCTGGGAGGGACAGCTGACCAGAAGCCCAAAGAACCCAGCTTCCGGGGACCCAGCATTCACCATTGCATTGAAAAACACCAACAAAAACAACACACAGACTGCTGGGAAAATTGGACGGCAGATTAAGAGACATTAGGTTTGGATCTACCTCTCACACCCTCCACCAAGATAAACTCAGAATGGGGGAAGGACGTGAACATAAAGAAGCACACTCCAAGTAAATTCGGGGAACCCAGAAGAGGACCCATGTCAGAAGTTTGGGAAAGGAAAGATTTTACAGCCAGGCAGGCCTGCTCCAGCCAGAACAAAGACCTAATCACCGAATGCCAAATCAATAATTTTGATGACATCGGATTAAAAGGTTTGTGGTCAAGCAAAACCAAATGCTACCAGAATCGGAAGGGGAGCAGCAAATTGGGAAACAAACTTCCTAACCCAAACCCCTGATATGGGTCTGATTACACCAGTCTTTAAAGAGCTCCATCAATAGTGCCAAAAAAAAGAGTCAAGCCATCCTCCAATCGATAACTGGGCAAGGCGCCCGATTAGACAACTTTTCCTTTCACGGAAGGGAAACTGTTCATAAGCCCATGAAAAGGTGTTCTCAATCTGTCATCATCAGGCAGATGCCAATCCAAACAACGCTGGGGTATCAGCGCACAGCCGGGCAGATTGGCTGAGGGGACAGCAACGGAAAGGTAACGAATGCTGCGGGGGACGGGGCAACGTGGGGACATTCATGCATTGCTGGTGGAGTGGTGGATGGCTCCAGCCATTGTGGAGGGCCACTGGGAATTATGCCCCAAGGGCCCCAAGAGACTATCTGTCCTTTCCTGGGGACATAGGCTTGCTGTCTGTTCCACCCAAAGGGATAATAAGGAAAGAGGCTCTGACAAGAATATTCCTAGCCGGGCTTCTCCTTGGTGGCCAAACAATTGGAGAACAAGGCCATGCCCTTCAATTGGGGAATGGCTTAACAAAAAGTGGTGTGTGGTGGTGATGGCCAGCCATGGTGCTCGAAGCAATAATAACCGGGAGGGATTCCAGGGGAACTGGAAGGACCTCCAGGAATTGGTGCAGAGCGAGAGGAGCAGAGCCAGGCAGAAGAGTGTACCCAGAGACCCAGAGATACATGCTTCAGGACCTTCGGACGCAGTGGACCTCTCCCACAGTGGCCATGCAGTGATCCCCAACAACTTGGAGGAATGCAAGGAGAAAGAAAACCATCTACATTGGGGAGGGAAATCTGCGGGAGTAGAAAGAGAAGTAAAGCAACCGCTTGATCCCAGGAGTGGAGGGGAATATGATTGGGGGGTAAGGCTTTAGACGAACATCCCGCTGCAGGCCTCGACACCATGGAAATGGGTTCTGCTCCAAGACACAGGTTGACGCCCAGTGGAATTGAGCGCCGGCTACTAAGGGAAGGGTTTGGGTCGAAAGGGGGCAGGGCAGGGAAAGACAAGGAATCTGGGAGCCAAGGGGGAAAAAAAACAAAAACAAAAAATGGTTCTAAATCCACCCAACGACAAAATGAGTGAAAAGAGAAAGAAAATATTACAAAAAGCAGGATTACAAGGGCCTCTCCTCGAAATCATCTGCACGATATATCTAAAACCATCAGCGAGCATCATCTGCAATTGGGATGAACTGGGAGCCTTTCAAATGAGAGGAGGAAAGAAACGGGGGTACCAAGGATCTCCTCCCTGATTTAACATTGCACTAGAAATTCTAGGCGGAGCAATGAGAGAAGGAAAAAGAGAGTGAAGGTATGAAAACAGGCAACGAGGAGGCCAAGCTATGGGCCCTCGCAGATGATGTGATGCTGGACTTCCAAGTGAATCCTAGACCGTCAACCACAGAGCCCGGGAAAATAATCCACAACTTCAGCAGAGTTGCAGGATACCAAATCGACCCACATCAGTCATCAGCGTTTCTCTACCTCCAACACATCGCTGCAGCAAGATGGAGAAAGAGAAATCCCTTTGAAAATCAACCTCGCCCTTACAAACCACTTCGGAATCTACGCGCCCAGACAAAACCCAGGACCCTACGGGAACCCCACTACGAAAAACTCGCCACCCCATGAAAACTGGATCGCAACAACCGGGAAAACATCGATTGCTCCAGGGTAGGACCAGCGAACAGGATACAAAGGACAATCCTCCCCGAGTGGCTTGACTTTTGGAGGCCCATACCCACCGCATCACCAAAAAACAAACACACAAACCAACCAACAATCCAAAAATGAACTATTTTCCCGAATTAGGAAAAAAGAAACCCCAAACCCATGACAACCTTCAATGGGAAGAACAAAGTGATCAAGGCTCTCCAGGGAAATGGTGAAAACAAAAGCGGCCAAGGAAGCTGGCCTTGCAGTCCCACATCTCAAGCCCCAGCCTAAAGCAGTGGTCATCCAAACAATATGGAACGGCCCCAGAGACAGAAAGGTGGATCCCGGGAAAACACTTGGGCTAAGTGACCTGGGAGGGACAGCTGACCAGAAGCCCAAA
Organism: Monodelphis domestica; assembly: GCF_027887165.1. Taxonomy (NCBI): domain Eukaryota; kingdom Metazoa; phylum Chordata; class Mammalia; order Didelphimorphia; family Didelphidae; genus Monodelphis; species Monodelphis domestica. The sequence goes on from NC_077235.1 coordinate 7,153,997, forward strand.
GAACCCAGCTTCCGGGGACCCAGCATTCACCATTGCATTGAAAAACACCAACAAAAACAACACACAGACTGCTGGGAAAATTGGACGGCAGATTAAGAGACATTAGGTTTGGATCTACCTCTCACACCCTCCACCAAGATAAACTCAGAATGGGGGAAGGACGTGAACATAAAGAAGCACACTCCAAGTAAATTCGGGGAACCCAGAAGAGGACCCATGTCAGAAGTTTGGGAAAGGAAAGATTTTACAGCCAGGCAGGCCTGCTCCAGCCAGAACAAAGACCTAATCACCGAATGCCAAATCAATAATTTTGATGACATCGGATTAAAAGGTTTGTGGTCAAGCAAAACCAAATGCTACCAGAATCGGAAGGGGAGCAGCAAATTGGGAAACAAACTTCCTAACCCAAACCCCTGATATGGGTCTGATTACACCAGTCTTTAAAGAGCTCCATCAATAGTGCCAAAAAAAAGAGTCAAGCCATCCTCCAATCGATAACTGGGCAAGGCGCCCGATTAGACAACTTTTCCTTTCACGGAAGGGAAACTGTTCATAAGCCCATGAAAAGGTGTTCTCAATCTGTCATCATCAGGCAGATGCCAATCCAAACAACGCTGGGGTATCAGCGCACAGCCGGGCAGATTGGCTGAGGGGACAGCAACGGAAAGGTAACGAATGCTGCGGGGGACGGGGCAACGTGGGGACATTCATGCATTGCTGGTGGAGTGGTGGATGGCTCCAGCCATTGTGGAGGGCCACTGGGAATTATGCCCCAAGGGCCCCAAGAGACTATCTGTCCTTTCCTGGGGACATAGGCTTGCTGTCTGTTCCACCCAAAGGGATAATAAGGAAAGAGGCTCTGACAAGAATATTCCTAGCCGGGCTTCTCCTTGGTGGCCAAACAATTGGAGAACAAGGCCATGCCCTTCAATTGGGGAATGGCTTAACAAAAAGTGGTGTGTGGTGGTGATGGCCAGCCATGGTGCTCGAAGCAATAATAACCGGGAGGGATTCCAGGGGAACTGGAAGGACCTCCAGGAATTGGTGCAGAGCGAGAGGAGCAGAGCCAGGCAGAAGAGTGTACCCAGAGACCCAGAGATACATGCTTCAGGACCTTCGGACGCAGTGGACCTCTCCCACAGTGGCCATGCAGTGATCCCCAACAACTTGGAGGAATGCAAGGAGAAAGAAAACCATCTACATTGGGGAGGGAAATCTGCGGGAGTAGAAAGAGAAGTAAAGCAACCGCTTGATCCCAGGAGTGGAGGGGAATATGATTGGGGGGTAAGGCTTTAGACGAACATCCCGCTGCAGGCCTCGACACCATGGAAATGGGTTCTGCTCCAAGACACAGGTTGACGCCCAGTGGAATTGAGCGCCGGCTACTAAGGGAAGGGTTTGGGTCGAAAGGGGGCAGGGCAGGGAAAGACAAGGAATCTGGGAGCCAAGGGGGAAAAAAAACAAAAACAAAAAATGGTTCTAAATCCACCCAACGACAAAATGAGTGAAAAGAGAAAGAAAATATTACAAAAAGCAGGATTACAAGGGCCTCTCCTCGAAATCATCTGCACGATATATCTAAAACCATCAGCGAGCATCATCTGCAATTGGGATGAACTGGGAGCCTTTCAAATGAGAGGAGGAAAGAAACGGGGGTACCAAGGATCTCCTCCCTGATTTAACATTGCACTAGAAATTCTAGGCGGAGCAATGAGAGAAGGAAAAAGAGAGTGAAGGTATGAAAACAGGCAACGAGGAGGCCAAGCTATGGGCCCTCGCAGATGATGTGATGCTGGACTTCCAAGTGAATCCTAGACCGTCAACCACAGAGCCCGGGAAAATAATCCACAACTTCAGCAGAGTTGCAGGATACCAAATCGACCCACATCAGTCATCAGCGTTTCTCTACCTCCAACACATCGCTGCAGCAAGATGGAGAAAGAGAAATCCCTTTGAAAATCAACCTCGCCCTTACAAACCACTTCGGAATCTACGCGCCCAGACAAAACCCAGGACCCTACGGGAACCCCACTACGAAAAACTCGCCACCCCATGAAAACTGGATCGCAACAACCGGGAAAACATCGATTGCTCCAGGGTAGGACCAGCGAACAGGATACAAAGGACAATCCTCCCCGAGTGGCTTGACTTTTGGAGGCCCATACCCACCGCATCACCAAAAAACAAACACACAAACCAACCAACAATCCAAAAATGAACTATTTTCCCGAATTAGGAAAAAAGAAACCCCAAACCCATGACAACCTTCAATGGGAAGAACAAAGTGATCAAGGCTCTCCAGGGAAATGGTGAAAACAAAAGCGGCCAAGGAAGCTGGCCTTGCAGTCCCACATCTCAAGCCCCAGCCTAAAGCAGTGGTCATCCAAACAATATGGAACGGCCCCAGAGACAGAAAGGTGGATCCCGGGAAAACACTTGGGCTAAGTGACCTGGGAGGGACAGCTGAACAGAAGCCCAAAGAACCCAGCTTCCGGGGACCCAGCATTCACCATTGCATTGAAAAACACCAACAAAAACAACACACAGACTGCTGGGAAAATTGGACGGCAGATTAAAAGACATTAGGTTTGGATCTACCTCTCACACCCTCCACCAAGATAAACTCAGAATGGGGGAAGGACGTGAACATAAAGAAGCACACTCCAAGTAAATTCGGGGAACCCAGAAGAGGACCCATGTCAGAAGTTTGGGAAAGGAAAGATTTTACAGCCAGGCAGGCCTGCTCCAGCCAGAACAAAGACCTAATCACCGAATGCCAAATCAATAATTTTGATGACATCGGATTAAAAGGTTTGTGGTGAAGCAAAACCAAATGCTACCAGAATCGGAAGGGGAGCAGCAAATTGGGAAACAATCTTCCTAACCCAAACCCCTGATATGGGTCTGATTACACCAATCTTTAAAGAGCTCCATCAATAGTGCCAAAAAAAAGAGTCAAGCCATCCTCCAATCGATAACTGGGCAAGGCGCCCGATTAGACAACTTTTCCTTTCACGGAAGGGAAACTGTTCATAAGCCCATGAAAAGGTGTTCTCAATCTGTCATCATCAGGCAGATGCCAATCCAAACAACGCTGGGGTATCAGCGCACAGCCGGGCAGATTGGCTGAGGGGACAGCAACGGAAAGGTAACGAATGCTGCAGGGGACGGGGCAACGTGGGGACATTCATGCATTGCTGGTGGAGTGGTGGATGGCTCCAGCCATTGTGGAGGGCCACTGGGAATTATGCCCCAAGGGCCCCAAGAGACTATCTGTCCTTTCCTGGGGACATAGGCTTGCTGTCTGTTCCACCCAAAGGGATAATAAGGAAAGAGGCTCTGACAAGAATATTCCTAGCCGGGCTTCTCCTTGGTGGCCAAACAATTGGAGAACAAGGCCATGCCCTTCAATTGGGGAATGGCTTAACAAAAAGTGGTGTGTGGTGGTGATGGCCAGCCATGGTGCTCGAAGCAATAATAACCGGGAGGGATTCCAGGGGAACTGGAAGGACCTCCAGGAATTGGTGCAGAGCGAGAGGAGCAGAGCCAGGCAGAAGAGTGTACCCAGAGACCCAGAGATACATGCTTCAGGACCGTCGGACGCAGTGGACCTCTCCCACAGTGGCCATGCAGTGATCCCCAACAACTTGGAGGAATGCAAGGAGAAAGAAAACCATCTACATTGGGGAGGGAAATCTGCGGGAGTAGAAAGAGAAGTAAAGCAACCGCTTGATCCCAGGAGTGGAGGGGAATATGATTGGGGGGTAAGGCTTTAGACGAACATCCCGCTGCAGGCCTCGACACCATGGAAATGGGTTCTGCTCCAAGACACAGGTTGACGCCCAGTGGAATTGAGCGCCGGCTACTACGGGAAGGGTTTGGGTCGAAAGGGGGCAGGGCAGGGAAAGACAAGGAATCTGGGAGCCAAGGGGGGAAAAAAACAAAAACAAAAAATGGTTCTAAATCCACCCAACGACAAAATGAGTGAAAAGAGAAAGAAAATATTACAAAAAGCAGGAATACAAGGGCCTCTCCTCGAAATCATCCGCACGATATATCTAAAAGCATCAGCGAGCATCATCTGCAATTGGGATGAACTGGGAGCCTTTCAAATGAGAGGAGGAAAGAAACAGGGGTACCGGGGATCTCCTCCCTGATTTAACATTGCACTAGAAACCCTAGGCGGAGCAATGAGAGAAGGAAAAAGAGAGTGAAGGTATGAAAACAGGCAACGAGGAGGCCAAGCTATGGGCCCTCGCAGATGATGTGATGCTGGACTTCCAAGTGAATCCTAGACCGTCAACCACAGAGCCCGGGAAAATAATCCACAACTTCAGCAGAGTTGCAGGATACCAAATCGACCCACATCAGTCATCAGCGTTTCTCTACCTCCAACACATCGCTGCAGCAAGATGGAGAAAGAGAAATCCCTTTGAAAATCAACCTCGCCCTTACAAACCACTTCGGAATCTACGCGCCCAGACAAAACCCAGGACTCTACGGGAACCCCACTACGAAAAACTCGCCACCCCATGAAAACTGGATCGCAACAACCGGGAAAACATCGATTGCTCCAGGGTAGGACCAGCGAACAGGATACAAAGGACAATCCTCCCCGAGTGGCTTGACTTTTGGAGGCCCATACCCACCGCATCACCAAAAAACAAACACACAAACCAACCAACAATCCAAAAATGAACTGTTTTCCCGAATTAGGAAAAAAGAAACCCCAAACCCATGACAACCTTCAATGGGAAGAACAAAGTGATCAAGGCTCTCCAGGGAAATGGTGAAAACAAAAGCGGTCAAGGAAGCTGGCCTTGCAGTCCCACATCTCAAGCCCCAGCCTAAAGCAGTGGTCATCCAAACAATATGGAACGGCCCCAGAGACAGAAAGGTGGATCCCGGGAAAACACTTGGGCTAAGTGACCTGGGAGGGACAGCTGACCAGAAGCCCAAAGAACCCAGCTTCCGGGGACCCAGCATTCACCATTGCATTGAAAAACACCAACAAAAACAACACACAGACTGCTGGGAAAATTGGACGGCAGATTAAGAGACATTAGGTTTGGATCTACCTCTCACACCCTCCACCAAGATAAACTCAGAATGGGGGAAGGACGTGAACATAAAGAAGCACACTCCAAGTAAATTCGGGGAACCCAGAAGAGGACCCATGTCAGAAGTTTGGGAAAGGAAAGATTTTACAGCCAGGCAGGCCTGCTCCAGCCAGAACAAAGACCTAATCACCGAATGCCAAATCAATAATTTTGATGACATCGGATTAAAAGGTTTGTGGTGAAGCAAAACCAAATGCTACCAGAATCGGAAGGGGAGCAGCAAATTGGGAAACAATCTTCCTAACCCAAACCCCTGATATGGGTCTGATTACACCAATCTTTAAAGAGCTCCATCAATAGTGCCAAAAAAAAGAGTCAAGCCATCCTCCAATCGATAACTGGGCAAGGCGCCCGATTAGACAACTTTTCCTTTCACGGAAGGGAAACTGTTCATAAGCCCATGAAAAGGTGTTCTCAATCTGTCATCATCAGGCAGATGCCAATCCAAACAACGCTGGGGTATCAGCGCACAGCCGGGCAGATTGGCTGAGGGGACAGCAACGGAAAGGTAACGAATGCTGCAGGGGACGGGGCAACGTGGGGACATTCATGCATTGCTGGTGGAGTGGTGGATGGCTCCAGCCATTGTGGAGGGCCACTGGGAATTATGCCCCAAGGGCCCCAAGAGACTATCTGTCCTTTCCTGGGGACATAGGCTTGCTGTCTGTTCCACCCAAAGGGATAATAAGGAAAGAGGCTCTGACAAGAATATTCCTAGCCGGGCTTCTCCTTGGTGGCCAAACAATTGGAGAACAAGGCCATGCCCTTCAATTGGGGAATGGCTTAACAAAAAGTGGTGTGTGGTGGTGATGGACAGCCATGGTGCTCGAAGCAATAATAACCGGGAGGGATTCCAGGGGAACTGGAAGGACCTCCAGGAATTGGTGCAGAGCGAGAGGAGCAGAGCCAGGCAGAAGAGTGTACCCAGAGACCCAGAGATACATGCTTCAGGACCGTCGGACGCAGTGGACCTCTCCCACAGTGGCCATGCAGTGATCCCCAACAACTTGGAGGAATGCAAGGAGAAAGAAAACCATCTACATTGGGGAGGGAAATCTGCGGGAGTAGAAAGAGAAGTAAAGCAACCGCTTGATCCCAGGAGTGGAGGGGAATATGATTGGGGGGTAAGGCTTTAGACGAACATCCCGCTGCAGGCCTCGACACCATGGAAATGGGTTCTGCTCCAAGACACAGGTTGACGCCCAGTGGAATTGAGCGCCGGCTACTACGGGAAGGGTTTGGGTCGAAAGGGGGCAGGGCAGGGAAAGACAAGGAATCTGGGAGCCAAGGGGGGAAAAAAACAAAAACAAAAAATGGTTCTAAATCCACCCAACGACAAAATGAGTGAAAAGAGAAAGAAAATATTACAAAAAGCAGGATTACAAGGGCCTCTCCTCGAAATCATCCGCACGATATATCTAAAACCATCAGCGAGCATCATCTGCAATTGGGATGAACTGGGAGCCTTTCAAATGAGAGGAGGAAAGAAACGGGGGTACCAAGGATCTCCTCCCTGATTTAACATTGCACTAGAAACCCTAGGCGGAGCAATGAGAGAAGGAAAAAGAGAGTGAAGGTATGAAAACAGGCAACGAGGAGGCCAAGCTATGGGCCCTCGCAGATGATGTGATGCTGGACTTCCAAGTGAATCCTAGACCGTCAACCACAGAGCCCGGGAAAATAATCCACAACTTCAGCAGAGTTGCAGGATACCAAATCAACCCACATCAGTCATCAGCGTTTCTCTACCTCCAACACATCGCTGCAGCAAGATGGAGAAAGAGAAATCCCTTTGAAAATCAACCTCGCCCTTACAAACCACTTCGGAATCTACGCGCCCAGACAAAACCCAGGACCCTATGGGAACCCCACTACGAAAAACTCGCCACCCCATGAAAACTGGATCGCAACAACCGGGAAAACATCGATTGCTCCAGGGTAGGACCAGCGAACAGGATACAAAGGACAATCCTCCCCGAGTGGCTTGACTTTTGGAGGCCCATACCCACCGCATCACCAAAAAACAAACACACAAACCAACCAACAATCCAAAAATGAACTGTTTTCCCGAATTAGGAAAAAAGAAACCCCAAACCCATGACAACCTTCAATGGGAAGAACAAAGTGATCAAGGCTCTCCAGGGAAATGGTGAAAACAAAAGCGGCCAAGGAAGCTGGCCTTGCAGTCCCACATCTCAAGCTCCAGCCTAAAGCAGTGGTCATCCAAACAATATGGAACGGCCCCAGAGACAGAAAGGTGGATCCCGGGAAAACACTTGGGCTAAGTGACCTGGGAGGGACAGCTGACCAGAAGCCCAAAGAACCCAGCTTCCGGGGACCCAGCATTCACCATTGCATTGAAAAACACCAACAAAAACAACACACAGACTGCTGGGAAAATTGGACGGCAGATTAAGAGACATTAGGTTTGGATCTACCTCTCACACCCTCCACCAAGATAAACTCAGAATGGGGGAAGGACGTGAACATAAAGAAGCACACTCCAAGTAAATTCGGGGAACCCAGAAGAGGACCCATGTCAGAAGTTTGGGAAAGGAAAGATTTTACAGCCAGGCAGGCCTGCTCCAGCCAGAACAAAGACCTAATCACCGAATGCCAAATCAATAATTTTGATGACATCGGATTAAAAGGTTTGTGGTGAAGCAAAACCAAATGCTACCAGAATCGGAAGGGGAGCAGCAAATTGGGAAACAATCTTCCTAACCCAAACCCCTGATATGGGTCTGATTACACCAATCTTTAAAGAGCTCCATCAATAGTGCCAAAAAAAAGAGTCAAGCCATCCTCCAATCGATAACTGGGCAAGGCGCCCGATTAGACAACTTTTCCTTTCACGGAAGGGAAACTGTTCATAAGCCCATGAAAAGGTGTTCTCAATCTGTCATCATCAGGCAGATGCCAATCCAAACAACGCTGGGGTATCAGCGCACAGCCGGGCAGATTGGCTGAGGGGACAGCAACGGAAAGGTAACGAATGCTGCAGGGGACGGGGCAACGTGGGGACATTCATGCATTGCTGGTGGAGTGGTGGATGGCTCCAGCCATTGTGGAGGGCCACTGGGAATTATGCCCCAAGGGCCCCAAGAGACTATCTGTCCTTTCCTGGGGACATAGGCTTGCTGTCTGTTCCACCCAAAGGGATAATAAGGAAAGAGGCTCTGACAAGAATATTCCTAGCCGGGCTTCTCCTTGGTGGCCAAACAATTGGAGAACAAGGCCATGCCCTTCAATTGGGGAATGGCTTAACAAAAAGTGGTGTGTGGTGGTGATGGACAGCCATGGTGCTCGAAGCAATAATAACCGGGAGGGATTCCAGGGGAACTGGAAGGACCTCCAGGAATTGGTGCAGAGCGAGAGGAGCAGAGCCAGGCAGAAGAGTGTACCCAGAGACCCAGAGATACATGCTTCAGGACCGTCGGACGCAGTGGACCTCTCCCACAGTGGCCATGCAGTGATCCCCAACAACTTGGAGGAATGCAAGGAGAAAGAAAACCATCTACATTGGGGAGGGAAATCTGCGGGAGTAGAAAGAGAAGTAAAGCAACCGCTTGATCCCAGGAGTGGAGGGGAATATGATTGGGGGGTAAGGCTTTAGACGAACATCCCGCTGCAGGCCTCGACACCATGGAAATGGGTTCTGCTCCAAGACACAGGTTGACGCCCAGTGGAATTGAGCGCCGGCTACTACGGGAAGGGTTTGGGTCGAAAGGGGGCAGGGCAGGGAAAGACAAGGAATCTGGGAGCCAAGGGGGGAAAAAAACAAAAACAAAAAATGGTTCTAAATCCACCCAACGACAAAATGAGTGAAAAGAGAAAGAAAATATTACAAAAAGCAGGATTACAAGGGCCTCTCCTCGAAATCATCCGCACGATATATCTAAAACCATCAGCGAGCATCATCTGCAATTGGGATGAACTGGGAGCCTTTCAAATGAGAGGAGGAAAGAAACGGGGGTACCAAGGATCTCCTCCCTGATTTAACATTGCACTAGAAACCCTAGGCGGAGCAATGAGAGAAGGAAAAAGAGAGTGAAGGTATGAAAACAGGCAACGAGGAGGCCAAGCTATGGGCCCTCGCAGATGATGTGATGCTGGACTTCCAAGTGAATCCTAGACCGTCAACCACAGAGCCCGGGAAAATAATCCACAACTTCAGCAGAGTTGCAGGATACCAAATCAACCCACATCAGTCATCAGCGTTTCTCTACCTCCAACACATCGCTGCAGCAAGATGGAGAAAGAGAAATCCCTTTGAAAATCAACCTCGCCCTTACAAACCACTTCGGAATCTACGCGCCCAGACAAAACCCAGGACCCTATGGGAACCCCACTACGAAAAACTCGCCACCCCATGAAAACTGGATCGCAACAACCGGGAAAACATCGATTGCTCCAGGGTAGGACCAGCGAACAGGATACAAAGGACAATCCTCCCCGAGTGGCTTGACTTTTGGAGGCCCATACCCACCGCATCACCAAAAAACAAACACACAAACCAACCAACAATCCAAAAATGAACTGTTTTCCCGAATTAGGAAAAAAGAAACCCCAAACCCATGACAACCTTCAATGGGAAGAACAAAGTGATCAAGGCTCTCCAGGGAAATGGTGAAAACAAAAGCGGCCAAGGAAGCTGGCCTTGCAGTCCCACATCTCAAGCTCCAGCCTAAAGCAGTGGTCATCCAAACAATATGGAACGGCCCCAGAGACAGAAAGGTGGATCCCGGGAAAACACTTGGGCTAAGTGACCTGGGAGGGACAGCTGACCAGAAGCCCAAAGAACCCAGCTTCCGGGGACCCAGCATTCACCATTGCATTGAAAAACACCAACAAAAACAACACACAGACTGCTGGGAAAATTGGACGGCAGATTAAGAGACATTAGGTTTGGATCTACCTCTCACACCCTCCACCAAGATAAACTCAGAATGGGGGAAGGACGTGAACATAAAGAAGCACACTCCAAGTAAATTCGGGGAACCCAGAAGAGGACCCATGTCAGAAGTTTGGGAAAGGAAAGATTTTACAGCCAGGCAGGCCTGCTCCAGCCAGAACAAAGACCTAATCACCGAATGCCAAATCAATAATTTTGATGACATCGGATTAAAAGGTTTGTGGTCAAGCAAAACCAAATGCTACCAGAATCGGAAGGGGAGCAGCAAATTGGGAAACAATCTTCCTAACCCAAACCCCTGATATGGGTCTGATTACACCAATCTTTAAAGAGCTCCATCAATAGTGCCAAAAAAAAGAGTCAAGCCATCCTCCAATCGATAACTGGGCAAGGCGCCCGATTAGACAACTTTTCCTTTCACGGAAGGGAAACTGTTCATAAGCCCATGAAAAGGTGTTCTCAATCTGTCATCATCAGGCAGATGCCAATCCAAACAACGCTGGGGTATCAGCGCACAGCCGGGCAGATTGGCTGAGGGGACAGCAACGGAAAGGTAACGAATGCTGCAGGGGACGGGGCAACGTGGGGACATTCATGCATTGCTGGTGGAGTGGTGGATGGCTCCAGCCATTGTGGAGGGCCACTGGGAATTATGCCCCAAGGGCCCCAAGAGACTATCTGTCCTTTCCTGGGGACATAGGCTTGCTGTCTGTTCCACCCAAAGGGATAATAAGGAAAGAGGCTCTGACAAGAATATTCCTAGCCGGGCTTCTCCTTGGTGGCCAAACAATTGGAGAACAAGGCCATGCCCTTCAATTGGGGAATGGCTTAACAAATACTGGTGTGTGGTGGTGATGGACAGCCATGGTGCTCGAAGCAATAATAACCTGGAGGGATTCCAGGGGAACTGGAAGGACCTCCAGGAATTGGTGCAGAGCGAGAGGAGCAGAGCCAGGCAGAAGAGTGTACCCAGAGACCCATGCTTCAGGACCGTCGGACGCAGTGGACCTCTCCCACAGTGGCCATGCAGTGATCCCCAACAACTTGGAGGAATGCAAGGAGAAAGAAAACCATCTACATTGGCGAGGGAAATCTGCGGGAGTAGAAAGAGAAGTAAAGCAACCGCTTGATCCCAGGAGTGGAGGGGAATATGATTGGGGGGTAAGGCTTTAGACGAACATCCCGCTGCAGGCCTCGACACCATGGAAATGGGTTCTGCTCCAAGACACAGGTTGACGCCCAGTGGAATTGAGCGCCGGCTACTACGGGAAGGGTTTGGGTCGAAAGGGGGCAGGGCAGGGAAAGACAAGGAATCTGGGAGCCAAGGGGGGAAAAAAACAAAAACAAAAAATGGTTCTAAATCCACCCAACGACAAAATGAGTGAAAAGAGAAGGAAAATATTACAAAAAGCAGGATTACAAGGGCCTCTCCTCGAAATCATCCGCACGATATATCTAAAACCATCAGCGAGCATCATCTGCAATTGGGATGAACTGGGAGCCTTTCAAATGAGAGGAGGAAAGAAACGGGGGTACCAAGGATCTCCTCCCTGATTTAACATTGCACTAGAAATTCTAGGCGGAGCAATGAGAGAAGGAAAAAGAGAGTGAAGGTATGAAAACAGGCAACGAGGAGGCCAAGCTATGGGCCCTCGCAGATGATGTGATGCTGGACTTCCAAGTGAATCCTAGAACGTCAACCACAGAGCCCTGGAAAATAATCCACAACTTCAGCAGAGTTGCAGGATACCAAATCAACCCACATCAGTCATCAGCGTTTCTCTACCTCCAACACATCGCTGCAGCAAGATGGAGAAAGAGAAATCCCATTGAAAATCAACCTCGCCCTTACAAACCACTTCGGAATCTACGCGCCCAGACAAAACCCAGGACCCTACGGGAACCCCACTACGAAAAACTCGCCACCCCATGAAAACTGGATCGCAACAACCGGGAAAACATCGATTGCTCCAGGGTAGGACCAGCGAACAGGATACAAAGGACAATCCTCCCCGAGTGGCTTGACTTTTGGAGGCCCATACCCACCGCATCACCAAAAAACAAACACACAAACCAACCAACAATCCAAAAATGAACTGTTTTCCCGAATTAGGAAAAAAGAAACCCCAAACCCATGACAACCTTCAATGGGAAGAACAAAGTGATCAAGGCTCTCCAGGGAAATGGTGAAAACAAAAGCGGTCAAGGAAGCTGGCCTTGCAGTCCCACATCTCAAGCCCCAGCCTAAAGCAGTGGTCATCCAAACAATATGGAACGGCCCCAGAGACAGAAAGGTGGATCCCGGGAAAACACTTGGGCTAAGTGACCTGGGAGGGACAGCTGACCAGAAGCCCAAAGAACCCAGCTTCCGGGGACCCAGCATTCACCATTGCATTGAAAAACACCAACAAAAACAACACACAGACTGCTGGGAAAATTGGACGGCAGATTAAGCACATTAGGTTTGGATCTACCTCTCACACCCTCCACCAAGATAAACTCAGAATGGGGGAAGGACGTGAACATAAAGAAGCACACTCCAAGGAAATTCGGGGAACCCAGAAGAGGACCCATGTCCGAAGTTTGGGAAAGGAAAGATTTTACAGCCAGGCAGGCCTGCTCCAGCCAGAACAAAGACCTAATCACCGAATGCCAAATCAATAATTTTGATGACATCGGATTAAAAGGTTTGTGGTGAAGCAAAACCAAATGCTACCAGAATCGGAAGGGGAGCAGCAAATTGGGAAACAATCTTCCTAACCCAAACCCCTGATATGGGTCTGATTACACCAATCTTTAAAGAGCTCCATCAATAGTGCCAAAAAAAAGAGTCAAGCCATCCTCCAATCGATAACTGGGCAAGGCGCCCGATTAGACAACTTTTCCTTTCACGGAAGGGAAACTGTTCATAAGCCCATGAAAAGGTGTTCTCAATCTGTCATCATCAGGCAGATGCCAATCCAAACAACGCTGGGGTATCAGCGCACTGCCGGGCAGATTGGCTGAGGGGACAGCAAGGGAAAGGTAACGAATGCTGCAGGGGACGGGGCAACGTGGGGACATTCATGCATTGCTGGTGGAGTGGTGGATGGCTCCAGCCATTGTGGAGGGCCACTGGGAATTATGCCCCAAGGGCCCCAAGAGACTATCTGTCCTTTCCTGGGGACATAGGCTTGCTGTCTGTTCCACCCAAAGGGATAATAAGGAAAGAGGCTCTGACAAGAATATTCCTAGCCGGGCTTCTCCTTGGTGGTCAAACAATTGGAGAACAAGGCCATGCCCTTCAATTGGGGAATGGCTTAACAAATAGTGGTGTGTGGTGGTGATGGCCAGCCATGGTGCTCGAAGCAATAATAACCGGGAGGGATTCCAGGGGAACTGGAAGGACCTCCAGGAATTGGTGCAGAGCGAGAGGAGCAGAGCCAGGCAGAAGAGTGTACCCAGAGACCCAGAGATACATGCTTCAGGACCGTCGGACGCAGTGGACCTCTCCCACAGTGGCCATGCAGTGATCCCCAACAACTTGGAGGAATGCAAGGAGAAAGAAAACCATCTACATTGGGGAGGGAAATCTGCGGGAGTAGAAAGAGAAGTAAAGCAACCGCTTGATCCCAGGAGTGGAGGGGAATATGATTGGGGGGTAAGGCTTTAGACGAACATCCCGCTGCAGGCCTCGACACCATGGAAATGGGTTCTGCTCCAAGACACAGGTTGACGCCCAGTGGAATTGAGCGCCGGCTACTACGGGAAGGGTTTGGGTCGAAAGGGGGCAGGGCAGGGAAAGACAAGGAATCTGGGAGCCAAGGGGGAAAAAAAACAAAAACAAAAAATGGTTCTAAATCCACCCAACGACAAAATGAATGAAAAGAGAAAGAAAATATTACAAAAAGCAGGAATACAAGGGCCTCTCCTCGAAATCATCCGCACGATATATCTAAAAGCATCAGCAAGCATCATCTGCAATTGGGATGAACTGGGAGCCTTTCAAATGAGAGGAGGAAAGAAACAGGGGTACCGGGGATCTCCTCCCTGATTTAACATTGCACTAGAAACCCTAGGCGGAGCAATGAGAGAAGGAAAAAGAGAGTGAAGGTATGAAAACAGGCAACGAGGAGGCCAAGCTATGGGCCCTCGCAGATGATGTGATGCTGGACTTCCAAGTGAATCCTAGACCGTCAACCACAGAGCCCGGGAAAATAATCCACAACTTCAGCAGAGTTGCAGGATACCAAATCGACCCACATCAGTCATCAGCGTTTCTCTACCTCCAACACATCGCTGCAGCAAGATGGAGAAAGAGAAATCCCTTTGAAAATCAACCTCGCCCTTACAAACCACTTCGGAATCTACGCGCCCAGACAAAACCCAGGACCCTACGGGAACCCCACTACGAAAAACTCGCCACCCCATGAAAACTGGATCGCAACAACCGGGAAAACATCGATTGCTCCAGGGTAGGACCAGCGAACAGGATACAAAGGACAATCCTCCCCGAGTGGCTTGACTTTTGGAGGCCCATACCCACCGCATCACCAAAAAACAAACACACAAACCAACCAACAATCCAAAAATGAACTGTTTTCCCGAATTAGGAAAAAAGAAACCCCAAACCCATGACAACCTTCAATGGGAAGAACAAAGTGATCAAGGCTCTCCAGGGAAATGGTGAAAACAAAAGCGGTCAAGGAAGCTGGCCTTGCAGTCCCACATCTCAAGCCCCAGCCTAAAGCAGTGGTCATCCAAACAATATGGAACGGCCCCAGAGACAGAAAGGTGGATCCCGGGAAAACACTTGGGCTAAGTGACCTGGGAGGGACAGCTGACCAGAAGCCCAAAGAACCCAGCTTCCGGGGACCCAGCATTCACCATTGCATTGAAAAACACCAACAAAAACAACACACAGACTCCTGGGAAAATTGGACGGCAGATTAAGAGACATTAGGTTTGGATCTACCTCTGAAACCCTCCACCAAGATAAACTCAGAATGGGGGAAGGACGTGAACATAAAGAAGCACACTCCAAGTAAATTCGGGGAACCCAGAAGAGGACCCATGTCAGAAGTTTGGGAAAGGAAAGATTTTACAGCCAGGCAGGCCTGCTCCAGCCAGAACAAAGACCTAATCACCGAATGCCAAATCAATAATTTTGATGACATCGGATTAAAAGGTTTGTGGTCAAGCAAAACCAAATGCTACCAGAATCGGAAGGGGAGCAGCAAATTGGGAAACAATCTTCCTAACCCAAACCCCTGATATGGGTCTGATTACACCAATCTTTAAAGAGCTCCATCAATAGTGCCAAAAAAAAGAGTCAAGCCATCCTCCAATCGATAACTGGGCAAGGCACCCGATTAGACAACTTTTCCTTTCACGGAAGGGAAACTGTTCATAAGCCCATGAAAAGGTGTTCTCAATCTGTCATCATCAGGCAGATGCCAATCCAAACAACGCTGGGGTATCAGCGCACAGCCGGGCAGATTGGCTGAGGGGACAGCAACGGAAAGGTAACGAATGCTGCAGGGGACGGGGCAACGTGGGGACATTCATGCATTGCTGGTGGAGTGGTGGATGGCTCCAGCCATTGTGGAGGGCCACTGGGAATTATGCCCCAAGGGCCCCAAGAGACTATCTGTCCTTTCCTGGGGACATAGGCTTGCTGTCTGTTCCACCCAAAGGGATAATAAGGAAAGAGGCTCTGACAAGAATATTCCTAGCCGGGCTTCTCCTTGGTGGCCAAACAATTGGAGAACAAGGCCATGCCCTTCAATTGGGGAATGGCTTAACAAATACTGGTGTGTGGTGGTGATGGACAGCCATGGTGCTCGAAGCAATAATAACCTGGAGGGATTCCAGGGGAACTGGAAGGACCTCCAGGAATTGGTGCAGAGCGAGAGGAGCAGAGCCAGGCAGAAGAGTGTACCCAGAGACCCATGCTTCAGGACCGTCGGACGCAGTGGACCTCTCCCACAGTGGCCATGCAGTGATCCCCAACAACTTGGAGGAATGCAAGGAGAAAGAAAACCATCTACATTGGCGAGGGAAATCTGCGGGAGTAGAAAGAGAAGTAAAGCAACCGCTTGATCCCAGGAGTGGAGGGGAATATGATTGGGGGGTAAGGCTTTAGACGAACATCCCGCTGCAGGCCTCGACACCATGGAAATGGGTTCTGCTCCAAGACACAGGTTGACGCCCAGTGGAATTGAGCGCCGGCTACTACGGGAAGGGTTTGGGTCGAAAGGGGGCAGGGCAGGGAAAGACAAGGAATCTGGGAGCCAAGGGGGGAAAAAAACAAAAACAAAAAATGGTTCTAAATCCACCCAACGACAAAATGAGTGAAAAGAGAAGGAAAATATTACAAAAAGCAGGATTACAAGGGCCTCTCCTCGAAATCATCCGCACGATATATCTAAAACCATCAGCGAGCATCATCTGCAATTGGGATGAACTGGGAGCCTTTCAAATGAGAGGAGGAAAGAAACGGGGGTACCAAGGATCTCCTCCCTGATTTAACATTGCACTAGAAATTCTAGGCGGAGCAATGAGAGAAGGAAAAAGAGAGTGAAGGTATGAAAACAGGCAACGAGGAGGCCAAGCTATGGGCCCTCGCAGATGATGTGATGCTGGACTTCCAAGTGAATCCTAGACCGTCAACCACAGAGCCCTGGAAAATAATCCACAACTTCAGCAGAGTTGCAGGATACCAAATCAACCCACATCAGTCATCAGCGTTTCTCTACCTCCAACACATCGCTGCAGCAAGATGGAGAAAGAGAAATCCCATTGAAAATCAACCTCGCCCTTACAAACCACTTCGGAATCTACGCGCCCAGACAAAACCCAGGACCCTACGGGAACCCCACTACGAAAAACTCGCCACCCCATGAAAACTGGATCGCAACAACCGGGAAAACATCGATTGCTCCAGGGTAGGACCAGCGAACAGGATACAAAGGACAATCCTCCCCGAGTGGCTTGACTTTTGGAGGCCCATACCCACCGCATCACCAAAAAACAAACACACAAACCAACCAACAATCCAAAAATGAACTGTTTTCCCGAATTAGGAAAAAAGAAACCCCAAACCCATGACAACCTTCAATGGGAAGAACAAAGTGATCAAGGCTCTCCAGGGAAATGGTGAAAACAAAAGCGGTCAAGGAAGCTGGCCTTGCAGTCCCACATCTCAAGCCCCAGCCTAAAGCAGTGGTCATCCAAACAATATGGAACGGCCCCAGAGACAGAAAGGTGGATCCCGGGAAAACACTTGGGCTAAGTGACCTGGGAGGGACAGCTGACCAGAAGCCCAAAGAACCCAGCTTCCGGGGACCCAGCATTCACCATTGCATTGAAAAACACCAACAAAAACAACACACAGACTGCTGGGAAAATTGGACGGCAGATTAAGCACATTAGGTTTGGATCTACCTCTCACACCCTCCACCAAGATAAACTCAGAATGGGGGAAGGACGTGAACATAAAGAAGCACACTCCAAGGAAATTCGGGGAACCCAGAAGAGGACCCATGTCCGAAGTTTGGGAAAGGAAAGATTTTACAGCCAGGCAGGCCTGCTCCAGCCAGAACAAAGACCTAATCACCGAATGCCAAATCAATAATTTTGATGACATCGGATTAAAAGGTTTGTGGTGAAGCAAAACCAAATGCTACCAGAATCGGAAGGGGAGCAGCAAATTGGGAAACAATCTTCCTAACCCAAACCCCTGATATGGGTCTGATTACACCAATCTTTAAAGAGCTCCATCAATAGTGCCAAAAAAAAGAGTCAAGCCATCCTCCAATCGATAACTGGGCAAGGCGCCCGATTAGACAACTTTTCCTTTCACGGAAGGGAAACTGTTCATAAGCCCATGAAAAGGTGTTCTCAATCTGTCATCATCAGGCAGATGCCAATCCAAACAACGCTGGGGTATCAGCGCACTGCCGGGCAGATTGGCTGAGGGGACAGCAAGGGAAAGGTAACGAATGCTGCAGGGGACGGGGCAACGTGGGGACATTCATGCATTGCTGGTGGAGTGGTGGATGGCTCCAGCCATTGTGGAGGGCCACTGGGAATTATGCCCCAAGGGCCCCAAGAGACTATCTGTCCTTTCCTGGGGACATAGGCTTGCTGTCTGTTCCACCCAAAGGGATAATAAGGAAAGAGGCTCTGACAAGAATATTCCTAGCCGGGCTTCTCCTTGGTGGTCAAACAATTGGAGAACAAGGCCATGCCCTTCAATTGGGGAATGGCTTAACAAATAGTGGTGTGTGGTGGTGATGGCCAGCCATGGTGCTCGAAGCAATAATAACCGGGAGGGATTCCAGGGGAACTGGAAGGACCTCCAGGAATTGGTGCAGAGCGAGAGGAGCAGAGCCAGGCAGAAGAGTGTACCCAGAGACCCAGAGATACATGCTTCAGGACCGTCGGACGCAGTGGACCTCTCCCACAGTGGCCATGCAGTGATCCCCAACAACTTGGAGGAATGCAAGGAGAAAGAAAACCATCTACATTGGGGAGGGAAATCTGCGGGAGTAGAAAGAGAAGTAAAGCAACCGCTTGATCCCAGGAGTGGAGGGGAATATGATTGGGGGGTAAGGCTTTAGACGAACATCCCGCTGCAGGCCTCGACACCATGGAAATGGGTTCTGCTCCAAGACACAGGTTGACGCCCAGTGGAATTGAGCGCCGGCTACTACGGGAAGGGTTTGGGTCGAAAGGGGGCAGGGCAGGGAAAGACAAGGAATCTGGGAGCCAAGGGGGAAAAAAAACAAAAACAAAAAATGGTTCTAAATCCACCCAACGACAAAATGAATGAAAAGAGAAAGAAAATATTACAAAAAGCAGGAATACAAGGGCCTCTCCTCGAAATCATCCGCACGATATATCTAAAAGCATCAGCAAGCATCATCTGCAATTGGGATGAACTGGGAGCCTTTCAAATGAGAGGAGGAAAGAAACAGGGGTACCGGGGATCTCCTCCCTGATTTAACATTGCACTAGAAACCCTAGGCGGAGCAATGAGAGAAGGAAAAAGAGAGTGAAGGTATGAAAACAGGCAACGAGGAGGCCAAGCTATGGGCCCTCGCAGATGATGTGATGCTGGACTTCCAAGTGAATCCTAGACCGTCAACCACAGAGCCCGGGAAAATAATCCACAACTTCAGCAGAGTTGCAGGATACCAAATCGACCCACATCAGTCATCAGCGTTTCTCTACCTCCAACACATCGCTGCAGCAAGATGGAGAAAGAGAAATCCCTTTGAAAATCAACCTCGCCCTTACAAACCACTTCGGAATCTACGCGCCCAGACAAAACCCAGGACCCTACGGGAACCCCACTACGAAAAACTCGCCACCCCATGAAAACTGGATCGCAACAACCGGGAAAACATCGATTGCTCCAGGGTAGGACCAGCGAACAGGATACAAAGGACAATCCTCCCCGAGTGGCTTGACTTTTGGAGGCCCATACCCACCGCATCACCAAAAAACAAACACACAAACCAACCAACAATCCAAAAATGAACTGTTTTCCCGAATTAGGAAAAAAGAAACCCCAAACCCATGACAACCTTCAATGGGAAGAACAAAGTGATCAAGGCTCTCCAGGGAAATGGTGAAAACAAAAGCGGTCAAGGAAGCTGGCCTTGCAGTCCCACATCTCAAGCCCCAGCCTAAAGCAGTGGTCATCCAAACAATATGGAACGGCCCCAGAGACAGAAAGGTGGATCCCGGGAAAACACTTGGGCTAAGTGACCTGGGAGGGACAGCTGACCAGAAGCCCAAAGAACCCAGCTTCCGGGGACCCAGCATTCACCATTGCATTGAAAAACACCAACAAAAACAACACACAGACTCCTGGGAAAATTGGACGGCAGATTAAGAGACATTAGGTTTGGATCTACCTCTGAAACCCTCCACCAAGATAAACTCAGAATGGGGGAAGGACGTGAACATAAAGAAGCACACTCCAAGGAAATTCGGGGAACCCAGAAGAGGACCCATGTCAGAAGTTTGGGAAAGGAAAGATTTTACAGCCAGGCAGGCCTGCTCCAGCCAGAACAAAGACCTAATCACCGAATGCCAAATCAATAATTTTGATGACATCGGATTAAAAGGTTTGTGGTCAAGCAAAACCAAATGCTACCAGAATCGGAAGGGGAGCAGCAAATTGGGAAACAATCTTCCTAACCCAAACCCCTGATATGGGTCTGATTACACCAATCTTTAAAGAGCTCCATCAATAGTGCCAAAAAAAAGAGTCAAGCCATCCTCCAATCGATAACTGGGCAAGGCGCCCGATTAGACAACTTTTCCTTTCACGGAAGGGAAACTGTTCATAAGCCCATGAAAAGGTGTTCTCAATCTGTCATCATCAGGCAGATGCCAATCCAAACAACGCTGGGGTATCAGCGCACAGCCGGGCAGATTGGCTGAGGGGACAGCAACGGAAAGGTAACGAATGCTGCAGGGGACGGGGCAACGTGGGGACATTCATGCATTGCTGGTGGAGTGGTGGATGGCTCCAGCCATTGTGGAGGGCCACTGGGAATTATGCCCCAAGGGCCCCAAGAGACTATCTGTCCTTTCCTGGGGACATAGGCTTGCTGTCTGTTCCACCCAAAGGGATAATAAGGAAAGAGGCTCTGACAAGAATATTCCTAGCCGGGCTTCTCCTTGGTGGCCAAACAATTGGAGAACAAGGCCATGCCCTTCAATTGGGGAATGGCTTAACAAATAGTGGTGTGTGGTGGTGATGGCCAGGCATGGTGCTCGAAGCAATAATAACCTGGAGGGATTCCAGGGGAACTGGAAGGACCTCCAGGAATTGGTGCAGAGCGAGAGGAGCAGAGCCAGGCAGAAGAGTGTACCCAGAGACCCAGAGATACATGCTTCAGGACCGTCGGACGCAGTGGACCTCTCCCACAGTGGCCATGCAGTGATCCCCAACAACTTGGAGGAATGCAAGGAGAAAGAAAACCATCTACATTGGGGAGGGAAATCTGCGGGAGTAGAAAGAGAAGTAAAGCAACCGCTTGATCCCAGGAGTGGAGGGGAATATGATTGGGGGGTAAGGCTTTAGACGAACATCCCGCTGCAGGCCTCGACACCATGGAAATGGGTTCTGCTCCAAGACACAGGTTGACGCCCAGTGGAATTGAGCGCCGGCTACTACGGGAAGGGTTTGGGTCGAAAGGGGGCAGGGCAGGGAAAGACAAGGAATCTGGGAGCCAAGGGGGAAAAAAAACAAAAACAAAAAATGGTTCTAAATCCACCCAACGACAAAATGAATGAAAAGAGAAAGAAAATATTACAAAAAGCAGGAATACAAGGGCCTCTCCTCGAAATCATCCGCACGATATATCTAAAAGCATCAGCAAGCATCATCTGCAATTGGGATGAACTGGGAGCCTTTCAAATGAGAGGAGGAAAGAAACAGGGGTACCGGGGATCTCCTCCCTGATTTAACATTGCACTAGAAACCCTAGGCGGAGCAATGAGAGAAGGAAAAAGAGAGTGAAGGTATGAAAACAGGCAACGAGGAGGCCAAGCTATGGGCCCTCGCAGATGATGTGATGCTGGACTTCCAAGTGAATCCTAGACCGTCAACCACAGAGCCCGGGAAAATAATCCACAACTTCAGCAGAGTTGCAGGATACCAAATCAACCCACATCAGTCATCAGCGTTTCTCTACCTCCAACACATCGCTGCAGCAAGATGGAGAAAGAGAAATCCCTTTGAAAATCAACCTCGCCCTTACAAACCACTTCGGAATCTACGCGCCCAGACAAAACCCAGGACCCTACGGGAACCCCACGACGAAAAACTCGCCACCCCATGAAAACTGGATCGCAACAACCGGGAAAACATCGATTGCTCCAGGGTAGGACCAGCGAACAGGATACAAAGGACAATCCTCCCCGAGTGGCTTGACTTTTGGAGGCCCATACCCACCGCATCACCAAAAAACAAACACACAAACCAACCAACAATCCAAAAATGAACTGTTTTCCCGAATTAGGAAAAAAGAAACCCCAAACCCATGACAACCTTCAATGGGAAGAACAAAGTGATCAAGGCTCTCCAGGGAAATGGTGAAAACAAAAGCGGTCAAGGAAGCTGGCCTTGCAGTCCCACATCTCAAGCCCCAGCCTAAAGCAGTGGTCATCCAAACAATATGGAACGGCCCCAGAGACAGAAAGGTGGATGCCGGGAAAACACTTGGGCTAAGTGACCTGGGAGGGACAGCTGACCAGAAGCCCAAAGAACCCAGCTTCCGGGGACCCAGCATTCACCATTGCATTGAAAAACACCAACAAAAACAACACACAGACTGCTGGGAAAATTGGACGGCAGATTAAGAGACATTAGGTTTGGATCTACCTCTCACACCCTCCACCAAGATAAACTCAGAATGGGGGAAGGACGTGAACATAAAGAAGCACACTCCAAGTAAATTCGGGGAACCCAGAAGAGGACCCATGTCCGAAGTTTGGGAAAGGAAAGATTTTACAGCCAGGCAGGCCTGCTCCAGCCAGAACAAAGACCTAATCACCGAATGCCAAATCAATAATTTTGATGACATCGGATTAAAAGGTTTGTGGTCAAGCAAAACCAAATGCTACCAGAATCGGAAGGGGAGCAGCAAATTGGGAAACAATCTTCCTAACCCAAACCCCTGATATGGGTCTGATTACACCAATCTTTAAAGAGCTCCATCAATAGTGCCAAAAAAAAGAGTCAAGCCATCCTCCAATCGATAACTGGGCAAGGCGCCCGATTAGACAACTTTTCCTTTCACGGAAGGGAAACTGTTCATAAGCCCATGAAAAGGTGTTCTCAATCTGTCATCATCAGGCAGATGCCAATCCAAACAACGCTGGGGTATCAGCGCACAGCCGGGCAGATTGGCTGAGGGGACAGCAAGGGAAAGGTAACGAATGCTGCAGGGGACGGGGCAACGTGGGGACATTCATGCATTGCTGGTGGAGTGGTGGATGGCTCCAGCCATTGTGGAGGGCCACTGGGAATTATGCCCCAAGGGCCCCAAGAGACTATCTGTCCTTTCCTGGGGACATAGGCTTGCTGTCTGTTCCACCCAAAGGGATAATAAGGAAAGAGGCTCTGACAAGAATATTCCTAGCCGGGCTTCTCCTTGGTGGCCAAACAATTGGAGAACAAGGCCATGCCCTTCAATTGGGGAATGGCTTAACAAATACTGGTGTGTGGTGGTGATGGCCAGCCATGGTGCTCGAAGCAATAATAACCTGGAGGGATTCCAGGGGAACTGGAAGGACCTCCAGGAATTGGTGCAGAGCGAGAGGAGCAGAGCCAGGCAGAAGAGTGTACCCAGAGACCCAGAGATACATGCTTCAGGACCGTCGGACGCAGTGGACCTCTCCCACAGTGGCCATGCAGTGATCCCCAACAACTTGGAGGAATGCAAGGAGAAAGAAAACCATCTACATTGGGGAGGGAAATCTGCGGGAGTAGAAAGAGAAGTAAAGCAACCGCTTGATCCCAGGAGTGGAGGGGAATATGATTGGGGGGTAAGGCTTTAGACGAACATCCCGCTGCAGGCCTCGACACCATGGAAATGGGTTCTGCTCCAAGACACAGGTTGACGCCCAGTGGAATTGAGCGCCGGCTACTACGGGAAGGGTTTGGGTCGAAAGGGGGCAGGGCAGGGAAAGACAAGGAATCTGGGAGCCAAGGGGGAAAAAAAAACAAAAACAAAAAATGGTTCTAAATCCACCCAACGACAAAATGAATGAAAAGAGAAAGAAAATATTACAAAAAGCAGGAATACAAGGGCCTCTCCTCGAAATCATCCGCACGATATATCTAAAAGCATCAGCAAGCATCATCTGCAATTGGGATGAACTGGGAGCCTTTCAAATGAGAGGAGGAAAGAAACAGGGGTACCGGGGATCTCCTCCCTGATTTAACATTGCACTAGAAACCCTAGGCGGAGCAATGAGAGAAGGAAAAAGAGAGTGAAGGTATGAAAACAGGCAACGAGGAGGCCAAGCTATGGGCCCTCGCAGATGATGTGATGCTGGACTTCCAAGTGAATCCTAGACCGTCAACCACAGAGCCCGGGAAAATAATCCACAACTTCAGCAGAGTTGCAGGATACCAAATCAACCCACATCAGTCATCAGCGTTTCTCTACCTCCAACACATCGCTGCAGCAAGATGGAGAAAGAGAAATCCCTTTGAAAATCAACCTCGCCCTTACAAACCACGTCGGAATCTACGCGCCCAGACAAAACCCAGGACCCTACGGGAACCCCACGACGAAAAACTCGCCACCCCATGAAAACTGGATCGCAACAACCGGGAAAACATCGATTGCTCCAGGGTAGGACCAGCGAACAGGATACAAAGGACAATCCTCCCCGAGTGGCTTGACTTTTGGAGGCCCATACCCACCGCATCACCAAAAAACAAACACACAAACCAACCAACAATCCAAAAATGAACTGTTTTCCCGAATTAGGAAAAAAGAAACCCCAAACCCATGACAACCTTCAATGGGAAGAACAAAGTGATCAAGGCTCTCCAGGGAAATGGTGAAAACAAAAGCGGTCAAGGAAGCTGGCCTTGCAGTCCCACATCTCAAGCCCCAGCCTAAAGCAGTGGTCATCCAAACAATATGGAACGGCCCCAGAGACAGAAAGGTGGATGCCGGGAAAACACTTGGGCTAAGTGACCTGGGAGGGACAGCTGACCAGAAGCCCAAAGAACCCAGCTTCCGGGGACCCAGCATTCACCATTGCATTGAAAAACACCAACAAAAACAACACACAGACTGCTGGGAAAATTGGACGGCAGATTAAGAGACATTAGGTTTGGATCTACCTCTCACACCCTCCACCAAGATAAACTCAGAATGGGGGAAGGACGTGAACATAAAGAAGCACACTCCAAGTAAATTCGGGGAACCCAGAAGAGGACCCATGTCAGAAGTTTGGGAAAGGAAAGATTTTACAGCCAGGCAGGCCTGCTCCAGCCAGAACAAAGACCTAATCACCGAATGCCAAATCAATAATTTTGATGACATCGGATTAAAAGGTTTGTGGTCAAGCAAAACCAAATGCTACCAGAATCGGAAGGGGAGCAGCAAATTGGGAAACAATCTTCCTAACCCAAACCCCTGATATGGGTCTGATTACACCAATCTTTAAAGAGCTCCATCAATAGTGCCAAAAAAAAGAGTCAAGCCATCCTCCAATCGATAACTGGGCAAGGCACCCGATTAGACAACTTTTCCTTTCACGGAAGGGAAACTGTTCATAAGCCCATGAAAAGGTGTTCTCAATCTGTCATCATCAGGCAGATGCCAATCCAAACAACGCTGGGGTATCAGCGCACAGCCGGGCAGATTGGCTGAGGGGACAGCAACGGAAAGGTAACGAATGCTGCAGGGGACGGGGCAACGTGGGGACATTCATGCATTGCTGGTGGAGTGGTGGATGGCTCCAGCCATTGTGGAGGGCCACTGGGAATTATGCCCCAAGGGCCCCAAGAGACTATCTGTCCTTTCCTGGGGACATAGGCTTGCTGTCTGTTCCACCCAAAGGGATAATAAGGAAAGAGGCTCTGACAAGAATATTCCTAGCCGGGCTTCTCCTTGGTGGCCAAACAATTGGAGAACAAGGCCATGCCCTTCAATTGGGGAATGGCTTAACAAATACTGGTGTGTGGTGGTGATGGCCAGCCATGGTGCTCGAAGCAATAATAACCGGGAGGGATTCCAGGGGAACTGGAAGGACCTCCAGGAATTGGTGCAGAGCGAGAGGAGCAGAGCCAGGCAGAAGAGTGTACCCAGAGACCCAGAGATACATGCTTCAGGACCGTCGGACGCAGTGGACCTCTCCCACAGTGGCCATGCAGTGATCCCCAACAACTTGGAGGAATGCAAGGAGAAAGAAAACCATCTACATTGGGGAGGGAAATCTGCGGGAGTAGAAAGAGAAGTAAAGCAACCGCTTGATCCCTGGAGTGGAGGGGAATATGATTGGGGGGTAAGGCTTTAGACGAACATCCCGCTGCAGGCCTCGACACCATGGAAATGGGTTCTGCTCCAAGACACAGGTTGACGCCCAGTGGAATTGAGCGCCGGCTACTACGGGAAGGGTTTGGGTCGAAAGGGGGCAGGGCAGGGAAAGACAAGGAATCTGGGAGCCAAGGGGGAAAAAAAACAAAAACAAAAAATGGTTCTAAATCCACCCAACGACAAAATGAATGAAAAGAGAAAGAAAATATTACAAAAAGCAGGAATACAAGGGCCTCTCCTCGAAATCATCCGCACGATATATCTAAAAGCATCAGCAAGCATCATCTGCAATTGGGATGAACTGGGAGCCTTTCAAATGAGAGGAGGAAAGAAACAGGGGTACCAGGGATCTCCTCCCTGATTTAACATTGCACTAGAAACCCTAGGCGGAGCAATGAGAGAAGGAAAAAGAGAGTGAAGGTATGAAAACAGGCAACGAGGAGGCCAAGCTATGGGCCCTCGCAGATGATGTGATGCTGGACTTCCAAGTGAATCCTAGACCGTCAACCACAGAGCCCGGGAAAATAATCCACAACTTCAGCAGAGTTGCAGGATACCAAATCGACCCACATCAGTCATCAGCGTTTCTCTACCTCCAACACATCGCTGCAGCAAGATGGAGAAAGAGAAATCCCTTTGAAAATCAACCTCGCCCTTACAAACCACTTCGGAATCTACGCGCCCAGACAAAACCCAGGACCCTACGGGAACCCCACGACGAAAAACTCGCCACCCCATGAAAACTGGATCGCAACCACCGGGAAAACATCGATTGCTCCAGGGTAGGACCAGCGAACAGGATACAAAGGACAATCCTCCCCGAGTGGCTTGACTTTTGGAGGCCCATACCCACCGCATCACCAAAAAACAAACACACAAACCAACCAACAATCCAAAAATGAACTGTTTTCCCGAATTAGGAAAAAAGAAACCCCAAACCCATGACAACCTTCAATGGGAAGAACAAAGAGATCAAGGCTCTCCAGGGAAATGGTGAAAACAAAAGCGGCCAAGGAAGCTGGCCTTGCAGTCCCACATCTCAAGCCCCAGCCTAAAGCAGTGGTCATCCAAACAATATGGAATTGCCCCAGAGACAGAAAGGTGGATCCCGGGAAAACACTTGGGCTAAGTGACCTGGGAGGGACAGCTGACCAGAAGCCCAAAGAACCCAGCTTCCGGGGACCCAGCATTCACCATTGCATTTAAAAACACCAACAAAAACAACACAAAGACTCCTGGGAAAATTGGACGGCAGATTAGGAGACATTAGGTTTGGATCTACCTCTGAAACCCTCCACCAAGATAAACTCAGAATGGGGGAAGGACGTGAACATAAAGAAGCACACTCCAAGGAAATTCGGGGAACCCAGAAGAGGACCCATGTCAGAAGTTTGGGAAAGGAAAGATTTTACAGCCAGGCAGGCCTGCTCCAGCCAGAACAAAGACCTAATCACCGAATGCCAAATCAATAATTTTGATGACATCGGATTAAAAGGTTTGTGGTCAAGCAAAACCAAATGCTACCAGAATCGGAAGGGGAGCAGCAAATTGGGAAACAATCTTCCTAACCCAAACCCCTGATATGGGTCTGATTACACCAATCTTTAAAGAGCTCCATCAATAGTGCCAAAAAAAAGAGTCAAGCCATCCTCCAATCGATAACTGGGCAAGGCGCCCGATTAGACAACTTTTCCTTTCACGGAAGGGAAACTGTTCATAAGCCCATGAAAAGGTGTTCTCAATCTGTCATCATCAGGCAGATGCCAATCCAAACAACGCTGGGGTATCAGCGCACAGCCGGGCAGATTGGCTGAGGGGACAGCAAGGGAAAGGTAACGAATGCTGCAGGGGACGGGGCAACGTGGGGACATTCATGCATTGCTGGTGGAGTGGTGGATGGCTCCAGCCATTGTGGAGGGCCACTGGGAATTATGCCCCAAGGGCCCCAAGAGACTATCTGTCCTTTCCTGGGGACATAGGCTTGCTGTCTGTTCCACCCAAAGGGATAATAAGGAAAGAGGCTCTGACAAGAATATTCCTAGCCGGGCTTCTCCTTGGTGGCCAAACAATTGGAGAACAAGGCCATGCCCTTCAATTGGGGAATGGCTTAACAAATACTGGTGTGTGGTGGTGATGGCCAGCCATGGTGCTCGAAGCAATAATAACCTGGAGGGATTCCAGGGGAACTGGAAGGACCTCCAGGAATTGGTGCAGAGCGAGAGGAGCAGAGCCAGGCAGAAGAGTGTACCCAGAGACCCAGAGATACATGCTTCAGGACCGTCGGACGCAGTGGACCTCTCCCACAGTGGCCATGCAGTGATCCCCAACAACTTGGAGGAATGCAAGGAGAAAGAAAACCATCTACATTGGCGAGGGAAATCTGCGGGAGTAGAAAGAGAAGTAAAGCAACCGCTTGATCCCAGGAGTGGAGGGGAATATGATTGGGGGGTAAGGCTTTAGACGAACATCCCGCTGCAGGCCTCGACACCATGGAAATGGGTTCTGCTCCAAGACACAGGTTGACGCCCAGTGGAATTGAGCGCCGGCTACTACGGGAAGGGTTTGGGTCGAAAGGGGGCAGGGCAGGGAAAGACAAGGAATCTGGGAGCCAAGGGGGAAAAAAAAACAAAAACAAAAAATGGTTCTAAATCCACCCAACGACAAAATGAATGAAAAGAGAAAGAAAATATTACAAAAAGCAGGAATACAAGGGCCTCTCCTCGAAATCATCCGCACGATATATCTAAAAGCATCAGCAAGCATCATCTGCAATTGGGATGAACTGGGAGCCTTTCAAATGAGAGGAGGAAAGAAACAGGGGTACCGGGGATCTCCTCCCTGATTTAACATTGCACTAGAAACCCTAGGCGGAGCAATGAGAGAAGGAAAAAGAGAGTGAAGGTATGAAAACAGGCAACGAGGAGGCCAAGCTATGGGCCCTCGCAGATGATGTGATGCTGGACTTCCAAGTGAATCCTAGACCGTCAACCACAGAGCCCGGGAAAATAATCCACAACTTCAGCAGAGTTGCAGGATACCAAATCGACCCACATCAGTCATCAGCGTTTCTCTACCTCCAACACATCGCTGCAGCAAGATGGAGAAAGAGAAATCCCATTGAAAATCAACCTCGCCCTTACAAACCACTTCGGAATCTACGCGCCCAGACAAAACCCAGGACCCTACGGGAACCCCACTACGAAAAACTCGCCACCCCATGAAAACTGGATCGCAACCACCGGGAAAACATCGATTGCTCCAGGGTAGGACCAGCGAACAGGATACAAAGGACAATCCTCCCCGAGTGGCTTGACTTTTGGAGGCCCATACCCACCGCATCACCAAAAAACAAACACACAAACCAACCAACAATCCAAAAATGAACTGTTTTCCCGAATTAGGAAAAAAGAAACCCCAAACCCATGACAACCTTCAATGGGAAGAACAAAGAGATCAAGGCTCTCCAGGGAAATGGTGAAAACAAAAGCGGCCAAGGAAGCTGGCCTTGCAGTCCCACATCTCAAGCCCCAGCCTAAAGCAGTGGTCATCCAAACAATATGGAATTGCCCCAGAGACAGAAAGGTGGATCCCGGGAAAACACTTGGGCTAAGTGACCTGGGAGGGACAGCTGACCAGAAGCCCAAAGAACCCAGCTTCCGGGGACCCAGCATTCACCATTGCACTGAAAAACACCAACAAAAACAACACAAAGACTCCTGGGAAAATTGGACGGCAGATTAAGAGACATTAGGTTTGGATCTACCTCTGAAACCCTCCACCAAGATAAACTCAGAATGGGGGAAGGACGTGAACATAAAGAAGCACACTCCAAGTAAATTCGGGGAACCCAGAAGAGGACCCATGTCAGAAGTTTGGGAAAGGAAAGATTTTACAGCCAGGCAGGCCTGCTCCAGCCAGAACAAAGACCTAATCACCGAATGCCAAATCAATAATTTTGATGACATCGGATTAAAAGGTTTGTGGTCAAGCAAAACCAAATGCTACCAGAATCGGAAGGGGAGCAGCAAATTGGGAAACAAACTTCCTAACCCAAACCCCTGATATGGGTCTGATTACACCAATCTTTAAAGAGCTCCATCAATAGTGCCAAAAAAAAGAGTCAAGCCATCCTCCAATCGATAACTGGGCAAGGCGCCCGATTAGACAACTTTTCCTTTCACGGAAGGGAAACTGTTCATAAGCCCATGAAAAGGTGTTCTCAATCTGTCATCATCAGGCAGATGCCAATCCAAACAACGCTGGGGTATCAGCGCACAGCCGGGCAGATTGGCTGAGGGGACAGCAACGGAAAGGTAAAGAATGCTGCAGGGGACGGGGCAACGTGGGGACATTCATGCATTGCTGGTGGAGTGGTGGATGGCTCCAGCCATTGTGGAGGGCCACTGGGAATTATGCCCCAAGGGCCCCAAGAGACTATCTGTCCTTTCCTGGGGACATAGGCTTGCTGTCTGTTCCACCCAAAGGGATAATAAGGAAAGAGGCTCTGACAAGAATATTCCTAGCCGGGCTTCTCCTTGGTGGCCAAACAATTGGAGAACAAGGCCATGCCCTTCAATTGGGGAATGGCTTAACAAAAAGTGGTGTGTGGTGGTGATGGCCAGCCATGGTGCTCGAAGCAATAATAACCTGGAGGGATTCCAGGGGAACTGGAAGGACCTCCAGGAATTGGTGCAGAGCGAGAGGAGCAGAGCCAGGCAGAAGAGTGTACCCAGAGACCCAGAGATACATGCTTCAGGACCGTCGGACGCAGTGGGCCTCTCCCACAGTGGCCATGCAGTGATCCCCAACAACTTGGAGGAATGCAAGGAGAAAGAAAACCATCTACATTGGCGAGGGAAATCTGCGGGAGTAGAAAGAGAAGTAAAGCAACCGCTTGATCCCAGGAGTGGAGGGGAATATGATTGGGGGGTAAGGCTTTAGACGAACATCCCGCTGCAGGCCTCGACACCATGGAAATGGGTTCTGCTCCAAGACACAGGTTGACGCCCAGTGGAATTGAGCGCCGGCTACTACGGGAAGGGTTCGGGGGGAAAGGGGGCAGGGCAGGGAAAGACAAGGAATCTGGGAGCCAAGGGGGAAAAAAAACAAAAACAAAAAATGGTTCTAAATCCACCCAACGACAAAATGAGTGAAAAGAGAAAGAAAATATTACAAAAAGCAGGATTACAAGGGCCTCTCCTCGAAATCATCCGCACGATATATCTAAAACCATCAGCGAGCATCATCTGCAATTGGGATGAACTGGGAGCCTTTCAAATGAGAGGAGGAAAGAAACGGGGGTGCCGGGGATCTCCTCCCTGATTTAACATTGCACTAGAAACCCTAGGCGGAGCAATGAGAGAAGGAAAAAGAGAGTGAAGGTATGAAAACAGGCAACGAGGAGGCCAAGCTATGGGCCCTCGCAGATGATGTGATGCTGGACTTCCAAGTGAATCCTAGACCGTCAACCACAGAGCCCTGGAAAATAATCCACAACTTCAGCAGAGTTGCAGGATACCAAATCGACCCACATCAGTCATCAGCGTTTCTCTACCTCCAACACATCGCTGCAGCAAGATGGAGAAAGAGAAATCCCTTTGAAAATCAACCTCGCCCTTACAAACCACTTCGGAATCTACGCGCCCAGACAAAACCCAGGACC
This sequence comes from Monodelphis domestica, assembly GCF_027887165.1. Taxonomy (NCBI): domain Eukaryota; kingdom Metazoa; phylum Chordata; class Mammalia; order Didelphimorphia; family Didelphidae; genus Monodelphis; species Monodelphis domestica. The sequence continues at coordinate 7,185,758 of NC_077235.1, forward strand.
CTACGGGAACCCCACTACGAAAAACTCGCCACCCCATGAAAACTGGATCGCTACAACCGGGAAAACATCGATTGCTCCAGGGTAGGACCAGCGAACAGGATACAAAGGACAATCCTCCCCGAGTGGCTTGACTTTTGGAGGCCCATACCCACCGCATCACCAAAAAACAAACACACAAACCAACCAACAATCCAAAAATGAACTGTTTTCCCGAATTAGGAAAAAAGAAACCCCAAACCCATGACAACCTTCAATGGGAAGAACAAAGAGATCAAGGCTCTCCAGGGAAATGGTGAAAACAAAAGCGGCCAAGGAAGCTGGCCTTGCAGTCCCACATCTCAAGCTCCAGCCTAAAGCAGTGGTCATCCAAACAATATGGAACGGCCCCAGAGACAGAAAGGTGGATCCCGGGAAAACACTTGGGCTAAGTGACCTGGGAGGGACAGCTGACCAGAAGCCCAAAGAACCCAGCTTCCGGGGACCCAGCATTCACCATTGCATTGAAAAACACCAACAAAAACAACACACAGACTCCTGGGAAAATTGGACGGCAGATTAAGAGACATTAGGTTTGGATCTACCTCTCACACCCTCCACCAAGATAAACTCAGAATGGGGGAAGGACGTGAACATAAAGAAGCACACTCCAAGTAAATTCGGGGAACCCAGAAGAGGACCCATGTCAGAAGTTTGGGAAAGGAAAGATTTTACAGCCAGGCAGGCCTGCTCCAGCCAGAACAAAGACCTAATCACCGAATGCCAAATCAATAATTTTGATGACATCGGATTAAAAGGTTTGTGGTCAAGCAAAACCAAATGCTACCAGAATCTGAAGGGGAGCAGCAAATTGGGAAACAATCTTCCTAACCCAAACCCCTGATATGGGTCTGATTACACCAATCTTTAAAGAGCTCCATCAATAGTGCCAAAAAAAAGAGTCAAGCCATCCTCCAATCGATAACTGGGCAAGGCGCCCGATTAGACAACTTTTCCTTTCACGGAAGGGAAACTGTTCATAAGCCCATGAAAAGGTGTTCTCAATCTGTCATCATCAGGCAGATGCCAATCCAAACAACGCTGGGGTATCAGCGCACAGCCGGGCAGATTGGCTGAGGGGACAGCAAGGGAAAGGTAACGAATGCTGCAGGGGACGGGGCAACGTGGGGACATTCATGCATTGCTGGTGGAGTGGTGGATGGCTCCAGCCATTGTGGAGGGCCACTGGGAATTATGCCCCAAGGGCCGCAAGAGACTATCTGTCCTTTCCTGGGGACATAGGCTTGCTGTCTGTTCCACCCAAAGGGATAATAAGGAAAGAAGCTCTGACAAGAATATTCCTAGCCGGGCTTCTCCTTGGTGGCCAAACAATTGGAGAACAAGGCCATGCCCTTCAATTGGGGAATGGCTTAACAAATAGTGGTGTGTGGTGGTGATGGACAGCCATGGTGCTCGAAGCAATAATAACCTGGAGGGATTCCAGGGGAACTGGAAGGACCTCCAGGAATTGGTGCAGAGCGAGAGGAGCAGAGCCAGGCAGAAGAGTGTACCCAGAGACCCAGAGATACATGCTTCAGGACCGTCGGACGCAGTGGACCTCTCCCACAGTGGCCATGCAGTGATCCCCAACAACTTGGAGGAATGCAAGGAGAAAGAAAACCATCTACATTGGCGAGGGAAATCTGCGGGAGTAGAAAGAGAAGTAAAGCAACCGCTTGATCCCAGGAGTGGAGGGGAATATGATTGGGGGGTAAGGCTTTAGACGAACATCCCGCTGCAGGCCTCGACACCATGGAAATGGGTTCTGCTCCAAGACACAGGTTGACGCCCAGTGGAATTGAGCGCCGGCTACTAAGGGAAGGGTTTGGGTCGAAAGGGGGCAGGGCAGGGAAAGACAAGGAATCTGGGAGCCAAGGGGGAAAAAAAACAAAAACAAAAAATGGTTCTAAATCCACCCAACGACAAAATGAGTGAAAAGAGAAAGAAAATATTACAAAAAGCAGGATTACAAGGGCCTCTCCTCGAAATCATCCGCACGATATATCTAAAACCATCAGCGAGCATCATCTGCAATTGGGATGAACTGGGAGCCTTTCAAATGAGAGGAGGAAAGAAACGGGGGTGCCGGGGATCTCCTCCCTGATTTAACATTGCACTAGAAACCCTAGGCGGAGCAATGAGAGAAGGAAAAAGAGAGTGAAGGTATGAAAACAGGCAACGAGGAGGCCAAGCTATGGGCCCTCGCAGATGATGTGATGCTGGACTTCCAAGTGAATCCTAGACCGTCAACCACAGAGCCCGGGAAAATAATCCACAACTTCAGCAGAGTTGCAGGATACCAAATCGACCCACATCAGTCATCAGCGTTTCTCTACCTCCAACACATCGCTGCAGCAAGATGGAGAAAGAGAAATCCCTTTGAAAATCAACCTCGCCCTTACAAACCACTTCGGAATCTACGCGCCCAGACAAAACCCAGGACCCTACGGGAACCCCACTACGAAAAACTCGCCACCCCATGAAAACTGGATCGCTACAACCGGGAAAACATCGATTGCTCCAGGGTAGGACCAGCGAACAGGATACAAAGGACAATCCTCCCCGAGTGGCTTGACTTTTGGAGGCCCATACCCACCGCATCACCAAAAAACAAACACACAAACCAACCAACAATCCAAAAATGAACTGTTTTCCCGAATTAGGAAAAAAGAAACCCCAAACCCATGACAACCTTCAATGGGAAGAACAAAGAGATCAAGGCTCTCCAGGGAAATGGTGAAAACAAAAGCGGCCAAGGAAGCTGGCCTTGCAGTCCCACATCTCAAGCTCCAGCCTAAAGCAGTGGTCATCCAAACAATATGGAACGGCCCCAGAGACAGAAAGGTGGATCCCGGGAAAACACTTGGGCTAAGTGACCTGGGAGGGACAGCTGACCAGAAGCCCAAAGAACCCAGCTTCCGGGGACCCAGCATTCACCTTTGCATTGAAAAACACCAACAAAAACAACACACAGACTCCTGGGAAAATTGGACGGCAGATTAAGAGACATTAGGTTTGGATCTACCTCTCACACCCTCCACCAAGATAAACTCAGAATGGGGGAAGGACGTGAACATAAAGAAGCACACTCCATGTAAATTCGGGGAACCCAGAAGAGGACCCATGTCCGAAGTTTGGGAAAGGAAAGATTTTAAAGCCAGGCAGGCCTGCTCCAGCCAGAACAAAGACATAATCACCGAATGCCAAATCAATAATTTTGATGACATCGGATTAAAAGGTTTGTGGTCAAGCAAAACCAAATGCTACCAGAATCGGAAGGGGAGCAGCAAATTGGGAAACAATCTTCCTAACCCAAACCCCTGATATGGGTCTGATTACACCAATCTTTAAAGAGCTCCATCAATAGTGCCAAAAAAAGAGTCAAGCCATCCTCCAATCGATAACTGGGCAAGGCGCCCGTTTAGACAACTTTTCCTTTCACGGAAGGGAAACTGTTCATAAGCCCATGAAAAGGTGTTCTCAATCTGTCATCATCAGGCAGATGCCAATCCAAACAACGCTGGGGTATCAGCGCACAGCCGGGCAGATTGGCTGAGGGGACAGCAAGGGAAAGGTAACGAATGCTGCAGGGGACGGGGCAACGTGGGGACATTCATGCATTGCTGGTGGAGTGGTGGATGGCTCCAGCCATTGTGGAGGGCCACTGGGAATTATGCCCCAAGGGCCCCAAGAGACTATCTGTCCTTTCCTGGGGACATAGGCTTGCTGTCTGTTCCACCCAAAGGGATAATAAGGAAAGAGGCTCTGACAAGAATATTCCTAGCCGGGCTTCTCCTTGGTGGCCAAACAATTGGAGAACAAGGCCATGCCCTTCAATTGGGGAATGGCTTAACAAAAAGTGGTGTGTGGTGGTGATGGCCAGCCATGGTGCTCGAAGCAATAATAACCGGGAGGGATTCCAGGGGAACTGGAAGGACCTCCAGGAATTGGTGCAGAGCGAGAGGAGCAGAGCCAGGCAGAAGAGTGTACCCAGAGACCCAGAGATACATGCTTCAGGACCGTCGGACGCAGTGGACCTCTCCCACAGTGGCCATGCAGTGATCCCCAACAACTTGGAGGAATGCAAGGAGAAAGAAAACCATCTACATTGGGGAGGGAAATCTGCGGGAGTAGAAAGAGAAGTAAAGCAACCGCTTGATCCCAGGAGTGGAGGGGAATATGATTGCGGGGTAAGGCTTTAGACGAACATCCCGCTGCAGGCCTCGACACCATGGAAATGGGTTCTGCTCCAAGACACAGGTTGACGCCCAGTGGAATTGAGCGCCGGCTACTAAGGGAAGGGTTTGGGTCGAAAGGGGGCAGGGCAGGGAAAGACAAGGAATCTGGGAGCCAAGGGGGAAAAAAAACAAAAACAAAAAATGGTTCTAAATCCACCCAACGACAAAATGAGTGAAAAGAGAAAGAAAATATTACAAAAAGCAGGATTACAAGGGCCTCTCCTCGAAATCATCCGCACGATATATCTAAAAGCATCAGCAAGCATCATCTGCAATTGGGATGAACTGGGAGCCTTTCAAATGAGAGGAGGAAAGAAACAGGGGTACCGGGGATCTCCTCCCTGATTTAACATTGCACTAGAAACCCTAGGCGGAGCAATGAGAGAAGGAAAAAGAGAGTGAAGGTATGAAAACAGGCAACGAGGAGGCCAAGCTATGGGCCCTCGCAGATGATGTGATGCTGGACTTCCAAGTGAATCCTAGACCGTCAACCACAGAGCCCTGGAAAATAATCCACAACTTCAGCAGAGTTGCAGGATACCAAATCGACCCACATCAGTCATCAGCGTTTCTCTACCTCCAACACATCGCTGCAGCAAGATGGAGAAAGAGAAATCCCTTTGAAAATCAACCTCGCCCTTACAAACCACTTCGGAATCTACGCGCCCAGACAAAACCCAGGACCCTACGGGAACCCCACTACGAAAAACTCGCCACCCCATGAAAACTGGATCGCTACAACCGGGAAAACATCGATTGCTCCAGGGTAGGACCAGCGAACAGGATACAAAGGACAATCCTCCCCGAGTGGCTTGACTTTTGGAGGCCCATACCCACCGCATCACCAAAAAACAAACACACAAACCAACCAACAATCCAAAAATGAACTGTTTTCCCGAATTAGGAAAAAAGAAACCCCAAACCCATGACAACCTTCAATGGGAAGAACAAAGAGATCAAGGCTCTCCAGGGAAATGGTGAAAACAAAAGCGGCCAAGGAAGCTGGCCTTGCAGTCCCACATCTCAAGCTCCAGCCTAAAGCAGTGGTCATCCAAACAATATGGAACGGCCCCAGAGACAGAAAGGTGGATCCCGGGAAAACACTTGGGCTAAGTGACCTGGGAGGGACAGCTGACCAGAAGCCCAAAGATCCCAGCTTCCGGGGACCCAGCATTCACCATTGCATTGAAAAACACCAACAAAAACAGCACACAGACTCCTGGGAAAATTGGACGGCAGATTAAGAGACATTAGGTTTGGATCTACCTCTCACACCCTCCACCAAGATAAACTCAGAATGGGGGAAGGACGTGAACATAAAGAAGCACACTCCAAGTAAATTCGGGGAACCCAGAAGAGGACCCATGTCCGAAGTTTGGGAAAGGAAAGATTTTAAAGCCAGGCAGGCCTGCTCCAGCCAGAACAAAGACATAATCACCGAATGCCAAATCAATAATTTTGATGACATCGGATTAAAAGGTTTGTGGTCAAGCAAAACCAAATGCTACCAGAATCGGAAGGGGAGCAGCAAATTGGGAAACAAACTTCCTAACCCAAACCCCTGATATGGGTCTGATTACACCAATCTTTAAAGAGCTCCATCAATAGTGCCAAAAAAAAGAGTCAAGCCATCCTCCAATCGATAACTGGGCAAGGCGCCCGATTAGACAACTTTTCCTTTCACGGAAGGGAAACTGTTCATAAGCCCATGAAAAGGTGTTCTCAATCTGTCATCATCAGGCAGATGCCAATCCAAACAACGCTGGGGTATCAGCGCACAGCCGGGCAGATTGGCTGAGGGGACAGCAACGGAAAGGTAACGAATGCTGCAGGGGACGGGGCAACGTGGGGACATTCATGCATTGCTGGTGGAGTGGTGGATGGCTCCAGCCATTGTGGAGGGCCACTGGGAATTATGCCCCAAGGGCCCCAAGAGACTATCTGTCCTTTCCTGGGGACATAGGCTTGCTGTCTGTTCCACCCAAAGGGATAATAAGGAAAGAGGCTCTGACAAGAATATTCCTAGCCGGGCTTCTCCTTGGTGGCCAAACAATTGGAGAACAAGGCCATGCCCTTCAATTGGGGAATGGCTTAACAAATAGTGGTGTGTGGTGGTGATGGACAGCCATGGTGCTCGAAGCAATAATAACCTGGAGGGATTCCAGGGGAACTGGAAGGACCTCCAGGAATTGGTGCAGAGCGAGAGGAGCAGAGCCAGGCAGAAGAGTGTACCCAGAGACCCAGAGATACATGCTTCAGGACCGTCGGACGCAGTGGACCTCTCCCACAGTGGCCATGCAGTGATCCCCAACAACTTGGAGGAATGCGAGGAGAAAGAAAACCATCTACATTGGCGAGGGAAATCTGCGGGAGTAGAAAGAGAAGTAAAGCAACCGCTTGATCCCAGGAGTGGAGGGGAATATGATTGGGGGGTAAGGCTTTAGACGAACATCCCGCTGCAGGCCTCGACACCATGGAAATGGGTTCTGCTCCAAGACACAGGTTGACGCCCAGTGGAATTGAGCGCCGGCTACTAAGGGAAGGGTTTGGGTCGAAAGGGGGCAGGGCAGGGAAAGACAAGGAATCTGGGAGCCAAGGGGGAAAAAAAACAAAAACAAAAAATGGTTCTAAATCCACCCAACGACAAAATGAGTGAAAAGAGAAAGAAAATATTACAAAAAGCAGGATTACAAGGGCCTCTCCTCGAAATCATCCGCACGATATATCTAAAACCATCAGCGAGCATCATCTGCAATTGGGATGAACTGGGAGCCTTTCAAATGAGAGGAGGAAAGAAACGGGGGTGCCGGGGATCTCCTCCCTGATTTAACATTGCACTAGAAACCCTAGGCGGAGCAATGAGAGAAGGAAAAAGAGAGTGAAGGTATGAAAACAGGCAACGAGGAGGCCAAGCTATGGGCCCTCGCAGATGATGTGATGCTGGACTTCCAAGTGAATCCTAGACCGTCAACCACAGAGCCCTGGAAAATAATCCACAACTTCAGCAGAGTTGCAGGATACCAAATCGACCCACATCAGTCATCAGCATTTCTCTACCTCCAACACATCGCTGCAGCAAGATGGAGAAAGAGAAATCCCTTTGAAAATCAACCTCGCCCTTACAAACCACTTCGGAATCTACGCGCCCAGACAAAACCCAGGACCCTATGGGAACCCCACTACGAAAAACTCGCCACCCCATGAAAACTGGATCGCAACAACCGGGAAAACATCGATTGCTCCAGGGTAGGACCAGCGAACAGGATACAAAGGACAATCCTCCCCGAGTGGCTTGACTTTTGGAGGCCCATACCCACCGCATCACCAAAAAACAAACACACAAACCAACCAACAATCCAAAAATGAACTGTTTTCCCGAATTAGGAAAAAAGAAACCCCAAACCCATGACAACCTTCAATGGGAAGAACAAAGAGATCAAGGCTCTCCAGGGAAATGGTGAAAACAAAAGCGGCCCAGGAAGCTGGCCTTGCAGTCCCACATCTCAAGCTCCAGCCTAAAGCAGTGGTCATCCAAACAATATGGAACGGCCCCAGAGACAGAAAGGTGGATCCCGGGAAAACACTTGGGCTAAGTGACCTGGGAGGGACAGCTGACCAGAAGCCCAAAGAACCCAGCTTCCGGGGACCCAGCATTCACCATTGCATTGAAAAACACCAACAAAAACAACACACAGACTCCTGGGAAAATTGGACGGCAGATTAAGAGACATTAGGTTTGGATCTACCTCTCACACCCTCCACCAAGATAAACTCAGAATGGGGGAAGGACGTGAACATAAAGAAGCACACTCCAAGTAAATTCGGGGAACCCAGAAGAGGACCCATGTCCGAAGTTTGGGAAAGGAAAGATTTTAAAGCCAGGCAGGCCTGCTCCAGCCAGAACAAAGACATAATCACCGAATGCCAAATCAATAATTTTGATGACATCGGATTAAAAGGTTTGTGGTCAAGCAAAACCAAATGCTACCAGAATCGGAAGGGGAGCAGCAAATTGGGAAACAAACTTCCTAACCCAAACCCCTGATATGGGTCTGATTACACCAATCTTTAAAGAGCTCCATCAATAGTGCCAAAAAAAAGAGTCAAGCCATCCTCCAATCGATAACTGGGCAAGGCCCCCGATTAGACAACTTTTCCTTTCACGGAAGGGAAACTGTTCATAAGCCCATGAAAAGGTGTTCTCAATCTGTCATCATCAGGCAGATGCCAATCCAAACAACGCTGGGGTATCAGCGCACAGCCGGGCAGATTGGCTGAGGGGACAGCAACGGAAAGGTAACGAATGCTGCAGGGGACGGGGCAACGTGGGGACATTCATGCATTGCTGGTGGAGTGGTGGATGGCTCCAGCCATTGTGGAGGGCCACTGGGAATTATGCCCCAAGGGCCCCAAGAGACTATCTGTCCTTTCCTGGGGACATAGGCTTGCTGTCTGTTCCACCCAAAGGGATAATAAGGAAAGAGGCTCTGACAAGAATATTCCTAGCCGGGCTTCTCCTTGGTGGCCAAACAATTGGAGAACAAGGCCATGCCCTTCAATTGGGGAATGGCTTAACAAAAAGTGGTGTGTGGTGGTGATGGCCAGCCATGGTGCTCGAAGCAATAATAACCTGGAGGGATTCCAGGGGAACTGGAAGGACCTCCAGGAATTGGTGCAGAGCGAGAGGAGCAGAGCCAGGCAGAAGAGTGTACCCAGAGACCCAGAGATACATGCTTCAGGACCGTCGGACGCAGTGGACCTCTCCCACAGTGGCCATGCAGTGATCCCCAACAACTTGGAGGAATGCAAGGAGAAAGAAAACCATCTACGTTGGGGAGGGAAATCTGCGGGAGTAGAAAGAGAAGTAAAGCAACCGCTTGATCCCAGGAGTGGAGGGGAATATGATTGCGGGGTAAGGCTTTAGACGAACATCCCGCTGCAGGCCTCGACACCATGGAAATGGGTTCTGCTCCAAGACACAGGTTGACGCCCAGTGGAATTGAGCGCCGGCTACTAAGGGAAGGGTTCGGGGGGAAAGAGGGCAGGCCAGGGAAAGACAAGGAATCTGGGAGCCAAGGGGGAAAAAAAACAAAAACAAAAAATGGTTCTAAATCCACCCAACGACAAAATGAGTGAAAAGAGAAAGAAAATATTACAAAAAGCAGGAATACAAGGGCCTCTCCTCGAAATCATCCGCACGATATATCTAAAAGCATCAGCGAGCATCATCTGCAATTGGGATGAACTGGGAGCCTTTCAAATGAGAGGAGGAAAGAAACGGGGGTGCCGGGGATCTCCTCCCTGATTTAACATTGCACTAGAAACCCTAGGCGGAGCAATGAGAGAAGGAAAAAGAGAGTGAAGGTATGAAAACAGGCAACGAGGAGGCCAAGCTATGGGCCCTCGCAGATGATGTGATGCTGGACTTCCAAGTGAATCCTAGACCGTCAACCACAGAGCCCTGGAAAATAATCCACAACTTCAGCAGAGTTGCAGGATACCAAATCGACCCACATCAGTCATCAGCATTTCTCTACCTCCAACACATCGCTGCAGCAAGATGGAGAAAGAGAAATCCCTTTGAAAATCAACCTCGCCCTTACAAACCACTTCGGAATCTACGCGCCCAGACAAAACCCAGGACCCTACGGGAACCCCACTACGAAAAACTCGCCACCCCATGAAAACTGGATCGCAACAACCGGGAAAACATCGATTGCTCCAGGGTAGGACCAGCGAACAGGATACAAAGGACAATCCTCCCCGAGTGGCTTGACTTTTGGAGGCCCATACCCACCGCATCACCAAAAAACAAACACACAAACCAACCAACAATCCAAAAATGAACTGTTTTCCCGAATTAGGAAAAAAGAAACCCCAAACCCATGACAACCTTCAATGGGAAGAACAAAGAGATCAAGGCTCTCCAGGGAAATGGTGAAAACAAAAGCGGTCAAGGAAGCTGGCCTTGCAGTCCCACATCTCAAGCCCCAGCCTAAAGCAGTGGTCATCCAAACAATATGGAACGGCCCCAGAGACAGAAAGGTGGATCCCGGGAAAACACTTGGGCTAAGTGACCTGGGAGGGACAGCTGACCAGAAGCCCAAAGAACCCAGCTTCCGGGGACCCAGCATTCACCATTGCATTGAAAAACACCAACAAAAACAACACACAGACTCCTGGGAAAATTGGACGGCAGATTAAGAGACATTAGGTTTGGATCTACCTCTCACACCCTCCACCAAGATAAACTCAGAATGGGGGAAGGACGTGAACATAAAGAAGCACACTCCAAGTAAATTCGGGGAACCCAGAAGAGGACCCATGTCCGAAGTTTGGGAAAGGAAAGATTTTAAAGCCAGGCAGGCCTGCTCCAGCCAGAACAAAGACATAATCACCGAATGCCAAATCAATAATTTTGATGACATCGGATTAAAAGGTTTGTGGTCAAGCAAAACCAAATGCTACCAGAATCGGAAGGGGAGCAGCAAATTGGGAAACAATCTTCCTAACCCAAACCCCTGATATGGGTCTGATTACACCAATCTTTAAAGAGCTCCATCAATAGTGCCAAAAAAAAGAGTCAAGCCATCCTCCAATCGATAACTGGGCAAGGCGCCCGATTAGACAACTTTTCCTTTCACGGAAGGGAAACTGTTCATAAGCCCATGAAAAGGTGTTCTCAATCTGTCATCATCAGGCAGATGCCAATCCAAACAACGCTGGGGTATCAGCGCACAGCCGGGCAGATTGGCTGAGGGGACAGCAACGGAAAGGTAACGAATGCTGCAGGGGACGGGGCAACGTGGGGACATTCATGCATTGCTGGTGGAGTGGTGGATGGCTCCAGCCATTGTGGAGGGCCACTGGGAATTATGCCCCAAGGGCCCCAAGAGACTATCTGTCCTTTCCTGGGGACATAGGCTTGCTGTCTGTTCCACCCAAAGGGATAATAAGGAAAGAGGCTCTGACAAGAATATTCCTAGCCGGGCTTCTCCTTGGTGGCCAAACAATTGGAGAACAAGGCCATGCCCTTCAATTGGGGAATGGCTTAACAAAAAGTGGTGTGTGGTGGTGATGGCCAGCCATGGTGCTCGAAGCAATAATAACCTGGAGGGATTCCAGGGGAACTGGAAGGACCTCCAGGAATTGGTGCAGAGCGAGAGGAGCAGAGCCAGGCAGAAGAGTGTACCCAGAGACCCAGAGATACATGCTTCAGGACCGTCGGACGCAGTGGACCTCTCCCACAGTGGCCATGCAGTGATCCCCAACAACTTGGAGGAATGCAAGGAGAAAGAAAACCATCTACATTGGGGAGGGAAATCTGCGGGAGTAGAAAGAGAAGTAAAGCAACCGCTTGATCCCAGGAGTGGAGGGGAATATGATTGCGGGGTAAGGCTTTAGACGAACATCCCGCTGCAGGCCTCGACACCATGGAAATGGGTTCTGCTCCAAGACACAGGTTGACGCCCAGTGGAATTGAGCGCCGGCTACTACGGGAAGGGTTTGGGTCGAAAGGGGGCAGGGCAGGGAAAGACAAGGAATCTGGGAGCCAAGGGGGAAAAAAAACAAAAACAAAAAATGGTTCTAAATCCACCCAACGACAAAATGAGTGAAAAGAGAAAGAAAATATTACAAAAAGCAGGATTACAAGGGCCTCTCCTCGAAATCATCCGCACGATATATCTAAAACCATCAGCGAGCATCATCTGCAATTGGGATGAACTGGGAGCCTTTCAAATGAGAGGAGGAAAGAAACGGGGGTGCCGGGGATCTCCTCCCTGATTTAACATTGCACTAGAAACCCTAGGCGGAGCAATGAGAGAAGGAAAAAGAGAGTGAAGGTATGAAAACAGGCAACGAGGAGGCCAAGCTATGGGCCCTCGCAGATGATGTGATGCTGGACTTCCAAGTGAATCCTAGACCGTCAACCACAGAGCCCTGGAAAATAATCCACAACTTCAGCAGAGTTGCAGGATACCAAATCGACCCACATCAGTCATCAGCGTTTCTCTACCTCCAACACATCGCTGCAGCAAGATGGAGAAAGAGAAATCCCTTTGAAAATCAACCTCGCCCTTACAAACCACTTCGGAATCTACGCGCCCAGACAAAACCCAGGACCCTACGGGAACCCCACTACGAAAAACTCGCCACCCCATGAAAACTGGATAGCAACAACCGGGAAAACATCGATTGCTCCAGGGTAGGACCAGCGAACAGGATACAAAGGACAATCCTCCCCGAGTGGCTTGACTTTTGGAGGCCCATACCCACCGCATCACCAAAAAACAAACACACAAACCAACCAACAATCCAAAAATGAACTGTTTTCCCGAATTAGGAAAAAAGAAACCCCAAACCCATGACAACCTTCAATGGGAAGAACAAAGAGATCAAGGCTCTCCAGGGAAATGGTGAAAACAAAAGCGGTCAAGGAAGCTGGCCTTGCAGTCCCACATCTCAAGCCCCAGCCTAAAGCAGTGGTCATCCAAACAATATGGAACGGCCCCAGAGACAGAAAGGTGGATCCCGGGAAAACAATTGGACTAAGTGACCTGGGAGGGACAGCTGACCAGAAGCCCAAAGAACCCAGCTTCCGGGGACCCAGCATTCACCATTGCATTGAAAAACACCAACAAAAACAACACACAGACTCCTGGGAAAATTGGACGGCAGATTAAGAGACATTAGGTTTGGATCTACCTCTCACACCCTCCACCAAGATAAACTCAGAATGGGGGAAGGACGTGAACATAAAGAAGCACACTCCAAGGAAATTCGGGGAATCCAGAAGAGGACCCATGTCAGAAGTTTGGGAAAGGAAAGATTTTACAGCCAGGCAGGCCTGCTCCAGCCAGAACAAAGACATAATCACCGAATGCCAAATCAATAATTTTGATGACATCGGATTAAAAGGTTTGTGGTCAAGCAAAACCAAATGCTACCAGAATCGGAAGGGGAGCAGCAAATTGGGAAACAAACTTCCTAACCCAAACCCCTGATATGGGTCTGATTACACCAATCTTTAAAGAGCTCCATCAATAGTGCCAAAAAAAAGAGTCAAGCCATCCTCCAATCGATAACTGGGCAAGGCGCCCGATTAGACAACTTTTCCTTTCACGGAAGGGAAACTGTTCATAAGCCCATGAAAAGGTGTTCTCAATCTGTCATCATCAGGCAGATGCCAATCCAAACAACGCTGGGGTATCAGCGCACAGCCGGGCAGATTGGCTGAGGGGACAGCAACGGAAAGGTAACGAATGCTGCAGGGGACGGGGCAACGTGGGGACATTCATGCATTGCTGGTGGAGTGGTGGATGGCTCCAGCCATTGTGGAGGGCCACTGGGAATTATGCCCCAAGGGCCCCAAGAGACTATCTGTCCTTTCCTGGGGACATAGGCTTGCTGTCTGTTCCACCCAAAGGGATAATAAGGAAAGAGGCTCTGACAAGAATATTCCTAGCCGGGCTTCTCCTTGGTGGCCAAACAATTGGAGAACAAGGCCATGCCCTTCAATTGGGGAATGGCTTAACAAATAGTGGTGTGTGGTGGTGATGGCCAGCCATGGTGCTCGAAGCAATAATAACCTGGAGGGATTCCAGGGGAACTGGAAGGACCTCCAGGAATTGGTGCAGAGCGAGAGGAGCAGAGCCAGGCAGAAGAGTGTACCCAGAGACCCAGAGATACATGCTTCAGGACCGTCGGACGCAGTGGACCTCTCCCACAGTGGCCATGCAGTGATCCCCAACAACTTGGAGGAATGCAAGGAGAAAGAAAACCATCTACATTGGGGAGGGAAATCTGCGGGAGTAGAAAGAGAAGTAAAGCAACCGCTTGATCCCAGGAGTGGAGGGGAATATGATTGCGGGGTAAGGCTTTAGACGAACATCCCGCTGCAGGCCTCGACACCATGGAAATGGGTTCTGCTCCAAGACACAGGTTGACGCCCAGTGGAATTGAGCGCCGGCTACTACGGGAAGGGTTTGGGTCGAAAGGGGGCAGGGCAGGGAAAGACAAGGAATCTGGGAGCCAAGGGGGAAAAAAAACAAAAACAAAAAATGGTTCTAAATCCACCCAACGACAAAATGAGTGAAAAGAGAAAGAAAATATTACAAAAAGCAGGATTACAAGGGCCTCTCCTCGAAATCATCCGCACGATATATCTAAAAGCATCAGCGAGCATCATCTGCAATTGGGATGAACTGGGAGCCTTTCAAATGAGAGGAGGAAAGAAACGGGGGTGCCGGGGATCTCCTCCCTGATTTAACATTGCACTAGAAACCCTAGGCGGAGCAATGAGAGAAGGAAAAAGAGAGTGAAGGTATGAAAACAGGCAACGAGGAGGCCAAGCTATGGGCCCTCGCAGATGATGTGATGCTGGACTTCCAAGTGAATCCTAGACCGTCAACCACAGAGCCCTGGAAAATAATCCACAACTTCAGCAGAGTTGCAGGATACCAAATCGACCCACATCAGTCATCAGCATTTCTCTACCTCCAACACATCGCTGCAGCAAGATGGAGAAAGAGAAATCCCTTTGAAAATCAACCTCGCCCTTACAAACCACTTCGGAATCTACGCGCCCAGACAAAACCCAGGACCCTACGGGAACCCCACTACGAAAAACTCGCCACCCCATGAAAACTGGATAGCAAAAACTGGGAAAACATCGATTGCTCCAGGGTAGGACCAGCGAACAGGATACAAAGGACAATCCTCCCCGAGTGGCTTGACTTTTGGAGGCCCATACCCACCGCATCACCAAAAAACAAACACACAAACCAACCAACAATCCAAAAATGAACTGTTTTCCCGAATTAGGAAAAAAGAAACCCCAAACCCATGACAACCTTCAATGGGAAGAACAAAGAGATCAAGGCTCTCCAGGGAAATGGTGAAAACAAAAGCGGCCAAGGAAGCTGGCCTTGCAGTCCCACATCTCAAGCTCCAGCCTAAAGCAGTGGTCATCCAAACAATATGGAACGGCGCCAGAGACGGAAAGGTGGATCCCGGGAAAACACTTGGGCTAAGTGACCTGGGAGGGACAGCTGACCATAAGCCCAAAGAACCCAGCTTCCGGGGACCCAGCATTCACCATTGCATTGAAAAACACCAACAAAAACAACACAAAGACTCCTGGGAAAATTGGACGGCAGATTAAGAGACATTAGGTTTGGATCTACCTCTGAAACCCTCCACCAAGATAAACTCAGAATGGGGGAAGGACGTGAACATAAAGAAGCACACTCCAAGTAAATTCGGGGAACCCAGAAGAGGACCCATGTCAGAAGTTTGGGAAAGGAAAGATTTTACAGCCAGGCAGGCCTGCTCCAGCCAGAACAAAGACATAATCACCGAATGCCAAATCAATAATTTTGATGACATCGGATTAAAAGGTTTGTGGTCAAGCAAAACCAAATGCTACCAGAATCGGAAGGGGAGCAGCAAATTGGGAAACAAACTTCCTAACCCAAACCCCTGATATGGGTCTGATTACACCAATCTTTAAAGAGCTCCATCAATAGTGCCAAAAAAAAGAGTCAAGCCATCCTCCAATCGATAACTGGGCAAGGCGCCCGATTAGACAACTTTTCCTTTCACGGAAGGGAAACTGTTCATAAGCCCATGAAAAGGTGTTCTCAATCTGTCATCATCAGGCAGATGCCAATCCAAACAACGCTGGGGTATCAGCGCACAGCCGGGCAGATTGGCTGAGGGGACAGCAACGGAAAGGTAACGAATGCTGCAGGGGACGGGGCAACGTGGGGACATTCATGCATTGCTGGTGGAGTGGTGGATGGCTCCAGCCATTGTGGAGGGCCACTGGGAATTATGCCCCAAAGGCCCCAAGAGACTATCTGTCCTTTCCTGGGGACATAGGCTTGCTGTCTGTTCCACCCAAAGGGATAATAAGGAAAGAGGCTCTGACAAGAATATTCCTAGCCGGGCTTCTCCTTGGTGGCCAAACAATTGGAGAACAAGGCCATGCCCTTCAATTGGGGAATGGCTTAACAAAAAGTGGTGTGTGGTGGTGATGGCCAGCCATGGTGCTCGAAGCAATAATAACCGGGAGGGATTCCAGGGGAACTGGAAGGACCTCCAGGAATTGGTGCAGAGCGAGAGGAGCAGAGCCAGGCAGAAGAGTGTACCCAGAGACCCAGAGATACATGCTTCAGGACCGTCGGACGCAGTGGACCTCTCCCACAGTGGCCATGCAGTGATCCCCAACAACCTGGAGGAATGCAAGGAGAAAGAAAACCATCTACATTGGCGAGGGAAATCTGCGGGAGTAGAAAGAGAAGTAAAGCAACCGCTTGATCCCAGGAGTGGAGGGGAATATGATTGGGGGGCAGACGAACATCCCGCTGCAGGCCTCGACACCATGGAAATGGGTTCTGCTCCAAGACACAGGTTGACGCCCAGTGGAATTGAGCGCCGGCTACTACGGGAAGGTTTCAGGGGGAAAGGGGGCAGGGCAGGGAAAGACAAGGAATCTGGGAGCCAAGGGGGAAAAAAAACAAAAACAAAAAATGGTTCTAAATCCACCCAACGACAAAATGAGTGAAAAGAGAAAGAAAATATTACAAAAAGCAGGATTACAAGGGCCTCTCCTCGAAATCATCCGCACGATATATCTAAAACCATCAGCGAGCATCATCTGCAATTGGGATGAACTGGGAGCCTTTCAAATGAGAGGAGGAAAGAAACGGGGGTGCCGGGGATCTCCTCCCTGATTTAACATTGCACTAGAAACCCTAGGCGGAGCAATGAGAGAAGGAAAAAGAGAGTGAAGGTATGAAAACAGGCAACGAGGAGGCCAAGCTATGGGCCCTCGCAGATGATGTGATGCTGGACTTCCAAGTGAATCCTAGACCGTCAACCACAGAGCCCTGGAAAATAATCCACAACTTCAGCAGAGTTGCAGGATACCAAATCGACCCACATCAGTCATCAGCGTTTCTCTACCTCCAACACATCGCTGCAGCAAGATGGAGAAAGAGAAATCCCATTGAAAATCAACCTCGCCCTTACAAACCACTTCGGAATCTACGCGCCCAGACAAAACCCAGGACCCTACGGGAACCCCACTACGAAAAACTCGCCACCCCATGAAAACTGGATCGCTACAACCGGGAAAACATCGATTGCTCCAGGGTAGGACCAGCGAACAGGATACAAAGGACAATCCTCCCCGAGTGGCTTGACTTTTGGAGGCCCATACCCACCGCATCACCAAAAAACAAACACACAAACCAACCAACAATCCAAAAATGAACTGTTTTCCCGAATTAGGAAAAAAGAAACCCCAAACCCATGACAACCTTCAATGGGAAGAACAAAGAGATCAAGGCTCCCCAGGGAAATGGTGAAAACAAAAGCGGCCAAGGAAGCTGGCCTTGCAGTCCCACATCTCAAGCTCCAGCCTAAAGCAGTGGTCATCCAAACAATATGGAACGGCCCCAGAGACAGAAAGGTGGATCCCGGGAAAACACTTGGGCTAAGTGACCTGGGAGGGACAGCTGACCATAAGCCCAAAGAACCCAGCTTCCGGGGACCCAGCATTCACCATTGCATTGAAAAACACCAACAAAAACAACACACAGACTGCTGGGAAAATTGGACGGCAGATTAAGAGACATTAGGTTTGGATCTACCTCTCACACCCTCCACCAAGATAAACTCAGAATGGGGGAAGGACGTGAACATAAAGAAGCACACTCCAAGGAAATTCGGGGAATCCAGAAGAGGACCCATGTCAGAAGTTTGGGAAAGGAAAGATTTTACAGCCAGGCAGGCCTGCTCCAGCCAGAACAAAGACATAATCACCGAATGCCAAATCAATAATTTTGATGACATCGGATTAAAAGGTTTGTGGTCAAGCAAAACCAAATGCTACCAGAATCGGAAGGGGAGCAGCAAATTGGGAAACAAACTTCCTAACCCAAACCCCTGATATGGGTCTGATTACACCAATCTTTAAAGAGCTCCATCAATAGTGCCAAAAAAAAGAGTCAAGCCATCCTCCAATCGATAACTGGGCAAGGCGCCCGATTAGACAACTTTTCCTTTCACGGAAGGGAAACTGTTCATAAGCCCATGAAAAGGTGTTCTCAACTGTCATCATCAGGCAGATGCCAATCCAAACAACGCTGGGGTATCAGCGCACAGCCGGGCAGATTGGCTGAGGGGACAGCAACGGAAAGGTAACGAATGCTGCAGGGGACGGGGCAACGTGGGGACATTCATGCATTGCTGGTGGAGTGGTGGATGGCTCCAGCCATTGTGGAGGGCCACTGGGAATTATGCCCCAAGGGCCCCAAGAGACTATCTGTCCTTTCCTGGGGACATAGGCTTGCTGTCTGTTCCACCCAAAGGGATAATAAGGAAAGAGGCTCTGACAAGAATATTCCTAGCCGGGCTTCTCCTTGGTGGCCAAACAATTGGAGAACAAGGCCATGCCCTTCAATTGGGGAATGGCTTAACAAAAAGTGGTGTGTGGTGGTGATGGCCAGCCATGGTGCTCGAAGCAATAATAACCGGGAGGGATTCCAGGGGAACTGGAAGGACCTCCAGGAATTGGTGCAGAGCGAGAGGAGCAGAGCCAGGCAGAAGAGTGTACCCAGAGACCCAGAGATACATGCTTCAGGACCGTCGGACGCAGTGGACCTCTCCCACAGTGGCCATGCAGTGATCCCCAACAACCTGGAGGAATGCAAGGAGAAAGAAAACCATCTACATTGGCGAGGGAAATCTGCGGGAGTAGAAAGAGAAGTAAAGCAACCGCTTGATCCCAGGAGTGGAGGGGAATATGATTGGGGGGTAGACGAACATCCCGCTGCAGGCCTCGACACCATGGAAATGGGTTCTGCTCCAAGACACAGGTTGACGCCCAGTGGAATTGAGCGCCGGCTACTACGGGAAGGGTTTGGGTCGAAAGGGGGCAGGGCAGGGAAAGACAAGGAATCTGGGAGCCAAGGGGGAAAAAAAACAAAAACAAAAAATGGTTCTAAATCCACCCAACGACAAAATGAGTGAAAAGAGAAAGAAAATATTACAAAAAGCAGGATTACAAGGGCCTCTCCTCGAAATCATCCGCACGATATATCTAAAACCATCAGCGAGCATCATCTGCAATTGGGATGAACTGGGAGCCTTTCAAATGAGAGGAGGAAAGAAACGGGGGTGCCGGGGATCTCCTCCCTGATTTAACATTGCACTAGAAACCCTAGGCGGAGCAATGAGAGAAGGAAAAAGAGAGTGAAGGTATGAAAACAGGCAACGAGGAGGCCAAGCTATGGGCCCTCGCAGATGATGTGATGCTGGACTTCCAAGTGAATCCTAGACCGTCAACCACAGAGCCCTGGAAAATAATCCACAACTTCAGCAGAGTTGCAGGATACCAAATCGACCCACATCAGTCATCAGCGTTTCTCTACCTCCAACACATCGCTGCAGCAAGATGGAGAAAGAGAAATCCCTTTGAAAATCAACCTCGCCCTTACAAACCACTTCGGAATCTACGCGCCCAGACAAAACCCAGGACCCTACGGGAACCCCACTACGAAAAACTCGCCACCCCATGAAAACTGGATCGCAACAACCGGGAAAACATCGATTGCTCCAGGGTAGGACCAGCGAACAGGATACAAAGGACAATCCTCCCCGAGTGGCTTGACTTTTGGAGGCCCATACCCACCGCATCACCAAAAAACAAACACACAAACCAACCAACAATCCAAAAATGAACTGTTTTCCCGAATTAGGAAAAAAGAAACCCCAAACCCATGACAACCTTCAATGGGAAGAACAAAGAGATCAAGGCTCTCCAGGGAAATGGTGAAAACAAAAGCGGCCAAGGAAGCTGGCCTTGCAGTCCCACATCTCAAGCTCCAGCCTAAAGCAGTGGTCATCCAAACAATATGGAACGGCCCCAGAGACAGAAAGGTGGATCCCGGGAAAACACTTGGGCTAAGTGACCTGGGAGGGACAGCTGACCAGAAGCCCAAAGAACCCAGCTTCCGGGGACCCAGCATTCACCATTGCATTGAAAAACACCAACAAAAACAACACACAGACTCCTGGGAAAATTGGACGGCAGATTAAGAGACATTAGGTTTGGATCTACCTCTCACACCCTCCACCAAGATAAACTCAGAATGGGGGAAGGACGTGAACATAAAGAAGCACACTCCAAGTAAATTCGGGGAACCCAGAAGAGGACCCATGTCCGAAGTTTGGGAAAGGAAAGATTTTAAAGCCAGGCAGGCCTGCTCCAGCCAGAACAAAGACATAATCACCGAATGCCAAATCAATAATTTTGATGACATCGGATTAAAAGGTTTGTGGTCAAGCAAAACCAAATGCTACCAGAATCGGAAGGGGAGCAGCAAATTGGGAAACAATCTTCCTAACCCAAACCCCTGATATGGGTCTGATTACACCAATCTTTAAAGAGCTCCATCAATAGTGCCAAAAAAAAGAGTCAAGCCATCCTCCAATCGATAACTGGGCAAGGCGCCCGTTTAGACAACTTTTCCTTTCACGGAAGGGAAACTGTTCATAAGCCCATGAAAAGGTGTTCTCAATCTGTCATCATCAGGCAGATGCCAATCCAAACAACGCTGGGGTATCAGCGCACAGCCGGGCAGATTGGCTGAGGGGACAGCAACGGAAAGGTAACGAATGCTGCAGGGGACGGGGCAACGTGGGGACATTCATGCATTGCTGGTGGAGTGGTGGATGGCTCCAGCCATTGTGGAGGGCCACTGGGAATTATGCCCCAAGGGCCCCAAGAGACTATCTGTCCTTTCCTGGGGACATAGGCTTGCTGTCTGTTCCACCCAAAGGGATAATAAGGAAAGAGGCTCTGACAAGAATATTCCTAGCCGGGCTTCTCCTTGGTGGCCAAACAATTGGAGAATAAGGCCATGCCCTTCAATTGGGGAATGGCTTAACAAAAAGTGGTGTGTGGTGGTGATGGCCAGCCATGGTGCTCGAAGCAATAATAACCTGGAGGGATTCCAGGGGAACTGGAAGGACCTCCAGGAATTGGTGCAGAGCGAGAGGAGCAGAGCCAGGCAGAAGAGTATACCCAGAGACCCAGAGATACATGCTTCAGGACCGTCGGACGCAGTGGACCTCTCCCACAGTGGCCATGCAGTGATCCCCAACAACTTGGAGGAATGCAAGGAGAAAGAAAACCATCTACATTGGGGAGGGAAATCTGCGGGAGTAGAAAGAGAAGTAAAGCAACTGCTTGATCCCAGGAGTGGAGGGGAATATGATTGCGGGGTAAGGCTTTAGACGAACATCCCGCTGCAGGCCTCGACACCATGGAAATGGGTTCTGCTCCAAGACACAGGTTGACGCCCAGTGGAATTGAGCGCCGGCTACTACGGGAAGGGTTTGTGTCGAAAGGGGGCAGGGCAGGGAAAGACAAGGAATCTGGGAGCCAAGGGGGAAAAAAAACAAAAACAAAAAATGGTTCTAAATCCACCCAACGACAAAATGAGTGAAAAGAGAAAGAAAATATTACAAAAAGCAGGATTACAAGGGCCTCTCCTCGAAATCATCCGCACGATATATCTAAAACCATCAGCGAGCATCATCTGCAATTGGGATGAACTGGGAGCCTTTCAAATGAGAGGAGGAAAGAAACGGGGGTGCCGGGGATCTCCTCCCTGATTTAACATTGCACTAGAAACCCTAGGCGGAGCAATGAGAGAAGGAAAAAGAGAGTGAAGGTATGAAAACAGGCAACGAGGAGGCCAAGCTATGGGCCCTCGCAGATGATGTGATGCTGGACTTCCAAGTGAATCCTAGACCGTCAACCACAGAGCCCTGGAAAATAATCCACAACTTCAGCAGAGTTGCAGGATACCAAATCGACCCACATCAGTCATCAGCATTTCTCTACCTCCAACACATCGCTGCAGCAAGATGGAGAAAGAGAAATCCCTTTGAAAATCAACCTCGCCCTTACAAACCACTTCGGAATCTACGCGCCCAGACAAAACCCAGGACCCTACGGGAACCCCACTACGAAAAACTCGCCACCCCATGAAAACTGGATCGCAACCACCGGGAAAACATCGATTGCTCCAGGGTAGGACCAGCGAACAGGATACAAAGGACAATCCTCCCCGAGTGGCTTGACTTTTGGAGGCCCATACCCACCGCATCACCAAAAAACAAACACACAAACCAACCAACAATCCAAAAATGAACTGTTTTCCCGAATTAGGAAAAAAGAAACCCCAAACCCATGACAACCTTCAATGGGAAGAACAAAGAGATCAAGGCTCTCCAGGGAAATGGTGAAAACAAAAGCGGTCAAGGAAGCTGGCCTTGCAGTCCCACATCTCAAGCCCCAGCCTAAAGCAGTGGTCATCCAAACAATATGGAACGGCCCCAGAGACAGAAAGGTGGATCCCGGGAAAACACTTGGGCTAAGTGACCTGGGAGGGACAGCTGACCAGAAGCCCAAAGAACCCAGCTTCCGGGGACCCAGCATTCACCATTGCATTGAAAAACACCAACAAAAACAACACACAGACTCCTGGGAAAATTGGACGGCAGATTAAGAGACATTAGGTTTGGATCTACCTCTCACACCCTCCACCAAGATAAACTCAGAATGGGGGAAGGACGTGAACATAAAGAAGCACACTCCAAGTAAATTCGGGGAACCCAGAAGAGGACCCATGTCCGAAGTTTGGGAAAGGAAAGATTTTAAAGCCAGGCAGGCCTGCTCCAGCCAGAACAAAGACATAATCACCGAATGCCAAATCAATAATTTTGATGACATCGGATTAAAAGGTTTGTGGTCAAGCAAAACCAAATGCTACCAGAATCGGAAGGGGAGCAGCAAATTGGGAAACAATCTTCCTAACCCAAACCCCTGATATGGGTCTGATTACACCAATCTTTAAAGAGCTCCATCAATAGTGCCAAAAAAAAGAGTCAAGCCATCCTCCAATCGATAACTGGGCAAGGCGCCCGATTAGACAACTTTTCCTTTCACGGAAGGGAAACTGTTCATAAGCCCATGAAAAGGTGTTCTCAATCTGTCATCATCAGGCAGATGCCAATCCAAACAACGCTGGGGTATCAGCGCACAGCCGGGCAGATTGGCTGAGGGGACAGCAACGGAAAGGTAACGAATGCTGCAGGGGACGGGGCAACGTGGGGACATTCATGCATTGCTGGTGGAGTGGTGGATGGCTCCAGCCATTGTGGAGGGCCACTGGGAATTATGCCCCAAGGGCCCCAAGAGACTATCTGTCCTTTCCTGGGGACATAGGCTTGCTGTCTGTTCCACCCAAAGGGATAATAAGGAAAGAGGCTCTGACAAGAATATTCCTAGCCGGGCTTCTCCTTGGTGGCCAAACAATTGGAGAACAAGGCCATGCCCTTCAATTGGGGAATGGCTTAACAAATAGTGGTGTGTGGTGGTGATGGACAGCCATGGTGCTCGAAGCAATAATAACCTGGAGGCATTCCAGGGGAACTGGAAGGACCGCCAGGAATTGGTGCAGAGCGAGAGGAGCAGAGCCAGGCAGAAGAGTGTACCCAGAGACCCAGAGATACATGCTTCAGGACCGTCGGACGCAGTGGACCTCTCCCACAGTGGCCATGCAGTGATCCCCAACAACTTGGAGGAATGCAAGGAGAAAGAAAACCATCTACATTGGCGAGGGAAATCTGCGGGAGTAGAAAGAGAAGTAAAGCAACCGCTTGATCCCAGGAGTGGAGGGGAATATGATTGGGGGGTAAGGCTTTAGACGAACATCCCGCTGCAGGCCTCGACACCATGGAAATGGGTTCTGCTCCAAGACACAGGTTGACGCCCAGTGGAATTGAGCGCCGGCTACTAAGGGAAGAGTTTGGGTCGAAAGGGGGCAGGGCAGGGAAAGACAAGGAATCTGGGAGCCAAGGGGGAAAAAAAACAAAAACAAAAAATGGTTCTAAATCCACCCAACGACAAAATGAGTGAAAAGAGAAAGAAAATATTACAAAAAGCAGGATTACAAGGGCCTCTCCTCGAAATCATCCGCACGATATATCTAAAACCATCAGCGAGCATCATCTGCAATTGGGATGAACTGGGAGCCTTTCAAATGAGAGGAGGAAAGAAACGGGGGTGCCGGGGATCTCCTCCCTGATTTAACATTGCACTAGAAACCCTAGGCGGAGCAATGAGAGAAGGAAAAAGAGAGTGAAGGTATGAAAACAGGCAACGAGGAGGCCAAGCTATGGGCCCTCGCAGATGATGTGATGCTGGACTTCCAAGTGAATCCTAGACCGTCAACCACAGAGCCCTGGAAAATAATCCACAACTTCAGCAGAGTTGCAGGATACCAAATCGACCCACATCAGTCATCAGCGTTTCTCTACCTCCAACACATCGCTGCAGCAAGATGGAGAAAGAGAAATCCCTTTGAAAATCAACCTCGCCCTTACAAACCACTTCGGAATCTACGCGCCCAGACAAAACCCAGGACCCTACGGGAACCCCACTACGAAAAACTCGCCACCCCATGAAAACTGGATAGCAACAACCGGGAAAACATCGATTGCTCCAGGGTAGGACCAGCGAACAGGATACAAAGGACAATCCTCCCCGAGTGGCTTGACTTTTGGAGGCCCATACCCACCGCATCACCAAAAAACAAACACACAAACCAACCAACAATCCAAAAATGAACTGTTTTCCCGAATTAGGAAAAAAGAAACCCCAAACCCATGACAACCTTCAATGGGAAGAACAAAGAGATCAAGGCTCTCCAGGGAAATGGTGAAAACAAAAGCGGTCAAGGAAGCTGGCCTTGCAGTCCCACATCTCAAGCCCCAGCCTAAAGCAGTGGTCATCCAAACAATATGGAACGGCCCCAGAGACAGAAAGGTGGATCCCGGGAAAACACTTGGGCTAAGTGACCTGGGAGGGACAGCTGACCAGAAGCCCAAAGAACCCAGCTTCCGGGGACCCAGCATTCACCATTGCATTGAAAAACACCAACAAAAACAACACACAGACTGCTGGGAAAATTGGACGGCAGATTAAGAGACATTAGGTTTGGATCTACCTCTCACACCCTCCACCAAGATAAACTCAGAATGGGGGAAGGACGTGAACATAAAGAAGCACACTCCAAGTAAATTCGGGGAACCCAGAAGAGGACCCATGTCCGAAGTTTGGGAAAGGAAAGATTTTAAAGCCAGGCAGGCCTGCTCCAGCCAGAACAAAGACATAATCACCGAATGCCAAATCAATAATTTTGATGACATCGGATTAAAAGGTTTGTGGTCAAGCAAAACCAAATGCTACCAGAATCGGAAGGGGAGCAGCAAATTGGGAAACAATCTTCCTAACCCAAACCCCTGATATGGGTCTGATTACACCAATCTTTAAAGAGCTCCATCAATAGTGCCAAAAAAAAGAGTCAAGCCATCCTCCAATCGATAACTGGGCAAGGCGCCCGTTTAGACAACTTTTCCTTTCACGGAAGGGAAACTGTTCATAAGCCCATGAAAAGGTGTTCTCAATCTGTCATCATCAGGCAGATGCCAATCCAAACAACGCTGGGGTATCAGCGCACAGCCGGGCAGATTGGCTGAGGGGACAGCAACGGAAAGGTAACGAATGCTGCAGGGGACGGGGCAACGTGGGGACATTCATGCATTGCTGGTGGAGTGGTGGATGGCTCCAGCCATTGTGGAGGGCCACTGGGAATTATGCCCCAAGGGCCCCAAGAGACTATCTGTCCTTTCCTGGGGACATAGGCTTGCTGTCTGTTCCACCCAAAGGGATAATAAGGAAAGAGGCTCTGACAAGAATATTCCTAGCCGGGCTTCTCCTTGGTGGCCAAACAATTGGAGAACAAGGCCATGCCCTTCAATTGGGGAATGGCTTAACAAAAAGTGGTGTGTGGTGGTGATGGCCAGCCATGGTGCTCGAAGCAATAATAACCTGGAGGGATTCCAGGGGAACTGGAAGGACCTCCAGGAATTGGTGCAGAGCGAGAGGAGCAGAGCCAGGCAGAAGAGTGTACCCAGAGACCCAGAGATACATGCTTCAGGACCGTCGGACGCAGTGGACCTCTCCCACAGTGGCCATGCAGTGATCCCCAACAACTTGGAGGAATGCAAGGAGAAAGAAAACCATCTACATTGGCGAGGGAAATCTGCGGGAGTAGAAAGAGAAGTAAAGCAACCGCTTGATCCCAGGAGTGGAGGGGAATATGATTGCGGGGTAAGGCTTTAGACGAACATCCCGCTGCAGGCCTCGACACCATGGAAATGGGTTCTGCTCCAAGACACAGGTTGACGCCCAGTGGAATTGAGCGCCGGATACTAAGGGAAGGGTTTGGGTCGAAAGGGGGCAGGGCAGGGAAAGACAAGGAATCTGGGAGCCAAGGGGGAAAAAAAACAAAAACAAAAAATGGTTCTAAATCCACCCAACGACAAAATGAGTGAAAAGAGAAAGAAAATATTACAAAAAGCAGGATTACAAGGGCCTCTCCTCGAAATCATCCGCACGATATATCTAAAAGCATCAGCGAGCATCATCTGCAATTGGGATGAACTGGGAGCCTTTCAAATGAGAGGAGGAAAGAAACGGGGGTGCCGGGGATCTCCTCCCTGATTTAACATTGCACTAGAAACCCTAGGCGGAGCAATGAGAGAAGGAAAAAGAGAGTGAAGGTATGAAAACAGGCAACGAGGAGGCCAAGCTATGGGCCCTCGCAGATGATGTGATGCTGGACTTCCAAGTGAATCCTAGACCGTCAACCACAGAGCCCTGGAAAATAATCCACAACTTCAGCAGAGTTGCAGGATACCAAATCGACCCACATCAGTCATCAGCGTTTCTCTACCTCCAACACATCGCTGCAGCAAGATGGAGAAAGAGAAATCCCTTTGAAAATCAACCTCGCCCTTACAAACCACTTCGGAATCTACGCGCCCAGACAAAACCCAGGACCCTATGGGAACCCCACGACGAAAAACTCGCCACCCCATGAAAACTGGATCGCAACAACCGGGAAAACATCGATTGCTCCAGGGTAGGACCAGCGAACAGGATACAAAGGACAATCCTCCCCGAGTGGCTTGACTTTTGGAGGCCCATACCCACCGCATCACCAAAAAACAAACACACAAACCAACCAACAATCCAAAAATGAACTGTTTTCCCGAATTAGGAAAAAAGAAACCCCAAACCCATGACAACCTTCAATGGGAAGAACAAAGAGATCAAGGCTCTCCAGGGAGATGGTGAAAACAAAAGCGGCCAAGGAAGCTGGCCTTGCAGTCCCACATCTCAAGCTCCAGCCTAAAGCAGTGGTCATCCAAACAATATGGAACGGCGCCAGAGACAGAAAGGTGGATCCCGGGAAAACACTTGGGCTAAGTGACCTGGGAGGGACAGCTGACCATAAGCCCAAAGAACCCAGCTTCCGGGGACCCAGCATTCACCATTGCATTGAAAAACACCAACAAAAACAACACAAAGACTCCTGGGAAAATTGGACGGCAGATTAAGAGACATTAGGTTTGGATCTACCTCTGAAACCCTCCACCAAGATAAACTCAGAATGGGGGAAGGACGTGAACATAAAGAAGCACACTCCAAGTAAATTCGGGGAACCCAGAAGAGGACCCATGTCAGAAGTTTGGGAAAGGAAAGATTTTACAGCCAGGCAGGCCTGCTCCAGCCAGAACAAAGACCTAATCACCGAATGCCAAATCAATAATTTTGATGACATCAGATTAAAAGGTTTGTGGTCAAGCAAAACCAAATGCTACCAGAATCGGAAGGGGAGCAGCAAATTGGGAAACAATCTTCCTAACCCAAACCCCTGATATGGGTCTGATTACACCAATCTTTAAAGAGCTCCATCAATAGTGCCAAAAAAAAGAGTCAAGCCATCCTCCAATCGATAACTGGGCAAGGCGCCCGATTAGACAACTTTTCCTTTCACGGAAGGGAAACTGTTCATAAGCCCATGAAAAGGTGTTCTCAATCTGTCATCATCAGGCAGATGCCAATCCAAACAACGCTGGGGTATCAGCGCACAGCCGGGCAGATTGGCTGAGGGGACAGCAACGGAAAGGTAACGAATGCTGCGGGGGACGGGGCAACGTGGGGACATTCATGCATTGCTGGTGGAGTGGTGGATGGCTCCAGCCATTGTGGAGGGCCACTGGGAATTATGCCCCAAGGGCCCCAAGAGACTATCTGTCCTTTCCTGGGGACATAGGCTTGCTGTCTGTTCCACCCAAAGGGATAATAAGGAAAGAGGCTCTGACAAGAATATTCCTAGCCAGGCTTCTCCTTGGTGGCCAAACAATTGGAGAACAAGGCCATGCCCTTCAATTGGGGAATGGCTTAACAAAAAGTGGTGTGTGGTGGTGATGGCCAGCCATGGTGCTCGAAGCAATAATAACCGGGAGGGATTCCAGGGGAACTGGAAGGACCTCCAGGAATTGGTGCAGAGCGAGAGGAGCAGAGCCAGGCAGAAGAGTGTACCCAGAGACCCAGAGATACATGCTTCAGGACCGTCGGACGCAGTGGACCTCTCCCACAGTGGCCATGCAGTGATCCCCAACAACTTGGAGGAATGCAAGGAGAAAGAAAACCATCTACATTGGGGAGGGAAATCTGCGGGAGTAGAAAGAGAAGTAAAGCAACTGCTTGATCCCAGGAGTGGAGGGGAATATGATTGCGGGGTAAGGCTTTAGACGAACATCCCGCTGCAGGCCTCGACACCATGGAAATGGGTTCTGCTCCAAGACACAGGTTGACGCCCAGTGGAATTGAGCGCCGGCTACTACGGGAAGGGTTTGGGTCGAAAGGGGGCAGGGCAGGGAAAGACAAGGAATCTGGGAGCCAAGGGGGAAAAAAAACAAAAACAAAAAATGGTTCTAAATCCACCCAACGACAAAATGAGTGAAAAGAGAAAGAAAATATTACAAAAAGCAGGATTACAAGGGCCTCTCCTCGAAATCATCCGCACGATATATCTAAAACCATCAGCGAGCATCATCTGCAATTGGGATGAACTGGGAGCCTTTCAAATGAGAGGAGGAAAGAAACGGGGGTGCCGGGGATCTCCTCCCTGATTTAACATTGCACTAGAAACCCTAGGCGGAGCAATGAGAGAAGGAAAAAGAGAGTGAAGGTATGAAAACAGGCAACGAGGAGGCCAAGCTATGGGCCCTCGCAGATGATGTGATGCTGGACTTCCAAGTGAATCCTAGACCGTCAACCACAGAGCCCTGGAAAATAATCCACAACTTCAGCAGAGTTGCAGGATACCAAATCGACCCACATCAGTCATCAGCATTTCTCTACCTCCAACACATCGCTGCAGCAAGATGGAGAAAGAGAAATCCCTTTGAAAATCAACCTCGCCCTTACAAACCACTTCGGAATCTACGCGCCCAGACAAAACCCAGGACCCTACGGGAACCCCACTACGAAAAACTCGCCACCCCATGAAAACTGGATCGCAACCACCGGGAAAACATCGATTGCTCCAGGGTAGGACCAGCGAACAGGATACAAAGGACAATCCTCCCCGAGTGGCTTGACTTTTGGAGGCCCATACCCACCGCATCACCAAAAAACAAACACACAAACCAACCAACAATCCAAAAATGAACTGTTTTCCCGAATTAGGAAAAAAGAAACCCCAAACCCATGACAACCTTCAATGGGAAGAACAAAGAGATCAAGGCTCTCCAGGGAAATGGTGAAAACAAAAGCGGTCAAGGAAGCTGGCCTTGCAGTCCCACATCTCAAGCCCCAGCCTAAAGCAGTGGTCATCCAAACAATATGGAACGGCCCCAGAGACAGAAAGGTGGATCCCGGGAAAACACTTGGGCTAAGTGACCTGGGAGGGACAGCTGACCAGAAGCCCAAAGAACCCAGCTTCCGGGGACCCAGCATTCACCATTGCATTGAAAAACACCAACAAAAACAACACACAGACTCCTGGGAAAATTGGACGGCAGATTAAGAGACATTAGGTTTGGATCTACCTCTCACACCCTCCACCAAGATAAACTCAGAATGGGGGAAGGACGTGAACATAAAGAAGCACACTCCAAGGAAATTCGGGGAACCCAGAAGAGGACCCATGTCCGAAGTTTGGGAAAGGAAAGATTTTAAAGCCAGGCAGGCCTGCTCCAGCCAGAACAAAGACATAATCACCGAATGCCAAATCAATAATTTTGATGACATCGGATTAAAAGGTTTGTGGTCAAGCAAAACCAAATGCTACCAGAATCGGAAGGGGAGCAGCAAATTGGGAAACAATCTTCCTAACCCAAACCCCTGATATGGGTCTGATTACACCAATCTTTAAAGAGCTCCATCAATAGTGCCAAAAAAAAGAGTCAAGCCATCCTCCAATCGATAACTGGGCAAGGCGCCCGATTAGACAACTTTTCCTTTCACGGAAGGGAAACTGTTCATAAGCCCATGAAAAGGTGTTCTCAATCTGTCATCATCAGGCAGATGCCAATCCAAACAACGCTGGGGTATCAGCGCACAGCCGGGCAGATTGGCTGAGGGGACAGCAACGGAAAGGTAACGAATGCTGCAGGGGACGGGGCAACGTGGGGACATTCATGCATTGCTGGTGGAGTGGTGGATGGCTCCAGCCATTGTGGAGGGCCACTGGGAATTATGCCCCAAGGGCCCCAAGAGACTATCTGTCCTTTCCTGGGGACATAGGCTTGCTGTCTGTTCCACCCAAAGGGATAATAAGGAAAGAGGCTCTGACAAGAATATTCCTAGCCGGGCTTCTCCTTGGTGGCCAAACAATTGGAGAACAAGGCCATGCCCTTCAATTGGGGAATGGCTTAACAAATAGTGGTGTGTGGTGGTGATGGACAGCCATGGTGCTCGAAGCAATAATAACCTGGAGGCATTCCAGGGGAACTGGAAGGACCGCCAGGAATTGGTGCAGAGCGAGAGGAGCAGAGCCAGGCAGAAGAGTGTACCCAGAGACCCAGAGATACATGCTTCAGGACCGTCGGACGCAGTGGACCTCTCCCACAGTGGCCATGCAGTGATCCCCAACAACTTGGAGGAATGCAAGGAGAAAGAAAACCATCTACATTGGCGAGGGAAATCTGCGGGAGTAGAAAGAGAAGTAAAGCAACCGCTTGATCCCAGGAGTGGAGGGGAATATGATTGGGGGGTAAGGCTTTAGACGAACATCCCGCTGCAGGCCTCGACACCATGGAAATGGGTTCTGCTCCAAGACACAGGTTGACGCCCAGTGGAATTGAGCGCCGGCTACTAAGGGAAGAGTTTGGGTCGAAAGGGGGCAGGGCAGGGAAAGACAAGGAATCTGGGAGCCAAGGGGGAAAAAAAACAAAAACAAAAAATGGTTCTAAATCCACCCAACGACAAAATGAGTGAAAAGAGAAAGAAAATATTACAAAAAGCAGGATTACAAGGGCCTCTCCTCGAAATCATCCGCACGATATATCTAAAACCATCAGCGAGCATCATCTGCAATTGGGATGAACTGGGAGCCTTTCAAATGAGAGGAGGAAAGAAACGGGGGTGCCGGGGATCTCCTCCCTGATTTAACATTGCACTAGAAACCCTAGGCGGAGCAATGAGAGAAGGAAAAAGAGAGTGAAGGTATGAAAACAGGCAACGAGGAGGCCAAGCTATGGGCCCTCGCAGATGATGTGATGCTGGACTTCCAAGTGAATCCTAGACCGTCAACCACAGAGCCCTGGAAAATAATCCACAACTTCAGCAGAGTTGCAGGATACCAAATCGACCCACATCAGTCATCAGCGTTTCTCTACCTCCAACACATCGCTGCAGCAAGATGGAGAAAGAGAAATCCCTTTGAAAATCAACCTCGCCCTTACAAACCACTTCGGAATCTACGCGCCCAGACAAAACCCAGGACCCTACGGGAACCCCACTACGAAAAACTCGCCACCCCATGAAAACTGGATAGCAACAACCGGGAAAACATCGATTGCTCCAGGGTAGGACCAGCGAACAGGATACAAAGGACAATCCTCCCCGAGTGGCTTGACTTTTGGAGGCCCATACCCACCGCATCACCAAAAAACAAACACACAAACCAACCAACAATCCAAAAATGAACTGTTTTCCCGAATTAGGAAAAAAGAAACCCCAAACCCATGACAACCTTCAATGGGAAGAACAAAGAGATCAAGGCTCTCCAGGGAAATGGTGAAAACAAAAGCGGTCAAGGAAGCTGGCCTTGCAGTCCCACATCTCAAGCCCCAGCCTAAAGCAGTGGTCATCCAAACAATATGGAACGGCCCCAGAGACAGAAAGGTGGATCCCGGGAAAACACTTGGGCTAAGTGACCTGGGAGGGACAGCTGACCAGAAGCCCAAAGAACCCAGCTTCCGGGGACCCAGCATTCACCATTGCATTGAAAAACACCAACAAAAACAACACACAGACTGCTGGGAAAATTGGACGGCAGATTAAGAGACATTAGGTTTGGATCTACCTCTCACACCCTCCACCAAGATAAACTCAGAATGGGGGAAGGACGTGAACATAAAGAAGCACACTCCAAGTAAATTCGGGGAACCCAGAAGAGGACCCATGTCCGAAGTTTGGGAAAGGAAAGATTTTAAAGCCAGGCAGGCCTGCTCCAGCCAGAACAAAGACATAATCACCGAATGCCAAATCAATAATTTTGATGACATCGGATTAAAAGGTTTGTGGTCAAGCAAAACCAAATGCTACCAGAATCGGAAGGGGAGCAGCAAATTGGGAAACAATCTTCCTAACCCAAACCCCTGATATGGGTCTGATTACACCAATCTTTAAAGAGCTCCATCAATAGTGCCAAAAAAAAGAGTCAAGCCATCCTCCAATCGATAACTGGGCAAGGCGCCCGTTTAGACAACTTTTCCTTTCACGGAAGGGAAACTGTTCATAAGCCCATGAAAAGGTGTTCTCAATCTGTCATCATCAGGCAGATGCCAATCCAAACAACGCTGGGGTATCAGCGCACAGCCGGGCAGATTGGCTGAGGGGACAGCAACGGAAAGGTAACGAATGCTGCAGGGGACGGGGCAACGTGGGGACATTCATGCATTGCTGGTGGAGTGGTGGATGGCTCCAGCCATTGTGGAGGGCCACTGGGAATTATGCCCCAAGGGCCCCAAGAGACTATCTGTCCTTTCCTGGGGACATAGGCTTGCTGTCTGTTCCACCCAAAGGGATAATAAGGAAAGAGGCTCTGACAAGAATATTCCTAGCCGGGCTTCTCCTTGGTGGCCAAACAATTGGAGAACAAGGCCATGCCCTTCAATTGGGGAATGGCTTAACAAAAAGTGGTGTGTGGTGGTGATGGCCAGCCATGGTGCTCGAAGCAATAATAACCTGGAGGGATTCCAGGGGAACTGGAAGGACCTCCAGGAATTGGTGCAGAGCGAGAGGAGCAGAGCCAGGCAGAAGAGTGTACCCAGAGACCCAGAGATACATGCTTCAGGACCGTCGGACGCAGTGGACCTCTCCCACAGTGGCCATGCAGTGATCCCCAACAACTTGGAGGAATGCAAGGAGAAAGAAAACCATCTACATTGGCGAGGGAAATCTGCGGGAGTAGAAAGAGAAGTAAAGCAACCGCTTGATCCCAGGAGTGGAGGGGAATATGATTGCGGGGTAAGGCTTTAGACGAACATCCCGCTGCAGGCCTCGACACCATGGAAATGGGTTCTGCTCCAAGACACAGGTTGACGCCCAGTGGAATTGAGCGCCGGATACTAAGGGAAGGGTTTGGGTCGAAAGGGGGCAGGGCAGGGAAAGACAAGGAATCTGGGAGCCAAGGGGGAAAAAAAACAAAAACAAAAAATGGTTCTAAATCCACCCAACGACAAAATGAGTGAAAAGAGAAAGAAAATATTACAAAAAGCAGGATTACAAGGGCCTCTCCTCGAAATCATCCGCACGATATATCTAAAAGCATCAGCGAGCATCATCTGCAATTGGGATGAACTGGGAGCCTTTCAAATGAGAGGAGGAAAGAAACGGGGGTGCCGGGGATCTCCTCCCTGATTTAACATTGCACTAGAAACCCTAGGCGGAGCAATGAGAGAAGGAAAAAGAGAGTGAAGGTATGAAAACAGGCAACGAGGAGGCCAAGCTATGGGCCCTCGCAGATGATGTGATGCTGGACTTCCAAGTGAATCCTAGACCGTCAACCACAGAGCCCTGGAAAATAATCCACAACTTCAGCAGAGTTGCAGGATACCAAATCGACCCACATCAGTCATCAGCGTTTCTCTACCTCCAACACATCGCTGCAGCAAGATGGAGAAAGAGAAATCCCTTTGAAAATCAACCTCGCCCTTACAAACCACTTCGGAATCTACGCGCCCAGACAAAACCCAGGACCCTATGGGAACCCCACGACGAAAAACTCGCCACCCCATGAAAACTGGATCGCAACAACCGGGAAAACATCGATTGCTCCAGGGTAGGACCAGCGAACAGGATACAAAGGACAATCCTCCCCGAGTGGCTTGACTTTTGGAGGCCCATACCCACCGCATCACCAAAAAACAAACACACAAACCAACCAACAATCCAAAAATGAACTGTTTTCCCGAATTAGGAAAAAAGAAACCCCAAACCCATGACAACCTTCAATGGGAAGAACAAAGAGATCAAGGCTCTCCAGGGAGATGGTGAAAACAAAAGCGGCCAAGGAAGCTGGCCTTGCAGTCCCACATCTCAAGCTCCAGCCTAAAGCAGTGGTCATCCAAACAATATGGAACGGCGCCAGAGACAGAAAGGTGGATCCCGGGAAAACACTTGGGCTAAGTGACCTGGGAGGGACAGCTGACCATAAGCCCAAAGAACCCAGCTTCCGGGGACCCAGCATTCACCATTGCATTGAAAAACACCAACAAAAACAACACAAAGACTCCTGGGAAAATTGGACGGCAGATTAAGAGACATTAGGTTTGGATCTACCTCTGAAACCCTCCACCAAGATAAACTCAGAATGGGGGAAGGACGTGAACATAAAGAAGCACACTCCAAGTAAATTCGGGGAACCCAGAAGAGGACCCATGTCAGAAGTTTGGGAAAGGAAAGATTTTACAGCCAGGCAGGCCTGCTCCAGCCAGAACAAAGACCTAATCACCGAATGCCAAATCAATAATTTTGATGACATCAGATTAAAAGGTTTGTGGTCAAGCAAAACCAAATGCTACCAGAATCGGAAGGGGAGCAGCAAATTGGGAAACAATCTTCCTAACCCAAACCCCTGATATGGGTCTGATTACACCAATCTTTAAAGAGCTCCATCAATAGTGCCAAAAAAAAGAGTCAAGCCATCCTCCAATCGATAACTGGGCAAGGCGCCCGATTAGACAACTTTTCCTTTCACGGAAGGGAAACTGTTCATAAGCCCATGAAAAGGTGTTCTCAATCTGTCATCATCAGGCAGATGCCAATCCAAACAACGCTGGGGTATCAGCGCACAGCCGGGCAGATTGGCTGAGGGGACAGCAACGGAAAGGTAACGAATGCTGCGGGGGACGGGGCAACGTGGGGACATTCATGCATTGCTGGTGGAGTGGTGGATGGCTCCAGCCATTGTGGAGGGCCACTGGGAATTATGCCCCAAGGGCCCCAAGAGACTATCTGTCCTTTCCTGGGGACATAGGCTTGCTGTCTGTTCCACCCAAAGGGATAATAAGGAAAGAGGCTCTGACAAGAATATTCCTAGCCAGGCTTCTCCTTGGTGGCCAAACAATTGGAGAACAAGGCCATGCCCTTCAATTGGGGAATGGCTTAACAAAAAGTGGTGTGTGGTGGTGATGGCCAGCCATGGTGCTCGAAGCAATAATAACCGGGAGGGATTCCAGGGGAACTGGAAGGACCTCCAGGAATTGGTGCAGAGCGAGAGGAGCAGAGCCAGGCAGAAGAGTGTACCCAGAGACCCAGAGATACATGCTTCAGGACCGTCGGACGCAGTGGACCTCTCCCACAGTGGCCATGCAGTGATCCCCAACAACTTGGAGGAATGCAAGGAGAAAGAAAACCATCTACATTGGGGAGGGAAATCTGCGGGAGTAGAAAGAGAAGTAAAGCAACTGCTTGATCCCAGGAGTGGAGGGGAATATGATTGGGGGGTAGACGAACATCCCGCTGCAGGCCTCGACACCATGGAAATGGGTTCTGCTCCAAGACACAGGTTGACGCCCAGTGGAATTGAACGCCGGCTACTACGGGAAGGGTTTGGGTCGAAAGGGGGCAGGGCAGGGAAAGACAAGGAATCTGGGAGCCAAGGGGAAAAAAAACAAAAACAAAAAATGGTTCTAAATCCACCCAACGACAAAATGAGTGAAAAGAGAAAGAAAATATTACAAAAAGCAGGATTACAAGGGCCTCTCCTCGAAATCATCCGCACGATATATCTAAAACCATCAGCGAGCATCATCTGCAATTGGGATGAACTGGGAGACTTTCAAATGAGAGGAGGAAAGAAACGGGGGTGCCGGGGATCTCCTTCCTGATTTAACATTGCACTAGAAACCCTAGGCGGAGCAATGAGAGAAGGAAAAAGAGAGTGAAGGTATGAAAACAGGCAACGAGGAGGCCAAGCTATGGGCCCTCGCAGATGATGTGATGCTGGACTTCCAAGTGAATCCTAGACCGTCAACCACAGAGCCCTAGAAAATAATCCACAACTTCAGCAGAGTTGCAGGATACCAAATCGACCCACATCAGTCATCAGCGTTTCTCTACCTCCAACACATCGCTGCAGCAAGATGGAGAAAGAGAAATCCCATTGAAAATCAACCTCGCCCTTACAAACCACTTCGGAATCTACGCGCCCAGACAAAACCCAGGACCCTATGGGAACCCCACTACGAAAAACTCGCCACCCCATGAAAACTGAATCGCTACAACCAGGAAAACATCGATTGCTCCAGGGTAGGACCAGCGAACAGGATACAAAGGACAATCCTCCCCGAGTGGCTTGACTTTTGGAGGCCCATACCCACCGCATCACCAAAAAACAAACACACAAACCAACCAACAATCCAAAAATGAACTATTTTCCCGAATTAGGAAAAAAGAAACCCCAAACCCATGACAACCTTCAATGGGAAGAACAAAGAGATCAAGGCTCTCCAGGGAAATGGTGAAAACAAAAGCGGCCAAGGAAGCTGGCCTTGCAGTCCCACATCTCAAGCTCCAGCCTAAAGCAGTGGTCATCCAAACAATATGGAACGGCCCCAGAGACAGAAAGGTGGATCCCGGGAAAACACTTGGGCTAAGTGACCTGGGAGGGACAGCTGACCATAAGCCCAAAGAACCCAGCTTCCGGGGACCCAGCATTCACCATTGCATTGAAAAACACCAACAAAAACAACACAAAGACTCCTGGGAAAATTGGACGGCAGATTAAGAGACATTAGGTTTGGATCTACCTCTGAAACCCTCCACCAAGATAAACTCAGAATGGGGGAAGGACGTGAACATAAAGAAGCACACTCCAAGGAAATTCGGGGAACCCAGAAGAGGACCCATGTCAGAAGTTTGGGAAAGGAAAGATTTTACAGCCAGGCAGGCCTGCTCCAGCCAGAACAAAGACATGATCACCGAATGCCAAATCAATAATTTTGATGACATCGGATTAAAAGGTTTGTGGTCAAGCAAAACCAAATGCTACCAGAATCGGAAGGGGAGCAGCAAATTGGGAAACAATCTTCCTAAACCAAACCCCTGATATGGGTCTGATTACACCAATCTTTAAAGAGCTCCATCAATAGTGCCAAAAAAAAGAGTCAAGCCATCCTCCAATCGATAACTGGGCAAGGCGCCCGATTAGACAACTTTTCCTTTCACGGAAGGGAAACTGTTCATAAGCCCATGAAAAGGTGTTCTCAATCTGTCATCATCAGGCAGATGCCAATCCAAACAACGCTGGGGTATCAGCGCACAGCCGGGCAGATTGGCTGAGGGGACAGCAACGGAAAGGTAACGAATGCTGTAGGGGACGGGGCAACGTGGGGACATTCATGCATTGCTGGTGGAGTGGTGGATGGCTCCAGCCATTGTGGAGGGCCACTGGGAATTATGCCCCAAGGGCCCCAAGAGACTATCTGTCCTTTCCTGGGGACATAGGCTTGCTGTCTGTTCCACCCAAAGGGATAATAAGGAAAGAGGCTCTGACAAGAATATTCCTAGCCGGGCTTCTCCTTGGTGGCCAAACAATTGGAGAACAAGGCCATGCCCTTCAATTGGGGAATGGCTTAACAAAAAGTGGTGTGTGGTGGTGATGGCCAGCCATGGTGCTCGAAGCAATAATAACCCGGAGGGATTCCAGGGGAACTGGAAGGACCTCCAGGAATTGGTGCAGAGCGAGAGGAGCAGAGCCAGGCAGAAGAGTGTACCCAGAGACCCAGAGATACATGCTTCAGGACCGTCGGACGCAGTGGACCTCTCCCACAGTGGCCATGCAGTGATCCCCAACAACTTGGAGGAATGCAAGGAGAAAGAAAACCATCTACATTGGGGAGGGAAATCTGCGGGAGTAGAAAGAGAAGTAAAGCAACCGCTTGATCCCAGGAGTGGAGGGGAATATGATTGGGGGGTAGAGGAACATCCCGCTGCAGGCCTCGACACCATGGAAATGGGTTCTGCTCCAAGACACAGGTTGACGCCCAGTGGAATTGAGCGCCGGCTACTACGGGAAGGGTTTGGGTCGAAAGGGGGCAGGGCAGGGAAAGACAAGGAATCTGGGAGCCAAGGGGGAAAAAAAACAAAAACAAAAAATGGTTCTAAATCCACCCAACGACAAAATGAGAGAAAAGAGAAAGAAAATATTACAAAAAGCAGGATTACAAGGGCCTCTCCTCGAAATCATCCGCATGATATATCTAAAACCATCAGCGAGCATCATCTGCAATTGGGATGAACTGGGAGCCTTTCAAATGAGAGGAGGAAAGAAACGGGGGTGCCGGGGATCTCCTCCCTGATTTGACATTGCACTAGAAACCCTAGGCGGAGCAATGAGAGAAGGAAAAAGAGAGTGAAGGTATGAAAACAGGCAACGAGGAGGCCAAGCTATGGGCCCTCGCAGATGATGTGATGCTGGACTTCCAAGTGAATCCTAGACCGTCAACCACAGAGCCCTGGAAAATAATCCACAACTTCAGCAGAGTTGCAGGATACCAAATCGACCCACATCAGTCATCAGCGTTTCTCTACCTCCAACACATCGCTGCAGCAAGATGGAGAAAGAGAAATCCCTTTGAAAATCAACCTCGCCCTTACAAACCACTTCGGAATCTACGCGCCCAGACAAAACCCAGGACCCTACGGGAACCCCACTACGAAAAACTCGCCACCCCATGAAAACTGGATCGCAACAACCGGGAAAACATCGATTGCTCCAGGGTAGGACCAGCGAACAGGATACAAAGGACAATCCTCCCCGAGTGGCTTGACTTTTGGAGGCCCATACCCACCGCATCACCAAAAAACAAAAACACAAACCAACCAACAATCCAAAAATGAACTGTTTTCCCGAATTAGGAAAAAAGAAACCCCAAACCCATGACAACCTTCAATGGGAAGAACAAAGAGATCAAGGCTCTCCAGGGAAATGGTGAAAACAAAAGCGGCCAAGGAAGCTGGCCTTGCAGTCCCACATCTCAAGCTCCAGCCTAAAGCAGTGGTCATCCAAACAATATGGAACGGCCCCAGAGACAGAAAGGTGGATCCCGGGAAAACACTTGGGCTAAGTGACCTGGGAGGGACAGCTGACCAGAAGCCCAAAGAACCCAGCTTCCGGGGACCCAGCATTCACCATTGCACTGAAAAACACCAACAAAAACAACACAAAGACTCCTGGGAAAATTGGACGGCAGATTAAGAGACATTAGGTTTGGATCTACCTCTGAAACCCTCCACCAAGATAAACTCAGAATGGGGGAAGGACGTGAACATAAAGAAGCACACTCCAAGGAAATTCGGGGAACCCAGAAGAGGACCCATGTCAGAAGTTTGGGAAAGGAAAGATTTTACAGCCAGGCAGGCCTGCTCCAGCCAGAACAAAGACATGATCACCGAATGCCAAATCAATAATTTTGATGACATCGGATTAAAAGGTTTGTGGTCAAGCAAAACCAAATGCTACCAGAATCGGAAGGGGAGCAGCAAATTGGGAAACAATCTTCCTAACCCAAACCCCTGATATGGGTCTGATTACACCAATCTTTAAAGAGCTCCATCAATAGTGCCAAAAAAAAGAGTCAAGCCATCCTCCAATCGATAACTGGGCAAGGCGCCCGATTAGACAACTTTTCCTTTCACGGAAGGGAAACTGTTCATAAGCCCATGAAAAGGTGTTCTCAATCTGTCATCATCAGGCAGATGCCAATCCAAACAACGCTGGGGTATCAGCGCACAGCCGGGCAGATTGGCTGAGGGGACAGCAACGGAAAGGTAACGAATGCTGCAGGGGACGGGGCAACGTGGGGACATTCATGCATTGCTGGTGGAGTGGTGGATGGCTCCAGCCATTGTGGAGGGCCACTGGGAATTATGCCCCAAGGGCCCCAAGAGACTATCTGTCCTTTCCTGGGGACATAGGCTTGCTGTCTGTTCCACCCAAAGGGATAATAAGGAAAGAGGCTCTGACAAGAATATTCCTAGCCAGGCTTCTCCTTGGTGGCCAAACAATTGGAGAACAAGGCCATGCCCTTCAATTGGGGAATGGCTTAACAAAAAGTGGTGTGTGGTGGTGATGGCCAGCCATGGTGCTCGAAGCAATAATAACCGGGAGGGATTCCAGGGGAACTGGAAGGACCTCCAGGAATTGGTGCAGAGCGAGAGGAGCAGAGCCAGGCAGAAGAGTGTACCCAGAGACCCAGAGATACATGCTTCAGGACCGTCGGACGCAGTGGACCTCTCCCACAGTGGCCATGCAGTGATCCCCAACAACTTGGAGGAATGCAAGGAGAAAGAAAACCATCTACATTGGGGAGGGAAATCTGCGGGAGTAGAAAGAGAAGTAAAGCAACCGCTTGATCCCAGGAGTGGAGGGGAATATGATTGGGGGGTAAGGCTTTAGACGAACATCCCGCTGCAGGCCTCGACACCATGGAAATGGGTTCTGCTCCAAGACACAGGTTGACGCCCAGTGGAATTGAGCGCCGGCTACTACGGGAAGGGTTTGGGTCGAAAGGGGGCAGGGCAGGGAAAGACAAGGAATCTGGGAGCCAAGGGGGAAAAAAAACAAAAACAAAAAATGGTTCTAAATCCACCCAACGACAAAATGAGTGAAAAGAGAAAGAAAATATTACAAAAAGCAGGATTACAAGGGCCTCTCCTCGAAATCATCCGCACGATATATCTAAAACCATCAGCGAGCATCATCTGCAATTGGGATGAACTGGGAGCCTTTCAAATGAGAGGAGGAAAGAAACGGGGGTGCCGGGGATCTCCTCCCTGATTTAACATTGCACTAGAAACCCTAGGCGGAGCAATGAGAGAAGGAAAAAGAGAGTGAAGGTATGAAAACAGGCAACGAGGAGGCCAAGCTATGGGCCCTCGCAGATGATGTGATGCTGGACTTCCAAGTGAATCCTAGACCGTCAACCACAGAGCCCGGGAAAATAATCCACAACTTCAGCAGAGTTGCAGGATACCAAATCGACCCACATCAGTCATCAGCATTTCTCTACCTCCAACACATCGCTGCAGCAAGATGGAGAAAGAGAAATCCCTTTGAAAATCAACCTCGCCCTTACAAACCACTTCGGAATCTACGCGCCCAGACAAAACCCAGGACCCTACGGGAACCCCACTACGAAAAACTCGCCACCCCATGAAAACTGGATCGCAACAACCGGGAAAACATCGATTGCTCCAGGGTAGGACCAGCGAACAGGATACAAAGGACAATCCTCCCCGAGTGGCTTGACTTTTGGAGGCCCATACCCACCGCATCACCAAAAAACAAAAACACAAACCAACCAACAATCCAAAAATGAACTGTTTTCCCGAATTAGGAAAAAAGAAACCCCAAACCCATGACAACCTTCAATGGGAAGAACAAAGAGATCAAGGCTCTCCAGGGAGATGGTGAAAACAAAAGCGGCCAAGGAAGCTGGCCTTGCAGTCCCACATCTCAAGCTCCAGCCTAAAGCAGTGGTCATCCAAACAATATGGAACGGCCCCAGAGACAGAAAGGTGGATCCCGGGAAAACACTTGGGCTAAGTGACCTGGGAGGGACAGCTGACCAGAAGCCCAAAGAACCCAGCTTCCGGGGACCCAGCATTCACCATTGCACTGAAAAACACCAACAAAAACAACACAAAGACTCCTGGGAAAATTGGACGGCAGATTAAGAGACATTAGGTTTGGATCTACCTCTGAAACCCTCCACCAAGATAAACTCAGAATGGGGGAAGGACGTGAACATAAAGAAGCACACTCCAAGTAAATTCGGGGAACCCAGAAGAGGACCCATGTCAGAAGTTTGGGAAAGGAAAGATTTTACAGCCAGGCAGCCCTGCTCCAGCCAGAACAAAGACATGATCACCGAATGCCAAATCAATAATTTTGATGACATCGGATTAAAAGGTTTGTGGTCAAGCAAAACCAAATGCTACCAGAATCGGAAGGGGAGCAGCAAATTGGGAAACAATCTTCCTAACCCAAACCCCTGATATGGGTCTGATTACACCAATCTTTAAAGAGCTCCATCAATAGTGCCAAAAAAAAGAGTCAAGCCATCCTCCAATCGATAACTGGGCAAGGCGCCCGATTAGACAACTTTTCCTTTCACGGAAGGGAAACTGTTCATAAGCCCATGAAAAGGTGTTCTCAATCTGTCATCATCAGGCAGATGCCAATCCAAACAACGCTGGGGTATCAGCGCACAGCCGGGCAGATTGGCTGAGGGGACAGCAACGGAAAGGTAACGAATGCTGCAGGGGACGGGGCAACGTGGGGACATTCATGCATTGCTGGTGGAGTGGTGGATGGCTCCAGCCATTGTGGAGGGCCACTGGGAATTATGCCCCAAGGGCCCCAAGAGACTATCTGTCCTTTCCTGGGGACATAGGCTTGCTGTCTGTTCCACCCAAAGGGATAATAAGGAAAGAGGCTCTGACAAGAATATTCCTAGCCGGGCTTCTCCTTGGTGGCCAAACAATTGGAGAACAAGGCCATGCCCTTCAATTGGGGAATGGCTTAACAAAAAGTGGTGTGTGGTGGTGATGGCCAGCCATGGTGCTGGAAGCAATAATAACCGGGAGGGATTCCAGGGGAACTGGAAGGACCTCCAGGAATTGGTGCAGAGCGAGAGGAGCAGAGCCAGGCAGAAGAGTGTACCCAGAGACCCAGAGATACATGCTTCAGGACCGTCGGACGCAGTGGACCTCTCCCACAGTGGCCATGCAGTGATCCCCAACAACTTGGAGGAATGCAAGGAGAAAGAAAACCATCTACATTGGGGAGGGAAATCTGCGGGAGTAGAAAGAGAAGTAAAGCAACCGCTTGATCCCAGGAGTGGAGGGGAATATGATTGGGGGGTAGAGGAACATCCCGCTGCAGGCCTCGACACCATGGAAATGGGTTCTGCTCCAAGACACAGGTTGACGCCCAGTGGAATTGAGCGCCGGCTACTACGGGA
The DNA here is from genome assembly GCF_027887165.1 of Monodelphis domestica. Lineage (NCBI taxonomy): Eukaryota > Metazoa > Chordata > Mammalia > Didelphimorphia > Didelphidae > Monodelphis > Monodelphis domestica. The sequence goes on from NC_077235.1 coordinate 7,229,731, forward strand.
AGGGTTTGGGTCGAAAGGGGGCAGGGCAGGGAAAGACAAGGAATCTGGGAGCCAAGGGGGAAAAAAAACAAAAACAAAAAATGGTTCTAAATCCACCCAACGACAAAATGAGTGAAAAGAGAAAGAAAATATTACAAAAAGCAGGATTACAAGGGCCTCTCCTCGAAATCATCCGCACGATATATCTAAAACCATCAGCGAGCATCATCTGCAATTGGGATGAACTGGGAGCCTTTCAAATGAGAGGAGGAAAGAAACGGGGGTGCCGGGGATCTCCTCCCTGATTTAACATTGCACTAGAAACCCTAGGCGGAGCAATGAGAGAAGGAAAAAGAGAGTGAAGGTATGAAAACAGGCAACGAGGAGGCCAAGCTATGGGCCCTCGCAGATGATGTGATGCTGGACTTCCAAGTGAATCCTAGACCGTCAACCACAGAGCCCGGGAAAATAATCCACAACTTCAGCAGAGTTGCAGGATACCAAATCGACCCACATCAGTCATCAGCATTTCTCTACCTCCAACACATCGCTGCAGCAAGATGGAGAAAGAGAAATCCCTTTGAAAATCAACCTCGCCCTTACAAACCACTTCGGAATCTACGCGCCCAGACAAAACCCAGGACCCTACGGGAACCCCACTACGAAAAACTCGCCACCCCATGAAAACTGGATCGCTACAACCGGGAAAACATCGATTGCTCCAGGGTAGGACCAGCGAACAGGATACAAAGGACAATCCTCCCCGAGTGGCTTGACTTTTGGAGGCCCATACCCACCGCATCACCAAAAAACAAACACACAAAACAACCAACAATCCAAAAATGAACTGTTTTCCCGAATTAGGAAAAAAGAAACCCCAAACCCATGACAACCTTCAATGGGAAGAACAAAGAGATCAAGGCTCTCCAGGGAGATGGTGAAAACAAAAGCGGCCAAGGAAGCTGGCCTTGCAGTCCCACATCTCAAGCTCCAGCCTAAAGCAGTGGTCATCCAAACAATATGGAACGGCCCCAGAGACAGAAAGGTGGATCCCGGGAAAACACTTGGGCTAAGTGACCTGGGAGGGACAGCTGACCAGAAGCCCAAAGAACCCAGCTTCCGGGGACCCAGCATTCACCATTGCACTGAAAAACACCAACAAAAACAACACAAAGACTCCTGGGAAAATTGGACGGCAGATTAAGAGACATTAGGTTTGGATCTACCTCTCACACCCTCCACCAAGATAAACTCAGAATGGGGGAAGGACGTGAACATAAAGAAGCACACTCCAAGTAAATTCGGGGAACCCAGAAGAGGACCCATGTCAGAAGTTTGGGAAAGGAAAGATTTTACAGCCAGGCAGCCCTGCTCCAGCCAGAACAAAGACATGATCACCGAATGCCAAATCAATAATTTTGATGACATCGGATTAAAAGGTTTGTGGTCAAGCAAAACCAAATGCTACCAGAATCGGAAGGGGAGCAGCAAATTGGGAAACAATCTTCCTAACCCAAACCCCTGATATGGGTCTGATTACACCAATCTTTAAAGAGCTCCATCAATAGTGCCAAAAAAAAGAGTCAAGCCATCCTCCAATCGATAACTGGGCAAGGCGCCCGATTAGACAACTTTTCCTTTCACGGAAGGGAAACTGTTCATAAGCCCATGAAAAGGTGTTCTCAATCTGTCATCATCAGGCAGATGCCAATCCAAACAACGCTGGGGTATCAGCGCACAGCCGGGCAGATTGGCTGAGGGGACAGCAACGGAAAGGTAACGAATGCTGCAGGGGACGGGGCAACGTGGGGACATTCATGCATTGCTGGTGGAGTGGTGGATGGCTCCAGCCATTGTGGAGGGCCACTGGGAATTATGCCCCAAGGGCCCCAAGAGACTATCTGTCCTTTCCTGGGGACATAGGCTTGCTGTCTGTTCCACCCAAAGGGATAATAAGGAAAGAGGCTCTGACAAGAATATTCCTAGCCGGGCTTCTCCTTGGTGGCCAAACAATTGGAGAACAAGGCCATGCCCTTCAATTGGGGAATGGCTTAACAAAAAGTGGTGTGTGGTGGTGATGGCCAGCCATGGTGCTGGAAGCAATAATAACCGGGAGGGATTCCAGGGGAACTGGAAGGACCTCCAGGAATTGGTGCAGAGCGAGAGGAGCAGAGCCAGGCAGAAGAGTGTACCCAGAGACCCAGAGATACATGCTTCAGGACCGTCGGACGCAGTGGACCTCTCCCACAGTGGCCATGCAGTGATCCCCAACAACTTGGAGGAATGCAAGGAGAAAGAAAACCATCTACATTGGGGAGGGAAATCTGCGGGAGTAGAAAGAGAAGTAAAGCAACCGCTTGATCCCAGGAGTGGAGGGGAATATGATTGGGGGGTAGAGGAACATCCCGCTGCAGGCCTCGACACCATGGAAATGGGTTCTGCTCCAAGACACAGGTTGACGCCCAGTGGAATTGAGCGCCGGCTACTACGGGAAGGGTTTGGGTCGAAAGGGGGCAGGGCAGGGAAAGACAAGGAATCTGGGAGCCAAGGGGGAAAAAAAACAAAAACAAAAAATGGTTCTAAATCCACCCAACGACAAAATGAGTGAAAAGAGAAAGAAAATATTACAAAAAGCAGGATTACAAGGGCCTCTCCTCGAAATCATCCGCACGATATATCTAAAACCATCAGCGAGCATCATCTGCAATTGGGATGAACTGGGAGCCTTTCAAATGAGAGGAGGAAAGAAACGGGGGTGCCGGGGATCTCCTCCCTGATTTAACATTGCACTAGAAACCCTAGGCGGAGCAATGAGAGAAGGAAAAAGAGAGTGAAGGTATGAAAACAGGCAACGAGGAGGCCAAGCTATGGGCCCTCGCAGATGATGTGATGCTGGACTTCCAAGTGAATCCTAGACCGTCAACCACAGAGCCCGGGAAAATAATCCACAACTTCAGCAGAGTTGCAGGATACCAAATCGACCCACATCAGTCATCAGCATTTCTCTACCTCCAACACATCGCTGCAGCAAGATGGAGAAAGAGAAATCCCTTTGAAAATCAACCTCGCCCTTACAAACCACTTCGGAATCTACGCGCCCAGACAAAACCCAGGACCCTACGGGAACCCCACTACGAAAAACTCGCCACCCCATGAAAACTGGATCGCTACAACCGGGAAAACATCGATTGCTCCAGGGTAGGACCAGCGAACAGGATACAAAGGACAATCCTCCCCGAGTGGCTTGACTTTTGGAGGCCCATACCCACCGCATCACCAAAAAACAAACACACAAAACAACCAACAATCCAAAAATGAACTGTTTTCCCGAATTAGGAAAAAAGAAACCCCAAACCCATGACAACCTTCAATGGGAAGAACAAAGAGATCAAGGCTCTCCAGGGAGATGGTGAAAACAAAAGCGGCCAAGGAAGCTGGCCTTGCAGTCCCACATCTCAAGCTCCAGCCTAAAGCAGTGGTCATCCAAACAATATGGAACGGCCCCAGAGACAGAAAGGTGGATCCCGGGAAAACACTTGGGCTAAGTGACCTGGGAGGGACAGCTGACCATAAGCCCAAAGAACCCAGCTTCCGGGGACCCAGCAGTCACCATTGCATTGAAAAACACCAACAAAAACAACACAAAGACTCCTGGGAAAATTGGATGGCAGATTAAGAGACATTAGGTTTGGATCTACCTCTCACACCCTCCACCAAGATAAACTCAGAATGGGGGAAGGACGTGAACATAAAGAAGCACACTCCAAGGAAATTCGGGGAACCCAGAAGAGGACCCATGTCAGAAGTTTGGGAAAGGAAAGATTTTACAGCCAGGCAGGCCTGCTCCAGCCAGAACAAAGACATAATCACCGAATGCCAAATCAATAATTTTGATGACATCGGATTAAAAGGTTTGTGGTCAAGCAAAACCAAATGCTACCAGAATCGGAAGGGGAGCAGCAAATTGGGAAACAATCTTCCTAACCCAAACCCCTGATATGGGTCTGATTACACCAATCTTTAAAGAGCTCCATCAATAGTGCCAAAAAAAAGAGTCAAGCCATCCTCCAATCGATAACTGGGCAAGGCGCCCGATTAGACAACTTTTCCTTTCACGGAAGGGAAACTGTTCATAAGCCCATGAAAAGGTGTTCTCAATCTGTCATCATCAGGCAGATGCCAATCCAAACAACGCTGGGGTATCAGCGCACAGCCGGGCAGATTGGCTGAGGGGACAGCAACGGAAAGGTAACGAATGCTGCAGGGGACGGGGCAACGTGGGGACATTCATGCATTGCTGGTGGAGTGGTGGATGGCTCCAGCCATTGTGGAGGGCCACTGGGAATTATGCCCCAAGGGCCCCAAGAGACTATCTGTCCTTTCCTGGGGACATAGGCTTGCTGTCTGTTCCACCCAAAGGGATAATAAGGAAAGAGGCTCTGACAAGAATATTCCTAGCCGGGCTTCTCCTTGGTGGCCAAACAATTGGAGAACAAGGCCATGCCCTTCAATTGGGGAATGGCTTAACAAAAAGTGGTGTGTGGTGGTGATGGCCAGCCATGGTGCTCGAAGCAATAATAACCGGGAGGGATTCCAGGGGAACTGGAAGGACCTCCAGGAATTGGTGCAGAGCGAGAGGAGCAGAGCCAGGCAGAAGAGTGTACCCAGAGACCCAGAGATACATGCTTCAGGACCGTCGGACGCAGTGGACCTCTCCCACAGTGGCCATGCAGTGATCCCCAACAACTTGGAGGAATGCAAGGAGAAAGAAAACCATCTACATTGGGGAGGGAAATCTGCGGGAGTAGAAAGAGAAGTAAAGCAACCGCTTGATCCCAGGAGTGGAGGGGAATATGATTGGGGGGTAAGGCTTTAGACGAACATCCCGCTGCAGGCCTCGACACCATGGAAATGGGTTCTGCTCCAAGACACAGGTTGACGCCCAGTGGAATTGAGCGCCGGCTACTACGGGAAGGGTTTGGGTCGAAAGGGGGCAGGGCAGGGAAAGACAAGGAATCTGGGAGCCAAGGGGGAAAAAAAACAAAAACAAAAAATGGTTCTAAATCCACCCAACGACAAAATGAGTGAAAAGAGAAAGAAAATATTACAAAAAGCAGGATTACAAGGGCCTCTCCTCGAAATCATCCGCACGATATATCTAAAACCATCAGCGAGCATCATCTGCAATTGGGATGAACTGGGAGCCTTTCAAATGAGAGGAGGAAAGAAACGGGGGTGCCGGGGATCTCCTCCCTGATTTAACATTGCACTAGAAACCCTAGGCGGAGCAATGAGAGAAGGAAAAAGAGAGTGAAGGTATGAAAACAGGCAACGAGGAGGCCAAGCTATGGGCCCTCGCAGATGATGTGATGCTGGACTTCCAAGTGAATCCTAGACCGTCAACCACAGAGCCCTGGAAAATAATCCACAACTTCAGCAGAGTTGCAGGATACCAAATCGACCCACATCAGTCATCAGCATTTCTCTACCTCCAACACATCGCTGCAGCAAGATGGAGAAAGAGAAATCCCTTTGAAAATCAACCTCGCCCTTACAAACCACTTCGGAATCTACGCGCCCAGACAAAACCCAGGACCCTACGGGAACCCCACTACGAAAAACTCGCCACCCCATGAAAACTGGATCGCAACCACCGGGAAAACATCGATTGCTCCAGGGTAGGACCAGCGAACAGGATACAAAGGACAATCCTCCCCGAGTGGCTTGACTTTTGGAGGCCCATACCCACCGCATCACCAAAAAACAAACACACAAACCAACCAACAATCCAAAAATGAACTGTTTTCCCGAATTAGGAAAAAAGAAACCCCAAACCCATGACAACCTTCAATGGGAAGAACAAAGAGATCAAGGCTCTCCAGGGAAATGGTGAAAACAAAAGCGGTCAAGGAAGCTGGCCTTGCAGTCCCACATCTCAAGCCCCAGCCTAAAGCAGTGGTCATCCAAACAATATGGAACGGCCCCAGAGACAGAAAGGTGGATCCCGGGAAAACACTTGGGCTAAGTGACCTGGGAGGGACAGCTGACCAGAAGCCCAAAGAACCCAGCTTCCGGGGACCCAGCATTCACCATTGCATTGAAAAACACCAACAAAAACAACACACAGACTCCTGGGAAAATTGGACGGCAGATTAAGAGACATTAGGTTTGGATCTACCTCTCACACCCTCCACCAAGATAAACTCAGAATGGGGGAAGGACGTGAACATAAAGAAGCACACTCCAAGTAAATTCGGGGAACCCAGAAGAGGACCCATGTCCGAAGTTTGGGAAAGGAAAGATTTTAAAGCCAGGCAGGCCTGCTCCAGCCAGAACAAAGACATAATCACCGAATGCCAAATCAATAATTTTGATGACATCGGATTAAAAGGTTTGTGGTCAAGCAAAACCAAATGCTACCAGAATCGGAAGGGGAGCAGCAAATTGGGAAACAATCTTCCTAACCCAAACCCCTGATATGGGTCTGATTACACCAATCTTTAAAGAGCTCCATCAATAGTGCCAAAAAAAAGAGTCAAGCCATCCTCCAATCGATAACTGGGCAAGGCGCCCGATTAGACAACTTTTCCTTTCACGGAAGGGAAACTGTTCATAAGCCCATGAAAAGGTGTTCTCAATCTGTCATCATCAGGCAGATGCCAATCCAAACAACGCTGGGGTATCAGCGCACAGCCGGGCAGATTGGCTGAGGGGACAGCAACGGAAAGGTAACGAATGCTGCAGGGGACGGGGCAACGTGGGGACATTCATGCATTGCTGGTGGAGTGGTGGATGGCTCCAGCCATTGTGGAGGGCCACTGGGAATTATGCCCCAAGGGCCCCAAGAGACTATCTGTCCTTTCCTGGGGACATAGGCTTGCTGTCTGTTCCACCCAAAGGGATAATAAGGAAAGAGGCTCTGACAAGAATATTCCTAGCCGGGCTTCTCCTTGGTGGCCAAACAATTGGAGAACAAGGCCATGCCCTTCAATTGGGGAATGGCTTAACAAATAGTGGTGTGTGGTGGTGATGGACAGCCATGGTGCTCGAAGCAATAATAACCTGGAGGCATTCCAGGGGAACTGGAAGGACCGCCAGGAATTGGTGCAGAGCGAGAGGAGCAGAGCCAGGCAGAAGAGTGTACCCAGAGACCCAGAGATACATGCTTCAGGACCGTCGGACGCAGTGGACCTCTCCCACAGTGGCCATGCAGTGATCCCCAACAACTTGGAGGAATGCAAGGAGAAAGAAAACCATCTACATTGGCGAGGGAAATCTGCGGGAGTAGAAAGAGAAGTAAAGCAACCGCTTGATCCCAGGAGTGGAGGGGAATATGATTGGGGGGTAAGGCTTTAGACGAACATCCCGCTGCAGGCCTCGACACCATGGAAATGGGTTCTGCTCCAAGACACAGGTTGACGCCCAGTGGAATTGAGCGCCGGCTACTAAGGGAAGAGTTTGGGTCGAAAGGGGGCAGGGCAGGGAAAGACAAGGAATCTGGGAGCCAAGGGGGAAAAAAAACAAAAACAAAAAATGGTTCTAAATCCACCCAACGACAAAATGAGTGAAAAGAGAAAGAAAATATTACAAAAAGCAGGATTACAAGGGCCTCTCCTCGAAATCATCCGCACGATATATCTAAAACCATCAGCGAGCATCATCTGCAATTGGGATGAACTGGGAGCCTTTCAAATGAGAGGAGGAAAGAAACGGGGGTGCCGGGGATCTCCTCCCTGATTTAACATTGCACTAGAAACCCTAGGCGGAGCAATGAGAGAAGGAAAAAGAGAGTGAAGGTATGAAAACAGGCAACGAGGAGGCCAAGCTATGGGCCCTCGCAGATGATGTGATGCTGGACTTCCAAGTGAATCCTAGACCGTCAACCACAGAGCCCTGGAAAATAATCCACAACTTCAGCAGAGTTGCAGGATACCAAATCGACCCACATCAGTCATCAGCGTTTCTCTACCTCCAACACATCGCTGCAGCAAGATGGAGAAAGAGAAATCCCTTTGAAAATCAACCTCGCCCTTACAAACCACTTCGGAATCTACGCGCCCAGACAAAACCCAGGACCCTACGGGAACCCCACTACGAAAAACTCGCCACCCCATGAAAACTGGATAGCAACAACCGGGAAAACATCGATTGCTCCAGGGTAGGACCAGCGAACAGGATACAAAGGACAATCCTCCCCGAGTGGCTTGACTTTTGGAGGCCCATACCCACCGCATCACCAAAAAACAAACACACAAACCAACCAACAATCCAAAAATGAACTGTTTTCCCGAATTAGGAAAAAAGAAACCCCAAACCCATGACAACCTTCAATGGGAAGAACAAAGAGATCAAGGCTCTCCAGGGAAATGGTGAAAACAAAAGCGGTCAAGGAAGCTGGCCTTGCAGTCCCACATCTCAAGCCCCAGCCTAAAGCAGTGGTCATCCAAACAATATGGAACGGCCCCAGAGACAGAAAGGTGGATCCCGGGAAAACACTTGGGCTAAGTGACCTGGGAGGGACAGCTGACCAGAAGCCCAAAGAACCCAGCTTCCGGGGACCCAGCATTCACCATTGCATTGAAAAACACCAACAAAAACAACACACAGACTGCTGGGAAAATTGGACGGCAGATTAAGAGACATTAGGTTTGGATCTACCTCTCACACCCTCCACCAAGATAAACTCAGAATGGGGGAAGGACGTGAACATAAAGAAGCACACTCCAAGTAAATTCGGGGAACCCAGAAGAGGACCCATGTCCGAAGTTTGGGAAAGGAAAGATTTTAAAGCCAGGCAGGCCTGCTCCAGCCAGAACAAAGACATAATCACCGAATGCCAAATCAATAATTTTGATGACATCGGATTAAAAGGTTTGTGGTCAAGCAAAACCAAATGCTACCAGAATCGGAAGGGGAGCAGCAAATTGGGAAACAATCTTCCTAACCCAAACCCCTGATATGGGTCTGATTACACCAATCTTTAAAGAGCTCCATCAATAGTGCCAAAAAAAAGAGTCAAGCCATCCTCCAATCGATAACTGGGCAAGGCGCCCGTTTAGACAACTTTTCCTTTCACGGAAGGGAAACTGTTCATAAGCCCATGAAAAGGTGTTCTCAATCTGTCATCATCAGGCAGATGCCAATCCAAACAACGCTGGGGTATCAGCGCACAGCCGGGCAGATTGGCTGAGGGGACAGCAACGGAAAGGTAACGAATGCTGCAGGGGACGGGGCAACGTGGGGACATTCATGCATTGCTGGTGGAGTGGTGGATGGCTCCAGCCATTGTGGAGGGCCACTGGGAATTATGCCCCAAGGGCCCCAAGAGACTATCTGTCCTTTCCTGGGGACATAGGCTTGCTGTCTGTTCCACCCAAAGGGATAATAAGGAAAGAGGCTCTGACAAGAATATTCCTAGCCGGGCTTCTCCTTGGTGGCCAAACAATTGGAGAACAAGGCCATGCCCTTCAATTGGGGAATGGCTTAACAAAAAGTGGTGTGTGGTGGTGATGGCCAGCCATGGTGCTCGAAGCAATAATAACCTGGAGGGATTCCAGGGGAACTGGAAGGACCTCCAGGAATTGGTGCAGAGCGAGAGGAGCAGAGCCAGGCAGAAGAGTGTACCCAGAGACCCAGAGATACATGCTTCAGGACCGTCGGACGCAGTGGACCTCTCCCACAGTGGCCATGCAGTGATCCCCAACAACTTGGAGGAATGCAAGGAGAAAGAAAACCATCTACATTGGCGAGGGAAATCTGCGGGAGTAGAAAGAGAAGTAAAGCAACCGCTTGATCCCAGGAGTGGAGGGGAATATGATTGCGGGGTAAGGCTTTAGACGAACATCCCGCTGCAGGCCTCGACACCATGGAAATGGGTTCTGCTCCAAGACACAGGTTGACGCCCAGTGGAATTGAGCGCCGGATACTAAGGGAAGGGTTTGGGTCGAAAGGGGGCAGGGCAGGGAAAGACAAGGAATCTGGGAGCCAAGGGGGAAAAAAAACAAAAACAAAAAATGGTTCTAAATCCACCCAACGACAAAATGAGTGAAAAGAGAAAGAAAATATTACAAAAAGCAGGATTACAAGGGCCTCTCCTCGAAATCATCCGCACGATATATCTAAAAGCATCAGCGAGCATCATCTGCAATTGGGATGAACTGGGAGCCTTTCAAATGAGAGGAGGAAAGAAACGGGGGTGCCGGGGATCTCCTCCCTGATTTAACATTGCACTAGAAACCCTAGGCGGAGCAATGAGAGAAGGAAAAAGAGAGTGAAGGTATGAAAACAGGCAACGAGGAGGCCAAGCTATGGGCCCTCGCAGATGATGTGATGCTGGACTTCCAAGTGAATCCTAGACCGTCAACCACAGAGCCCTGGAAAATAATCCACAACTTCAGCAGAGTTGCAGGATACCAAATCGACCCACATCAGTCATCAGCGTTTCTCTACCTCCAACACATCGCTGCAGCAAGATGGAGAAAGAGAAATCCCTTTGAAAATCAACCTCGCCCTTACAAACCACTTCGGAATCTACGCGCCCAGACAAAACCCAGGACCCTATGGGAACCCCACGACGAAAAACTCGCCACCCCATGAAAACTGGATCGCAACAACCGGGAAAACATCGATTGCTCCAGGGTAGGACCAGCGAACAGGATACAAAGGACAATCCTCCCCGAGTGGCTTGACTTTTGGAGGCCCATACCCACCGCATCACCAAAAAACAAACACACAAACCAACCAACAATCCAAAAATGAACTGTTTTCCCGAATTAGGAAAAAAGAAACCCCAAACCCATGACAACCTTCAATGGGAAGAACAAAGAGATCAAGGCTCTCCAGGGAGATGGTGAAAACAAAAGCGGCCAAGGAAGCTGGCCTTGCAGTCCCACATCTCAAGCTCCAGCCTAAAGCAGTGGTCATCCAAACAATATGGAACGGCGCCAGAGACAGAAAGGTGGATCCCGGGAAAACACTTGGGCTAAGTGACCTGGGAGGGACAGCTGACCATAAGCCCAAAGAACCCAGCTTCCGGGGACCCAGCATTCACCATTGCATTGAAAAACACCAACAAAAACAACACAAAGACTCCTGGGAAAATTGGACGGCAGATTAAGAGACATTAGGTTTGGATCTACCTCTGAAACCCTCCACCAAGATAAACTCAGAATGGGGGAAGGACGTGAACATAAAGAAGCACACTCCAAGTAAATTCGGGGAACCCAGAAGAGGACCCATGTCAGAAGTTTGGGAAAGGAAAGATTTTACAGCCAGGCAGGCCTGCTCCAGCCAGAACAAAGACCTAATCACCGAATGCCAAATCAATAATTTTGATGACATCAGATTAAAAGGTTTGTGGTCAAGCAAAACCAAATGCTACCAGAATCGGAAGGGGAGCAGCAAATTGGGAAACAATCTTCCTAACCCAAACCCCTGATATGGGTCTGATTACACCAATCTTTAAAGAGCTCCATCAATAGTGCCAAAAAAAAGAGTCAAGCCATCCTCCAATCGATAACTGGGCAAGGCGCCCGATTAGACAACTTTTCCTTTCACGGAAGGGAAACTGTTCATAAGCCCATGAAAAGGTGTTCTCAATCTGTCATCATCAGGCAGATGCCAATCCAAACAACGCTGGGGTATCAGCGCACAGCCGGGCAGATTGGCTGAGGGGACAGCAACGGAAAGGTAACGAATGCTGCGGGGGACGGGGCAACGTGGGGACATTCATGCATTGCTGGTGGAGTGGTGGATGGCTCCAGCCATTGTGGAGGGCCACTGGGAATTATGCCCCAAGGGCCCCAAGAGACTATCTGTCCTTTCCTGGGGACATAGGCTTGCTGTCTGTTCCACCCAAAGGGATAATAAGGAAAGAGGCTCTGACAAGAATATTCCTAGCCAGGCTTCTCCTTGGTGGCCAAACAATTGGAGAACAAGGCCATGCCCTTCAATTGGGGAATGGCTTAACAAAAAGTGGTGTGTGGTGGTGATGGCCAGCCATGGTGCTCGAAGCAATAATAACCGGGAGGGATTCCAGGGGAACTGGAAGGACCTCCAGGAATTGGTGCAGAGCGAGAGGAGCAGAGCCAGGCAGAAGAGTGTACCCAGAGACCCAGAGATACATGCTTCAGGACCGTCGGACGCAGTGGACCTCTCCCACAGTGGCCATGCAGTGATCCCCAACAACTTGGAGGAATGCAAGGAGAAAGAAAACCATCTACATTGGGGAGGGAAATCTGCGGGAGTAGAAAGAGAAGTAAAGCAACTGCTTGATCCCAGGAGTGGAGGGGAATATGATTGGGGGGTAGACGAACATCCCGCTGCAGGCCTCGACACCATGGAAATGGGTTCTGCTCCAAGACACAGGTTGACGCCCAGTGGAATTGAACGCCGGCTACTACGGGAAGGGTTTGGGTCGAAAGGGGGCAGGGCAGGGAAAGACAAGGAATCTGGGAGCCAAGGGGAAAAAAAACAAAAACAAAAAATGGTTCTAAATCCACCCAACGACAAAATGAGTGAAAAGAGAAAGAAAATATTACAAAAAGCAGGATTACAAGGGCCTCTCCTCGAAATCATCCGCACGATATATCTAAAACCATCAGCGAGCATCATCTGCAATTGGGATGAACTGGGAGACTTTCAAATGAGAGGAGGAAAGAAACGGGGGTGCCGGGGATCTCCTTCCTGATTTAACATTGCACTAGAAACCCTAGGCGGAGCAATGAGAGAAGGAAAAAGAGAGTGAAGGTATGAAAACAGGCAACGAGGAGGCCAAGCTATGGGCCCTCGCAGATGATGTGATGCTGGACTTCCAAGTGAATCCTAGACCGTCAACCACAGAGCCCTAGAAAATAATCCACAACTTCAGCAGAGTTGCAGGATACCAAATCGACCCACATCAGTCATCAGCGTTTCTCTACCTCCAACACATCGCTGCAGCAAGATGGAGAAAGAGAAATCCCATTGAAAATCAACCTCGCCCTTACAAACCACTTCGGAATCTACGCGCCCAGACAAAACCCAGGACCCTATGGGAACCCCACTACGAAAAACTCGCCACCCCATGAAAACTGAATCGCTACAACCAGGAAAACATCGATTGCTCCAGGGTAGGACCAGCGAACAGGATACAAAGGACAATCCTCCCCGAGTGGCTTGACTTTTGGAGGCCCATACCCACCGCATCACCAAAAAACAAACACACAAACCAACCAACAATCCAAAAATGAACTATTTTCCCGAATTAGGAAAAAAGAAACCCCAAACCCATGACAACCTTCAATGGGAAGAACAAAGAGATCAAGGCTCTCCAGGGAAATGGTGAAAACAAAAGCGGCCAAGGAAGCTGGCCTTGCAGTCCCACATCTCAAGCTCCAGCCTAAAGCAGTGGTCATCCAAACAATATGGAACGGCCCCAGAGACAGAAAGGTGGATCCCGGGAAAACACTTGGGCTAAGTGACCTGGGAGGGACAGCTGACCATAAGCCCAAAGAACCCAGCTTCCGGGGACCCAGCATTCACCATTGCATTGAAAAACACCAACAAAAACAACACAAAGACTCCTGGGAAAATTGGACGGCAGATTAAGAGACATTAGGTTTGGATCTACCTCTGAAACCCTCCACCAAGATAAACTCAGAATGGGGGAAGGACGTGAACATAAAGAAGCACACTCCAAGTAAATTCGGGGAACCCAGAAGAGGACCCATGTCAGAAGTTTGGGAAAGGAAAGATTTTACAGCCAGGCAGGCCTGCTCCAGCCAGAACAAAGACATGATCACCGAATGCCAAATCAATAATTTTGATGACATCGGATTAAAAGGTTTGTGGTCAAGCAAAACCAAATGCTACCAGAATCGGAAGGGGAGCAGCAAATTGGGAAACAATCTTCCTAAACCAAACCCCTGATATGGGTCTGATTACACCAATCTTTAAAGAGCTCCATCAATAGTGCCAAAAAAAAGAGTCAAGCCATCCTCCAATCGATAACTGGGCAAGGCGCCCGATTAGACAACTTTTCCTTTCACGGAAGGGAAACTGTTCATAAGCCCATGAAAAGGTGTTCTCAATCTGTCATCATCAGGCAGATGCCAATCCAAACAACGCTGGGGTATCAGCGCACAGCCGGGCAGATTGGCTGAGGGGACAGCAACGGAAAGGTAACGAATGCTGTAGGGGACGGGGCAACGTGGGGACATTCATGCATTGCTGGTGGAGTGGTGGATGGCTCCAGCCATTGTGGAGGGCCACTGGGAATTATGCCCCAAGGGCCCCAAGAGACTATCTGTCCTTTCCTGGGGACATAGGCTTGCTGTCTGTTCCACCCAAAGGGATAATAAGGAAAGAGGCTCTGACAAGAATATTCCTAGCCGGGCTTCTCCTTGGTGGCCAAACAATTGGAGAACAAGGCCATGCCCTTCAATTGGGGAATGGCTTAACAAAAAGTGGTGTGTGGTGGTGATGGCCAGCCATGGTGCTCGAAGCAATAATAACCCGGAGGGATTCCAGGGGAACTGGAAGGACCTCCAGGAATTGGTGCAGAGCGAGAGGAGCAGAGCCAGGCAGAAGAGTGTACCCAGAGACCCAGAGATACATGCTTCAGGACCGTCGGACGCAGTGGACCTCTCCCACAGTGGCCATGCAGTGATCCCCAACAACTTGGAGGAATGCAAGGAGAAAGAAAACCATCTACATTGGGGAGGGAAATCTGCGGGAGTAGAAAGAGAAGTAAAGCAACCGCTTGATCCCAGGAGTGGAGGGGAATATGATTGGGGGGTAGAGGAACATCCCGCTGCAGGCCTCGACACCATGGAAATGGGTTCTGCTCCAAGACACAGGTTGACGCCCAGTGGAATTGAGCGCCGGCTACTACGGGAAGGGTTTGGGTCGAAAGGGGGCAGGGCAGGGAAAGACAAGGAATCTGGGAGCCAAGGGGGAAAAAAAACAAAAACAAAAAATGGTTCTAAATCCACCCAACGACAAAATGAGAGAAAAGAGAAAGAAAATATTACAAAAAGCAGGATTACAAGGGCCTCTCCTCGAAATCATCCGCATGATATATCTAAAACCATCAGCGAGCATCATCTGCAATTGGGATGAACTGGGAGCCTTTCAAATGAGAGGAGGAAAGAAACGGGGGTGCCGGGGATCTCCTCCCTGATTTGACATTGCACTAGAAACCCTAGGCGGAGCAATGAGAGAAGGAAAAAGAGAGTGAAGGTATGAAAACAGGCAACGAGGAGGCCAAGCTATGGGCCCTCGCAGATGATGTGATGCTGGACTTCCAAGTGAATCCTAGACCGTCAACCACAGAGCCCTGGAAAATAATCCACAACTTCAGCAGAGTTGCAGGATACCAAATCGACCCACATCAGTCATCAGCGTTTCTCTACCTCCAACACATCGCTGCAGCAAGATGGAGAAAGAGAAATCCCATTGAAAATCAACCTCGCCCTTACAAACCACTTCGGAATCTACGCGCCCAGACAAAACCCAGGACCCTACGGGAACCCCACTACGAAAAACTCGCCACCCCATGAAAACTGGATCGCAACAACCGGGAAAACATCGATTGCTCCAGGGTAGGACCAGCGAACAGGATACAAAGGACAATCCTCCCCGAGTGGCTTGACTTTTGGAGGCCCATACCCACCGCATCACCAAAAAACAAAAACACAAACCAACCAACAATCCAAAAATGAACTGTTTTCCCGAATTAGGAAAAAAGAAACCCCAAACCCATGACAACCTTCAATGGGAAGAACAAAGAGATCAAGGCTCTCCAGGGAAATGGTGAAAACAAAAGCGGCCAAGGAAGCTGGCCTTGCAGTCCCACATCTCAAGCTCCAGCCTAAAGCAGTGGTCATCCAAACAATATGGAACGGCCCCAGAGACAGAAAGGTGGATCCCGGGAAAACACTTGGGCTAAGTGACCTGGGAGGGACAGCTGACCAGAAGCCCAAAGAACCCAGCTTCCGGGGACCCAGCATTCACCATTGCACTGAAAAACACCAACAAAAACAACACAAAGACTCCTGGGAAAATTGGACGGCAGATTAAGAGACATTAGGTTTGGATCTACCTCTGAAACCCTCCACCAAGATAAACTCAGAATGGGGGAAGGACGTGAACATAAAGAAGCACACTCCAAGGAAATTCGGGGAACCCAGAAGAGGACCCATGTCAGAAGTTTGGGAAAGGAAAGATTTTACAGCCAGGCAGGCCTGCTCCAGCCAGAACAAAGACATGATCACCGAATGCCAAATCAATAATTTTGATGACATCGGATTAAAAGGTTTGTGGTCAAGCAAAACCAAATGCTACCAGAATCGGAAGGGGAGCAGCAAATTGGGAAACAATCTTCCTAACCCAAACCCCTGATATGGGTCTGATTACACCAATCTTTAAAGAGCTCCATCAATAGTGCCAAAAAAAAGAGTCAAGCCATCCTCCAATCGATAACTGGGCAAGGCGCCCGATTAGACAACTTTTCCTTTCACGGAAGGGAAACTGTTCATAAGCCCATGAAAAGGTGTTCTCAATCTGTCATCATCAGGCAGATGCCAATCCAAACAACGCTGGGGTATCAGCGCACAGCCGGGCAGATTGGCTGAGGGGACAGCAACGGAAAGGTAACGAATGCTGCAGGGGACGGGGCAACGTGGGGACATTCATGCATTGCTGGTGGAGTGGTGGATGGCTCCAGCCATTGTGGAGGGCCACTGGGAATTATGCCCCAAGGGCCCCAAGAGACTATCTGTCCTTTCCTGGGGACATAGGCTTGCTGTCTGTTCCACCCAAAGGGATAATAAGGAAAGAGGCTCTGACAAGAATATTCCTAGCCAGGCTTCTCCTTGGTGGCCAAACAATTGGAGAACAAGGCCATGCCCTTCAATTGGGGAATGGCTTAACAAAAAGTGGTGTGTGGTGGTGATGGCCAGCCATGGTGCTCGAAGCAATAATAACCGGGAGGGATTCCAGGGGAACTGGAAGGACCTCCAGGAATTGGTGCAGAGCGAGAGGAGCAGAGCCAGGCAGAAGAGTGTACCCAGAGACCCAGAGATACATGCTTCAGGACCGTCGGACGCAGTGGACCTCTCCCACAGTGGCCATGCAGTGATCCCCAACAACTTGGAGGAATGCAAGGAGAAAGAAAACCATCTACATTGGGGAGGGAAATCTGCGGGAGTAGAAAGAGAAGTAAAGCAACTGCTTGATCCCAGGAGTGGAGGGGAATATGATTGGGGGGTAGACGAACATCCCGCTGCAGGCCTCGACACCATGGAAATGGGTTCTGCTCCAAGACACAGGTTGACGCCCAGTGGAATTGAACGCCGGCTACTACGGGAAGGGTTTGGGTCGAAAGGGGGCAGGGCAGGGAAAGACAAGGAATCTGGGAGCCAAGGGGAAAAAAAACAAAAACAAAAAATGGTTCTAAATCCACCCAACGACAAAATGAGTGAAAAGAGAAAGAAAATATTACAAAAAGCAGGATTACAAGGGCCTCTCCTCGAAATCATCCGCACGATATATCTAAAACCATCAGCGAGCATCATCTGCAATTGGGATGAACTGGGAGACTTTCAAATGAGAGGAGGAAAGAAACGGGGGTGCCGGGGATCTCCTTCCTGATTTAACATTGCACTAGAAACCCTAGGCGGAGCAATGAGAGAAGGAAAAAGAGAGTGAAGGTATGAAAACAGGCAACGAGGAGGCCAAGCTATGGGCCCTCGCAGATGATGTGATGCTGGACTTCCAAGTGAATCCTAGACCGTCAACCACAGAGCCCTAGAAAATAATCCACAACTTCAGCAGAGTTGCAGGATACCAAATCGACCCACATCAGTCATCAGCGTTTCTCTACCTCCAACACATCGCTGCAGCAAGATGGAGAAAGAGAAATCCCATTGAAAATCAACCTCGCCCTTACAAACCACTTCGGAATCTACGCGCCCAGACAAAACCCAGGACCCTATGGGAACCCCACTACGAAAAACTCGCCACCCCATGAAAACTGAATCGCTACAACCAGGAAAACATCGATTGCTCCAGGGTAGGACCAGCGAACAGGATACAAAGGACAATCCTCCCCGAGTGGCTTGACTTTTGGAGGCCCATACCCACCGCATCACCAAAAAACAAACACACAAACCAACCAACAATCCAAAAATGAACTATTTTCCCGAATTAGGAAAAAAGAAACCCCAAACCCATGACAACCTTCAATGGGAAGAACAAAGAGATCAAGGCTCTCCAGGGAAATGGTGAAAACAAAAGCGGCCAAGGAAGCTGGCCTTGCAGTCCCACATCTCAAGCTCCAGCCTAAAGCAGTGGTCATCCAAACAATATGGAACGGCCCCAGAGACAGAAAGGTGGATCCCGGGAAAACACTTGGGCTAAGTGACCTGGGAGGGACAGCTGACCATAAGCCCAAAGAACCCAGCTTCCGGGGACCCAGCATTCACCATTGCATTGAAAAACACCAACAAAAACAACACAAAGACTCCTGGGAAAATTGGACGGCAGATTAAGAGACATTAGGTTTGGATCTACCTCTGAAACCCTCCACCAAGATAAACTCAGAATGGGGGAAGGACGTGAACATAAAGAAGCACACTCCAAGTAAATTCGGGGAACCCAGAAGAGGACCCATGTCAGAAGTTTGGGAAAGGAAAGATTTTACAGCCAGGCAGGCCTGCTCCAGCCAGAACAAAGACATGATCACCGAATGCCAAATCAATAATTTTGATGACATCGGATTAAAAGGTTTGTGGTCAAGCAAAACCAAATGCTACCAGAATCGGAAGGGGAGCAGCAAATTGGGAAACAATCTTCCTAAACCAAACCCCTGATATGGGTCTGATTACACCAATCTTTAAAGAGCTCCATCAATAGTGCCAAAAAAAAGAGTCAAGCCATCCTCCAATCGATAACTGGGCAAGGCGCCCGATTAGACAACTTTTCCTTTCACGGAAGGGAAACTGTTCATAAGCCCATGAAAAGGTGTTCTCAATCTGTCATCATCAGGCAGATGCCAATCCAAACAACGCTGGGGTATCAGCGCACAGCCGGGCAGATTGGCTGAGGGGACAGCAACGGAAAGGTAACGAATGCTGTAGGGGACGGGGCAACGTGGGGACATTCATGCATTGCTGGTGGAGTGGTGGATGGCTCCAGCCATTGTGGAGGGCCACTGGGAATTATGCCCCAAGGGCCCCAAGAGACTATCTGTCCTTTCCTGGGGACATAGGCTTGCTGTCTGTTCCACCCAAAGGGATAATAAGGAAAGAGGCTCTGACAAGAATATTCCTAGCTGGGCTTCTCCTTGGTGGCCAAACAATTGGAGAACAAGGCCATGCCCTTCAATTGGGGAATGGCTTAACAAAAAGTGGTGTGTGGTGGTGATGGCCAGCCATGGTGCTCGAAGCAATAATAACCCGGAGGGATTCCAGGGGAACTGGAAGGACCTCCAGGAATTGGTGCAGAGCGAGAGGAGCAGAGCCAGGCAGAAGAGTGTACCCAGAGACCCAGAGATACATGCTTCAGGACCGTCGGACGCAGTGGACCTCTCCCACAGTGGCCATGCAGTGATCCCCAACAACTTGGAGGAATGCAAGGAGAAAGAAAACCATCTACATTGGGGAGGGAAATCTGCGGGAGTAGAAAGAGAAGTAAAGCAACCGCTTGATCCCAGGAGTGGAGGGGAATATGATTGGGGGGTAGAGGAACATCCCGCTGCAGGCCTCGACACCATGGAAATGGGTTCTGCTCCAAGACACAGGTTGACGCCCAGTGGAATTGAGCGCCGGCTACTACGGGAAGGGTTTGGGTCGAAAGGGGGCAGGGCAGGGAAAGACAAGGAATCTGGGAGCCAAGGGGGAAAAAAAACAAAAACAAAAAATGGTTCTAAATCCACCCAACGACAAAATGAGAGAAAAGAGAAAGAAAATATTACAAAAAGCAGGATTACAAGGGCCTCTCCTCGAAATCATCCGCATGATATATCTAAAACCATCAGCGAGCATCATCTGCAATTGGGATGAACTGGGAGCCTTTCAAATGAGAGGAGGAAAGAAACGGGGGTGCCGGGGATCTCCTCCCTGATTTGACATTGCACTAGAAACCCTAGGCGGAGCAATGAGAGAAGGAAAAAGAGAGTGAAGGTATGAAAACAGGCAACGAGGAGGCCAAGCTATGGGCCCTCGCAGATGATGTGATGCTGGACTTCCAAGTGAATCCTAGACCGTCAACCACAGAGCCCTGGAAAATAATCCACAACTTCAGCAGAGTTGCAGGATACCAAATCGACCCACATCAGTCATCAGCGTTTCTCTACCTCCAACACATCGCTGCAGCAAGATGGAGAAAGAGAAATCCCATTGAAAATCAACCTCGCCCTTACAAACCACTTCGGAATCTACGCGCCCAGACAAAACCCAGGACCCTACGGGAACCCCACTACGAAAAACTCGCCACCCCATGAAAACTGGATCGCAACAACCGGGAAAACATCGATTGCTCCAGGGTAGGACCAGCGAACAGGATACAAAGGACAATCCTCCCCGAGTGGCTTGACTTTTGGAGGCCCATACCCACCGCATCACCAAAAAACAAAAACACAAACCAACCAACAATCCAAAAATGAACTGTTTTCCCGAATTAGGAAAAAAGAAACCCCAAACCCATGACAACCTTCAATGGGAAGAACAAAGAGATCAAGGCTCTCCAGGGAAATGGTGAAAACAAAAGCGGCCAAGGAAGCTGGCCTTGCAGTCCCACATCTCAAGCTCCAGCCTAAAGCAGTGGTCATCCAAACAATATGGAACGGCCCCAGAGACAGAAAGGTGGATCCCGGGAAAACACTTGGGCTAAGTGACCTGGGAGGGACAGCTGACCAGAAGCCCAAAGAACCCAGCTTCCGGGGACCCAGCATTCACCATTGCACTGAAAAACACCAACAAAAACAACACAAAGACTCCTGGGAAAATTGGACGGCAGATTAAGAGACATTAGGTTTGGATCTACCTCTGAAACCCTCCACCAAGATAAACTCAGAATGGGGGAAGGACGTGAACATAAAGAAGCACACTCCAAGGAAATTCGGGGAACCCAGAAGAGGACCCATGTCAGAAGTTTGGGAAAGGAAAGATTTTACAGCCAGGCAGGCCTGCTCCAGCCAGAACAAAGACATGATCACCGAATGCCAAATCAATAATTTTGATGACATCGGATTAAAAGGTTTGTGGTCAAGCAAAACCAAATGCTACCAGAATCGGAAGGGGAGCAGCAAATTGGGAAACAATCTTCCTAACCCAAACCCCTGATATGGGTCTGATTACACCAATCTTTAAAGAGCTCCATCAATAGTGCCAAAAAAAAGAGTCAAGCCATCCTCCAATCGATAACTGGGCAAGGCGCCCGATTAGACAACTTTTCCTTTCACGGAAGGGAAACTGTTCATAAGCCCATGAAAAGGTGTTCTCAATCTGTCATCATCAGGCAGATGCCAATCCAAACAACGCTGGGGTATCAGCGCACAGCCGGGCAGATTGGCTGAGGGGACAGCAACGGAAAGGTAACGAATGCTGCAGGGGACGGGGCAACGTGGGGACATTCATGCATTGCTGGTGGAGTGGTGGATGGCTCCAGCCATTGTGGAGGGCCACTGGGAATTATGCCCCAAGGGCCCCAAGAGACTATCTGTCCTTTCCTGGGGACATAGGCTTGCTGTCTGTTCCACCCAAAGGGATAATAAGGAAAGAGGCTCTGACAAGAATATTCCTAGCCGGGCTTCTCCTTGGTGGCCAAACAATTGGAGAACAAGGCCATGCCCTTCAATTGGGGAATGGCTTAACAAAAAGTGGTGTGTGGTGGTGATGGCCAGCCATGGTGCTCGAAGCAATAATAACCTGGAGGGATTCCAGGGGAACTGGAAGGACCTCCAGGAATTGGTGCAGAGCGAGAGGAGCAGAGCCAGGCAGAAGAGTGTACCCAGAGACCCAGAGATACATGCTTCAGGACCGTCGGACGCAGTGGACCTCTCCCACAGTGGCCATGCAGTGATCCCCAACAACTTGGAGGAATGCAAGGAGAAAGAAAACCATCTACATTGGCGAGGGAAATCTGCGGGAGTAGAAAGAGAAGTAAAGCAACCGCTTGATCCCAGGAGTGGAGGGGAATATGATTGCGGGGTAAGGCTTTAGACGAACATCCCGCTGCAGGCCTCGACACCATGGAAATGGGTTCTGCTCCAAGACACAGGTTGACGCCCAGTGGAATTGAGCGCCGGATACTAAGGGAAGGGTTTGGGTCGAAAGGGGGCAGGGCAGGGAAAGACAAGGAATCTGGGAGCCAAGGGGGAAAAAAAACAAAAACAAAAAATGGTTCTAAATCCACCCAACGACAAAATGAGTGAAAAGAGAAAGAAAATATTACAAAAAGCAGGATTACAAGGGCCTCTCCTCGAAATCATCCGCACGATATATCTAAAAGCATCAGCGAGCATCATCTGCAATTGGGATGAACTGGGAGCCTTTCAAATGAGAGGAGGAAAGAAACGGGGGTGCCGGGGATCTCCTCCCTGATTTAACATTGCACTAGAAACCCTAGGCGGAGCAATGAGAGAAGGAAAAAGAGAGTGAAGGTATGAAAACAGGCAACGAGGAGGCCAAGCTATGGGCCCTCGCAGATGATGTGATGCTGGACTTCCAAGTGAATCCTAGACCGTCAACCACAGAGCCCTGGAAAATAATCCACAACTTCAGCAGAGTTGCAGGATACCAAATCGACCCACATCAGTCATCAGCGTTTCTCTACCTCCAACACATCGCTGCAGCAAGATGGAGAAAGAGAAATCCCTTTGAAAATCAACCTCGCCCTTACAAACCACTTCGGAATCTACGCGCCCAGACAAAACCCAGGACCCTATGGGAACCCCACGACGAAAAACTCGCCACCCCATGAAAACTGGATCGCAACAACCGGGAAAACATCGATTGCTCCAGGGTAGGACCAGCGAACAGGATACAAAGGACAATCCTCCCCGAGTGGCTTGACTTTTGGAGGCCCATACCCACCGCATCACCAAAAAACAAACACACAAACCAACCAACAATCCAAAAATGAACTGTTTTCCCGAATTAGGAAAAAAGAAACCCCAAACCCATGACAACCTTCAATGGGAAGAACAAAGAGATCAAGGCTCTCCAGGGAGATGGTGAAAACAAAAGCGGCCAAGGAAGCTGGCCTTGCAGTCCCACATCTCAAGCTCCAGCCTAAAGCAGTGGTCATCCAAACAATATGGAACGGCGCCAGAGACAGAAAGGTGGATCCCGGGAAAACACTTGGGCTAAGTGACCTGGGAGGGACAGCTGACCATAAGCCCAAAGAACCCAGCTTCCGGGGACCCAGCATTCACCATTGCATTGAAAAACACCAACAAAAACAACACAAAGACTCCTGGGAAAATTGGACGGCAGATTAAGAGACATTAGGTTTGGATCTACCTCTGAAACCCTCCACCAAGATAAACTCAGAATGGGGGAAGGACGTGAACATAAAGAAGCACACTCCAAGTAAATTCGGGGAACCCAGAAGAGGACCCATGTCAGAAGTTTGGGAAAGGAAAGATTTTACAGCCAGGCAGGCCTGCTCCAGCCAGAACAAAGACCTAATCACCGAATGCCAAATCAATAATTTTGATGACATCAGATTAAAAGGTTTGTGGTCAAGCAAAACCAAATGCTACCAGAATCGGAAGGGGAGCAGCAAATTGGGAAACAATCTTCCTAACCCAAACCCCTGATATGGGTCTGATTACACCAATCTTTAAAGAGCTCCATCAATAGTGCCAAAAAAAAGAGTCAAGCCATCCTCCAATCGATAACTGGGCAAGGCGCCCGATTAGACAACTTTTCCTTTCACGGAAGGGAAACTGTTCATAAGCCCATGAAAAGGTGTTCTCAATCTGTCATCATCAGGCAGATGCCAATCCAAACAACGCTGGGGTATCAGCGCACAGCCGGGCAGATTGGCTGAGGGGACAGCAACGGAAAGGTAACGAATGCTGCGGGGGACGGGGCAACGTGGGGACATTCATGCATTGCTGGTGGAGTGTTGGATGGCTCCAGCCATTGTGGAGGGCCACTGGGAATTATGCCCCAAGGGCCCCAAGAGACTATCTGTCCTTTCCTGGGGACATAGGCTTGCTGTCTGTTCCACCCAAAGGGATAATAAGGAAAGAGGCTCTGACAAGAATATTCCTAGCCAGGCTTCTCCTTGGTGGCCAAACAATTGGAGAACAAGGCCATGCCCTTCAATTGGGGAATGGCTTAACAAAAAGTGGTGTGTGGTGGTGATGGCCAGCCATGGTGCTCGAAGCAATAATAACCGGGAGGGATTCCAGGGGAACTGGAAGGACCTCCAGGAATTGGTGCAGAGCGAGAGGAGCAGAGCCAGGCAGAAGAGTGTACCCAGAGACCCAGAGATACATGCTTCAGGACCGTCGGACGCAGTGGACCTCTCCCACAGTGGCCATGCAGTGATCCCCAACAACTTGGAGGAATGCAAGGAGAAAGAAAACCATCTACATTGGGGAGGGAAATCTGCGGGAGTAGAAAGAGAAGTAAAGCAACTGCTTGATCCCAGGAGTGGAGGGGAATATGATTGGGGGGTAGACGAACATCCCGCTGCAGGCCTCGACACCATGGAAATGGGTTCTGCTCCAAGACACAGGTTGACGCCCAGTGGAATTGAACGCCGGCTACTACGGGAAGGGTTTGGGTCGAAAGGGGGCAGGGCAGGGAAAGACAAGGAATCTGGGAGCCAAGGGGAAAAAAAACAAAAACAAAAAATGGTTCTAAATCCACCCAACGACAAAATGAGTGAAAAGAGAAAGAAAATATTACAAAAAGCAGGATTACAAGGGCCTCTCCTCGAAATCATCCGCACGATATATCTAAAACCATCAGCGAGCATCATCTGCAATTGGGATGAACTGGGAGACTTTCAAATGAGAGGAGGAAAGAAACGGGGGTGCCGGGGATCTCCTTCCTGATTTAACATTGCACTAGAAACCCTAGGCGGAGCAATGAGAGAAGGAAAAAGAGAGTGAAGGTATGAAAACAGGCAACGAGGAGGCCAAGCTATGGGCCCTCGCAGATGATGTGATGCTGGACTTCCAAGTGAATCCTAGACCGTCAACCACAGAGCCCTAGAAAATAATCCACAACTTCAGCAGAGTTGCAGGATACCAAATCGACCCACATCAGTCATCAGCGTTTCTCTACCTCCAACACATCGCTGCAGCAAGATGGAGAAAGAGAAATCCCATTGAAAATCAACCTCGCCCTTACAAACCACTTCGGAATCTACGCGCCCAGACAAAACCCAGGACCCTATGGGAACCCCACTACGAAAAACTCGCCACCCCATGAAAACTGAATCGCTACAACCAGGAAAACATCGATTGCTCCAGGGTAGGACCAGCGAACAGGATACAAAGGACAATCCTCCCCGAGTGGCTTGACTTTTGGAGGCCCATACCCACCGCATCACCAAAAAACAAACACACAAACCAACCAACAATCCAAAAATGAACTATTTTCCCGAATTAGGAAAAAAGAAACCCCAAACCCATGACAACCTTCAATGGGAAGAACAAAGAGATCAAGGCTCTCCAGGGAAATGGTGAAAACAAAAGCGGCCAAGGAAGCTGGCCTTGCAGTCCCACATCTCAAGCTCCAGCCTAAAGCAGTGGTCATCCAAACAATATGGAACGGCCCCAGAGACAGAAAGGTGGATCCCGGGAAAACACTTGGGCTAAGTGACCTGGGAGGGACAGCTGACCATAAGCCCAAAGAACCCAGCTTCCGGGGACCCAGCATTCACCATTGCATTGAAAAACACCAACAAAAACAACACAAAGACTCCTGGGAAAATTGGACGGCAGATTAAGAGACATTAGGTTTGGATCTACCTCTGAAACCCTCCACCAAGATAAACTCAGAATGGGGGAAGGACGTGAACATAAAGAAGCACACTCCAAGTAAATTCGGGGAACCCAGAAGAGGACCCATGTCAGAAGTTTGGGAAAGGAAAGATTTTACAGCCAGGCAGGCCTGCTCCAGCCAGAACAAAGACATGATCACCGAATGCCAAATCAATAATTTTGATGACATCGGATTAAAAGGTTTGTGGTCAAGCAAAACCAAATGCTACCAGAATCGGAAGGGGAGCAGCAAATTGGGAAACAATCTTCCTAAACCAAACCCCTGATATGGGTCTGATTACACCAATCTTTAAAGAGCTCCATCAATAGTGCCAAAAAAAAGAGTCAAGCCATCCTCCAATCGATAACTGGGCAAGGCGCCCGATTAGACAACTTTTCCTTTCACGGAAGGGAAACTGTTCATAAGCCCATGAAAAGGTGTTCTCAATCTGTCATCATCAGGCAGATGCCAATCCAAACAACGCTGGGGTATCAGCGCACAGCCGGGCAGATTGGCTGAGGGGACAGCAACGGAAAGGTAACGAATGCTGTAGGGGACGGGGCAACGTGGGGACATTCATGCATTGCTGGTGGAGTGGTGGATGGCTCCAGCCATTGTGGAGGGCCACTGGGAATTATGCCCCAAGGGCCCCAAGAGACTATCTGTCCTTTCCTGGGGACATAGGCTTGCTGTCTGTTCCACCCAAAGGGATAATAAGGAAAGAGGCTCTGACAAGAATATTCCTAGCCGGGCTTCTCCTTGGTGGCCAAACAATTGGAGAACAAGGCCATGCCCTTCAATTGGGGAATGGCTTAACAAAAAGTGGTGTGTGGTGGTGATGGCCAGCCATGGTGCTCGAAGCAATAATAACCCGGAGGGATTCCAGGGGAACTGGAAGGACCTCCAGGAATTGGTGCAGAGCGAGAGGAGCAGAGCCAGGCAGAAGAGTGTACCCAGAGACCCAGAGATACATGCTTCAGGACCGTCGGACGCAGTGGACCTCTCCCACAGTGGCCATGCAGTGATCCCCAACAACTTGGAGGAATGCAAGGAGAAAGAAAACCATCTACATTGGGGAGGGAAATCTGCGGGAGTAGAAAGAGAAGTAAAGCAACCGCTTGATCCCAGGAGTGGAGGGGAATATGATTGGGGGGTAGAGGAACATCCCGCTGCAGGCCTCGACACCATGGAAATGGGTTCTGCTCCAAGACACAGGTTGACGCCCAGTGGAATTGAGCGCCGGCTACTACGGGAAGGGTTTGGGTCGAAAGGGGGCAGGGCAGGGAAAGACAAGGAATCTGGGAGCCAAGGGGGAAAAAAAACAAAAACAAAAAATGGTTCTAAATCCACCCAACGACAAAATGAGAGAAAAGAGAAAGAAAATATTACAAAAAGCAGGATTACAAGGGCCTCTCCTCGAAATCATCCGCATGATATATCTAAAACCATCAGCGAGCATCATCTGCAATTGGGATGAACTGGGAGCCTTTCAAATGAGAGGAGGAAAGAAACGGGGGTGCCGGGGATCTCCTCCCTGATTTGACATTGCACTAGAAACCCTAGGCGGAGCAATGAGAGAAGGAAAAAGAGAGTGAAGGTATGAAAACAGGCAACGAGGAGGCCAAGCTATGGGCCCTCGCAGATGATGTGATGCTGGACTTCCAAGTGAATCCTAGACCGTCAACCACAGAGCCCTGGAAAATAATCCACAACTTCAGCAGAGTTGCAGGATACCAAATCGACCCACATCAGTCATCAGCGTTTCTCTACCTCCAACACATCGCTGCAGCAAGATGGAGAAAGAGAAATCCCATTGAAAATCAACCTCGCCCTTACAAACCACTTCGGAATCTACGCGCCCAGACAAAACCCAGGACCCTACGGGAACCCCACTACGAAAAACTCGCCACCCCATGAAAACTGGATCGCAACAACCGGGAAAACATCGATTGCTCCAGGGTAGGACCAGCGAACAGGATACAAAGGACAATCCTCCCCGAGTGGCTTGACTTTTGGAGGCCCATACCCACCGCATCACCAAAAAACAAAAACACAAACCAACCAACAATCCAAAAATGAACTGTTTTCCCGAATTAGGAAAAAAGAAACCCCAAACCCATGACAACCTTCAATGGGAAGAACAAAGAGATCAAGGCTCTCCAGGGAAATGGTGAAAACAAAAGCGGCCAAGGAAGCTGGCCTTGCAGTCCCACATCTCAAGCTCCAGCCTAAAGCAGTGGTCATCCAAACAATATGGAACGGCCCCAGAGACAGAAAGGTGGATCCCGGGAAAACACTTGGGCTAAGTGACCTGGGAGGGACAGCTGACCAGAAGCCCAAAGAACCCAGCTTCCGGGGACCCAGCATTCACCATTGCACTGAAAAACACCAACAAAAACAACACAAAGACTCCTGGGAAAATTGGACGGCAGATTAAGAGACATTAGGTTTGGATCTACCTCTGAAACCCTCCACCAAGATAAACTCAGAATGGGGGAAGGACGTGAACATAAAGAAGCACACTCCAAGGAAATTCGGGGAACCCAGAAGAGGACCCATGTCAGAAGTTTGGGAAAGGAAAGATTTTACAGCCAGGCAGGCCTGCTCCAGCCAGAACAAAGACATGATCACCGAATGCCAAATCAATAATTTTGATGACATCGGATTAAAAGGTTTGTGGTCAAGCAAAACCAAATGCTACCAGAATCGGAAGGGGAGCAGCAAATTGGGAAACAATCTTCCTAACCCAAACCCCTGATATGGGTCTGATTACACCAATCTTTAAAGAGCTCCATCAATAGTGCCAAAAAAAAGAGTCAAGCCATCCTCCAATCGATAACTGGGCAAGGCGCCCGATTAGACAACTTTTCCTTTCACGGAAGGGAAACTGTTCATAAGCCCATGAAAAGGTGTTCTCAATCTGTCATCATCAGGCAGATGCCAATCCAAACAACGCTGGGGTATCAGCGCACAGCCGGGCAGATTGGCTGAGGGGACAGCAACGGAAAGGTAACGAATGCTGCAGGGGACGGGGCAACGTGGGGACATTCATGCATTGCTGGTGGAGTGGTGGATGGCTCCAGCCATTGTGGAGGGCCACTGGGAATTATGCCCCAAGGGCCCCAAGAGACTATCTGTCCTTTCCTGGGGACATAGGCTTGCTGTCTGTTCCACCCAAAGGGATAATAAGGAAAGAGGCTCTGACAAGAATATTCCTAGCCAGGCTTCTCCTTGGTGGCCAAACAATTGGAGAACAAGGCCATGCCCTTCAATTGGGGAATGGCTTAACAAAAAGTGGTGTGTGGTGGTGATGGCCAGCCATGGTGCTCGAAGCAATAATAACCGGGAGGGATTCCAGGGGAACTGGAAGGACCTCCAGGAATTGGTGCAGAGCGAGAGGAGCAGAGCCAGGCAGAAGAGTGTACCCAGAGACCCAGAGATACATGCTTCAGGACCGTCGGACGCAGTGGACCTCTCCCACAGTGGCCATGCAGTGATCCCCAACAACTTGGAGGAATGCAAGGAGAAAGAAAACCATCTACATTGGGGAGGGAAATCTGCGGGAGTAGAAAGAGAAGTAAAGCAACTGCTTGATCCCAGGAGTGGAGGGGAATATGATTGGGGGGTAGACGAACATCCCGCTGCAGGCCTCGACACCATGGAAATGGGTTCTGCTCCAAGACACAGGTTGACGCCCAGTGGAATTGAACGCCGGCTACTACGGGAAGGGTTTGGGTCGAAAGGGGGCAGGGCAGGGAAAGACAAGGAATCTGGGAGCCAAGGGGAAAAAAAACAAAAACAAAAAATGGTTCTAAATCCACCCAACGACAAAATGAGTGAAAAGAGAAAGAAAATATTACAAAAAGCAGGATTACAAGGGCCTCTCCTCGAAATCATCCGCACGATATATCTAAAACCATCAGCGAGCATCATCTGCAATTGGGATGAACTGGGAGACTTTCAAATGAGAGGAGGAAAGAAACGGGGGTGCCGGGGATCTCCTTCCTGATTTAACATTGCACTAGAAACCCTAGGCGGAGCAATGAGAGAAGGAAAAAGAGAGTGAAGGTATGAAAACAGGCAACGAGGAGGCCAAGCTATGGGCCCTCGCAGATGATGTGATGCTGGACTTCCAAGTGAATCCTAGACCGTCAACCACAGAGCCCTAGAAAATAATCCACAACTTCAGCAGAGTTGCAGGATACCAAATCGACCCACATCAGTCATCAGCGTTTCTCTACCTCCAACACATCGCTGCAGCAAGATGGAGAAAGAGAAATCCCATTGAAAATCAACCTCGCCCTTACAAACCACTTCGGAATCTACGCGCCCAGACAAAACCCAGGACCCTATGGGAACCCCACTACGAAAAACTCGCCACCCCATGAAAACTGAATCGCTACAACCAGGAAAACATCGATTGCTCCAGGGTAGGACCAGCGAACAGGATACAAAGGACAATCCTCCCCGAGTGGCTTGACTTTTGGAGGCCCATACCCACCGCATCACCAAAAAACAAACACACAAACCAACCAACAATCCAAAAATGAACTATTTTCCCGAATTAGGAAAAAAGAAACCCCAAACCCATGACAACCTTCAATGGGAAGAACAAAGAGATCAAGGCTCTCCAGGGAAATGGTGAAAACAAAAGCGGCCAAGGAAGCTGGCCTTGCAGTCCCACATCTCAAGCTCCAGCCTAAAGCAGTGGTCATCCAAACAATATGGAACGGCCCCAGAGACAGAAAGGTGGATCCCGGGAAAACACTTGGGCTAAGTGACCTGGGAGGGACAGCTGACCATAAGCCCAAAGAACCCAGCTTCCGGGGACCCAGCATTCACCATTGCATTGAAAAACACCAACAAAAACAACACAAAGACTCCTGGGAAAATTGGACGGCAGATTAAGAGACATTAGGTTTGGATCTACCTCTGAAACCCTCCACCAAGATAAACTCAGAATGGGGGAAGGACGTGAACATAAAGAAGCACACTCCAAGTAAATTCGGGGAACCCAGAAGAGGACCCATGTCAGAAGTTTGGGAAAGGAAAGATTTTACAGCCAGGCAGGCCTGCTCCAGCCAGAACAAAGACATGATCACCGAATGCCAAATCAATAATTTTGATGACATCGGATTAAAAGGTTTGTGGTCAAGCAAAACCAAATGCTACCAGAATCGGAAGGGGAGCAGCAAATTGGGAAACAATCTTCCTAAACCAAACCCCTGATATGGGTCTGATTACACCAATCTTTAAAGAGCTCCATCAATAGTGCCAAAAAAAAGAGTCAAGCCATCCTCCAATCGATAACTGGGCAAGGCGCCCGATTAGACAACTTTTCCTTTCACGGAAGGGAAACTGTTCATAAGCCCATGAAAAGGTGTTCTCAATCTGTCATCATCAGGCAGATGCCAATCCAAACAACGCTGGGGTATCAGCGCACAGCCGGGCAGATTGGCTGAGGGGACAGCAACGGAAAGGTAACGAATGCTGTAGGGGACGGGGCAACGTGGGGACATTCATGCATTGCTGGTGGAGTGGTGGATGGCTCCAGCCATTGTGGAGGGCCACTGGGAATTATGCCCCAAGGGCCCCAAGAGACTATCTGTCCTTTCCTGGGGACATAGGCTTGCTGTCTGTTCCACCCAAAGGGATAATAAGGAAAGAGGCTCTGACAAGAATATTCCTAGCCGGGCTTCTCCTTGGTGGCCAAACAATTGGAGAACAAGGCCATGCCCTTCAATTGGGGAATGGCTTAACAAAAAGTGGTGTGTGGTGGTGATGGCCAGCCATGGTGCTCGAAGCAATAATAACCCGGAGGGATTCCAGGGGAACTGGAAGGACCTCCAGGAATTGGTGCAGAGCGAGAGGAGCAGAGCCAGGCAGAAGAGTGTACCCAGAGACCCAGAGATACATGCTTCAGGACCGTCGGACGCAGTGGACCTCTCCCACAGTGGCCATGCAGTGATCCCCAACAACTTGGAGGAATGCAAGGAGAAAGAAAACCATCTACATTGGGGAGGGAAATCTGCGGGAGTAGAAAGAGAAGTAAAGCAACCGCTTGATCCCAGGAGTGGAGGGGAATATGATTGGGGGGTAGAGGAACATCCCGCTGCAGGCCTCGACACCATGGAAATGGGTTCTGCTCCAAGACACAGGTTGACGCCCAGTGGAATTGAGCGCCGGCTACTACGGGAAGGGTTTGGGTCGAAAGGGGGCAGGGCAGGGAAAGACAAGGAATCTGGGAGCCAAGGGGGAAAAAAAACAAAAACAAAAAATGGTTCTAAATCCACCCAACGACAAAATGAGAGAAAAGAGAAAGAAAATATTACAAAAAGCAGGATTACAAGGGCCTCTCCTCGAAATCATCCGCATGATATATCTAAAACCATCAGCGAGCATCATCTGCAATTGGGATGAACTGGGAGCCTTTCAAATGAGAGGAGGAAAGAAACGGGGGTGCCGGGGATCTCCTCCCTGATTTGACATTGCACTAGAAACCCTAGGCGGAGCAATGAGAGAAGGAAAAAGAGAGTGAAGGTATGAAAACAGGCAACGAGGAGGCCAAGCTATGGGCCCTCGCAGATGATGTGATGCTGGACTTCCAAGTGAATCCTAGACCGTCAACCACAGAGCCCTGGAAAATAATCCACAACTTCAGCAGAGTTGCAGGATACCAAATCGACCCACATCAGTCATCAGCGTTTCTCTACCTCCAACACATCGCTGCAGCAAGATGGAGAAAGAGAAATCCCATTGAAAATCAACCTCGCCCTTACAAACCACTTCGGAATCTACGCGCCCAGACAAAACCCAGGACCCTACGGGAACCCCACTACGAAAAACTCGCCACCCCATGAAAACTGGATCGCAACAACCGGGAAAACATCGATTGCTCCAGGGTAGGACCAGCGAACAGGATACAAAGGACAATCCTCCCCGAGTGGCTTGACTTTTGGAGGCCCATACCCACCGCATCACCAAAAAACAAAAACACAAACCAACCAACAATCCAAAAATGAACTGTTTTCCCGAATTAGGAAAAAAGAAACCCCAAACCCATGACAACCTTCAATGGGAAGAACAAAGAGATCAAGGCTCTCCAGGGAAATGGTGAAAACAAAAGCGGCCAAGGAAGCTGGCCTTGCAGTCCCACATCTCAAGCTCCAGCCTAAAGCAGTGGTCATCCAAACAATATGGAACGGCCCCAGAGACAGAAAGGTGGATCCCGGGAAAACACTTGGGCTAAGTGACCTGGGAGGGACAGCTGACCAGAAGCCCAAAGAACCCAGCTTCCGGGGACCCAGCATTCACCATTGCACTGAAAAACACCAACAAAAACAACACAAAGACTCCTGGGAAAATTGGACGGCAGATTAAGAGACATTAGGTTTGGATCTACCTCTGAAACCCTCCACCAAGATAAACTCAGAATGGGGGAAGGACGTGAACATAAAGAAGCACACTCCAAGGAAATTCGGGGAACCCAGAAGAGGACCCATGTCAGAAGTTTGGGAAAGGAAAGATTTTACAGCCAGGCAGGCCTGCTCCAGCCAGAACAAAGACATGATCACCGAATGCCAAATCAATAATTTTGATGACATCGGATTAAAAGGTTTGTGGTCAAGCAAAACCAAATGCTACCAGAATCGGAAGGGGAGCAGCAAATTGGGAAACAATCTTCCTAACCCAAACCCCTGATATGGGTCTGATTACACCAATCTTTAAAGAGCTCCATCAATAGTGCCAAAAAAAAGAGTCAAGCCATCCTCCAATCGATAACTGGGCAAGGCGCCCGATTAGACAACTTTTCCTTTCACGGAAGGGAAACTGTTCATAAGCCCATGAAAAGGTGTTCTCAATCTGTCATCATCAGGCAGATGCCAATCCAAACAACGCTGGGGTATCAGCGCACAGCCGGGCAGATTGGCTGAGGGGACAGCAACGGAAAGGTAACGAATGCTGCAGGGGACGGGGCAACGTGGGGACATTCATGCATTGCTGGTGGAGTGGTGGATGGCTCCAGCCATTGTGGAGGGCCACTGGGAATTATGCCCCAAGGGCCCCAAGAGACTATCTGTCCTTTCCTGGGGACATAGGCTTGCTGTCTGTTCCACCCAAAGGGATAATAAGGAAAGAGGCTCTGACAAGAATATTCCTAGCCAGGCTTCTCCTTGGTGGCCAAACAATTGGAGAACAAGGCCATGCCCTTCAATTGGGGAATGGCTTAACAAAAAGTGGTGTGTGGTGGTGATGGCCAGCCATGGTGCTCGAAGCAATAATAACCGGGAGGGATTCCAGGGGAACTGGAAGGACCTCCAGGAATTGGTGCAGAGCGAGAGGAGCAGAGCCAGGCAGAAGAGTGTACCCAGAGACCCAGAGATACATGCTTCAGGACCGTCGGACGCAGTGGACCTCTCCCACAGTGGCCATGCAGTGATCCCCAACAACTTGGAGGAATGCAAGGAGAAAGAAAACCATCTACATTGGGGAGGGAAATCTGCGGGAGTAGAAAGAGAAGTAAAGCAACCGCTTGATCCCAGGAGTGGAGGGGAATATGATTGGGGGGTAAGGCTTTAGACGAACATCCCGCTGCAGGCCTCGACACCATGGAAATGGGTTCTGCTCCAAGACACAGGTTGACGCCCAGTGGAATTGAGCGCCGGCTACTACGGGAAGGGTTTGGGTCGAAAGGGGGCAGGGCAGGGAAAGACAAGGAATCTGGGAGCCAAGGGGGAAAAAAAACAAAAACAAAAAATGGTTCTAAATCCACCCAACGACAAAATGAGTGAAAAGAGAAAGAAAATATTACAAAAAGCAGGATTACAAGGGCCTCTCCTCGAAATCATCCGCACGATATATCTAAAACCATCAGCGAGCATCATCTGCAATTGGGATGAACTGGGAGCCTTTCAAATGAGAGGAGGAAAGAAACGGGGGTGCCGGGGATCTCCTCCCTGATTTAACATTGCACTAGAAACCCTAGGCGGAGCAATGAGAGAAGGAAAAAGAGAGTGAAGGTATGAAAACAGGCAACGAGGAGGCCAAGCTATGGGCCCTCGCAGATGATGTGATGCTGGACTTCCAAGTGAATCCTAGACCGTCAACCACAGAGCCCTGGAAAATAATCCACAACTTCAGCAGAGTTGCAGGATACCAAATCGACCCACATCAGTCATCAGCGTTTCTCTACCTCCAACACATCGCTGCAGCAAGATGGAGAAAGAGAAATCCCTTTGAAAATCAACCTCGCCCTTACAAACCACTTCGGAATCTACGCGCCCAGACAAAACCCAGGACCCTACGGGAACCCCACTACGAAAAACTCGCCACCCCATGAAAACTGGATCGCAACAACCGGGAAAACATCGATTGCTCCAGGGTAGGACCAGCGAACAGGATACAAAGGACAATCCTCCCCGAGTGGCTTGACTTTTGGAGGCCCATACCCACCGCATCACCAAAAAACAAAAACACAAACCAACCAACAATCCAAAAATGAACTGTTTTCCCGAATTAGGAAAAAAGAAACCCCAAACCCATGACAACCTTCAATGGGAAGAACAAAGAGATCAAGGCTCTCCAGGGAGATGGTGAAAACAAAAGCGGCCAAGGAAGCTGGCCTTGCAGTCCCACATCTCAAGCTCCAGCCTAAAGCAGTGGTCATCCAAACAATATGGAACGGCCCCAGAGACAGAAAGGTGGATCCCGGGAAAACACTTGGGCTAAGTGACCTGGGAGGGACAGCTGACCAGAAGCCCAAAGAACCCAGCTTCCGGGGACCCAGCATTCACCATTGCACTGAAAAACACCAACAAAAACAACACAAAGACTCCTGGGAAAATTGGACGGCAGATTAAGAGACATTAGGTTTGGATCTACCTCTGAAACCCTCCACCAAGATAAACTCAGAATGGGGGAAGGACGTGAACATAAAGAAGCACACTCCAAGTAAATTCGGGGAACCCAGAAGAGGACCCATGTCAGAAGTTTGGGAAAGGAAAGATTTTACAGCCAGGCAGCCCTGCTCCAGCCAGAACAAAGACATGATCACCGAATGCCAAATCAATAATTTTGATGACATCGGATTAAAAGGTTTGTGGTCAAGCAAAACCAAATGCTACCAGAATCGGAAGGGGAGCAGCAAATTGGGAAACAATCTTCCTAACCCAAACCCCTGATATGGGTCTGATTACACCAATCTTTAAAGAGCTCCATCAATAGTGCCAAAAAAAAGAGTCAAGCCATCCTCCAATCGATAACTGGGCAAGGCGCCCGATTAGACAACTTTTCCTTTCACGGAAGGGAAACTGTTCATAAGCCCATGAAAAGGTGTTCTCAATCTGTCATCATCAGGCAGATGCCAATCCAAACAACGCTGGGGTATCAGCGCACAGCCGGGCAGATTGGCTGAGGGGACAGCAACGGAAAGGTAACGAATGCTGCAGGGGACGGGGCAACGTGGGGACATTCATGCATTGCTGGTGGAGTGGTGGATGGCTCCAGCCATTGTGGAGGGCCACTGGGAATTATGCCCCAAGGGCCCCAAGAGACTATCTGTCCTTTCCTGGGGACATAGGCTTGCTGTCTGTTCCACCCAAAGGGATAATAAGGAAAGAGGCTCTGACAAGAATATTCCTAGCCGGGCTTCTCCTTGGTGGCCAAACAATTGGAGAACAAGGCCATGCCCTTCAATTGGGGAATGGCTTAACAAAAAGTGGTGTGTGGTGGTGATGGCCAGCCATGGTGCTGGAAGCAATAATAACCGGGAGGGATTCCAGGGGAACTGGAAGGACCTCCAGGAATTGGTGCAGAGCGAGAGGAGCAGAGCCAGGCAGAAGAGTGTACCCAGAGACCCAGAGATACATGCTTCAGGACCGTCGGACGCAGTGGACCTCTCCCACAGTGGCCATGCAGTGATCCCCAACAACTTGGAGGAATGCAAGGAGAAAGAAAACCATCTACATTGGGGAGGGAAATCTGCGGGAGTAGAAAGAGAAGTAAAGCAACCGCTTGATCCCAGGAGTGGAGGGGAATATGATTGGGGGGTAGAGGAACATCCCGCTGCAGGCCTCGACACCATGGAAATGGGTTCTGCTCCAAGACACAGGTTGACGCCCAGTGGAATTGAGCGCCGGCTACTACGGGAAGGGTTTGGGTCGAAAGGGGGCAGGGCAGGGAAAGACAAGGAATCTGGGAGCCAAGGGGGAAAAAAAACAAAAACAAAAAATGGTTCTAAATCCACCCAACGACAAAATGAGTGAAAAGAGAAAGAAAATATTACAAAAAGCAGGATTACAAGGGCCTCTCCTCGAAATCATCCGCACGATATATCTAAAACCATCAGCGAGCATCATCTGCAATTGGGATGAACTGGGAGCCTTTCAAATGAGAGGAGGAAAGAAACGGGGGTGCCGGGGATCTCCTCCCTGATTTAACATTGCACTAGAAACCCTAGGCGGAGCAATGAGAGAAGGAAAAAGAGAGTGAAGGTATGAAAACAGGCAACGAGGAGGCCAAGCTATGGGCCCTCGCAGATGATGTGATGCTGGACTTCCAAGTGAATCCTAGACCGTCAACCACAGAGCCCGGGAAAATAATCCACAACTTCAGCAGAGTTGCAGGATACCAAATCGACCCACATCAGTCATCAGCATTTCTCTACCTCCAACACATCGCTGCAGCAAGATGGAGAAAGAGAAATCCCTTTGAAAATCAACCTCGCCCTTACAAACCACTTCGGAATCTACGCGCCCAGACAAAACCCAGGACCCTACGGGAACCCCACTACGAAAAACTCGCCACCCCATGAAAACTGGATCGCTACAACCGGGAAAACATCGATTGCTCCAGGGTAGGACCAGCGAACAGGATACAAAGGACAATCCTCCCCGAGTGGCTTGACTTTTGGAGGCCCATACCCACCGCATCACCAAAAAACAAACACACAAAACAACCAACAATCCAAAAATGAACTGTTTTCCCGAATTAGGAAAAAAGAAACCCCAAACCCATGACAACCTTCAATGGGAAGAACAAAGAGATCAAGGCTCTCCAGGGAGATGGTGAAAACAAAAGCGGCCAAGGAAGCTGGCCTTGCAGTCCCACATCTCAAGCTCCAGCCTAAAGCAGTGGTCATCCAAACAATATGGAACGGCCCCAGAGACAGAAAGGTGGATCCCGGGAAAACACTTGGGCTAAGTGACCTGGGAGGGACAGCTGACCATAAGCCCAAAGAACCCAGCTTCCGGGGACCCAGCAGTCACCATTGCATTGAAAAACACCAACAAAAACAACACAAAGACTCCTGGGAAAATTGGATGGCAGATTAAGAGACATTAGGTTTGGATCTACCTCTCACACCCTCCACCAAGATAAACTCAGAATGGGGGAAGGACGTGAACATAAAGAAGCACACTCCAAGGAAATTCGGGGAACCCAGAAGAGGACCCATGTCAGAAGTTTGGGAAAGGAAAGATTTTACAGCCAGGCAGGCCTGCTCCAGCCAGAACAAAGACATAATCACCGAATGCCAAATCAATAATTTTGATGACATCGGATTAAAAGGTTTGTGGTCAAGCAAAACCAAATGCTACCAGAATCGGAAGGGGAGCAGCAAATTGGGAAACAATCTTCCTAAACCAAACCCCTGATATGGGTCTGATTACACCAATCTTTAAAGAGCTCCATCAATAGTGCCAAAAAAAAGAGTCAAGCCATCCTCCAATCGATAACTGGGCAAGGCGCCAGATTAGACAACTTTTCCTTTCACGGAAGGGAAACTGTTCATAAGCCCATGAAAAGGTGTTCTCAATCTGTCATCATCAGGCAGATGCCAATCCAAACAACGCTGGGGTATCAGCGCACAGCCGGGCAGATTGGCTGAGGGGACAGCAACGGAAAGGTAACGAATGCTGCAGGGGACGGGGCAACGTGGGGACATTCATGCATTGCTGGTGGAGTGGTGGATGGCTCCAGCCATTGTGGAGGGCCACTGGGAATTATGCCCCAAGGGCCCCAAGAGACTATCTGTCCTTTCCTGGGGACATAGGCTTGCTGTCTGTTCCACCCAAAGGGATAATAAGGAAAGAGGCTCTGACAAGAATATTCCTAGCCGGGCTTCTCCTTGGTGGCCAAACAATTGGAGAACAAGGCCATGCCCTTCAATTGGGGAATGGCTTAACAAAAAGTGGTGTGTGGTGGTGATGGCCAGCCATGGTGCTCGAAGCAATAATAACCGGGAGGGATTCCAGGGGAACTGGAAGGACCTCCAGGAATTGGTGCAGAGCGAGAGGAGCAGAGCCAGGCAGAAGAGTGTACCCAGAGACCCAGAGATACATGCTTCAGGACCGTCGGACGCAGTGGACCTCTCCCACAGTGGCCATGCAGTGATCCCCAACAACTTGGAGGAATGCAAGGAGAAAGAAAACCATCTACATTGGGGAGGGAAATCTGCGGGAGTAGAAAGAGAAGTAAAGCAACCGCTTGATCCCAGGAGTGGAGGGGAATATGATTGGGGGGTAAGGCTTTAGACGAACATCCCGCTGCAGGCCTCGACACCATGGAAATGGGTTCTGCTCCAAGACACAGGTTGACGCCCAGTGGAATTGAGCGCCGGCTACTACGGGAAGGGTTTGGGTCGAAAGGGGGCAGGGCAGGGAAAGACAAGGAATCTGGGAGCCAAGGGGGAAAAAAAACAAAAACAAAAAATGGTTCTAAATCCACCCAACGACAAAATGAGTGAAAAGAGAAAGAAAATATTACAAAAAGCAGGATTACAAGGGCCTCTCCTCGAAATCATCCGCACGATATATCTAAAACCATCAGCGAGCATCATCTGCAATTGGGATGAACTGGGAGCCTTTCAAATGAGAGGAGGAAAGAAACGGGGGTGCCGGGGATCTCCTCCCTGATTTAACATTGCACTAGAAACCCTAGGCGGAGCAATGAGAGAAGGAAAAAGAGAGTGAAGGTATGAAAACAGGCAACGAGGAGGCCAAGCTATGGGCCCTCGCAGATGATGTGATGCTG
This sequence comes from Monodelphis domestica, assembly GCF_027887165.1. NCBI lineage: Eukaryota > Metazoa > Chordata > Mammalia > Didelphimorphia > Didelphidae > Monodelphis > Monodelphis domestica. Next base: position 7,269,729 of record NC_077235.1, read on the forward strand.
GACTTCCAAGTGAATCCTAGACCGTCAACCACAGAGCCCGGGAAAATAATCCACAACTTCAGCAGAGTTGCAGGATACCAAATCGACCCACATCAGTCATCAGCATTTCTCTACCTCCAACACATCGCTGCAGCAAGATGGAGAAAGAGAAATCCCTTTGAAAATCAACCTCGCCCTTACAAACCACTTCGGAATCTACGCGCCCAGACAAAACCCAGGACCCTACGGGAACCCCACTACGAAAAACTCGCCACCCCATGAAAACTGGATCGCAACAACCGGGAAAACATCGATTGCTCCAGGGTAGGACCAGCGAACAGGATACAAAGGACAATCCTCCCCGAGTGGCTTGACTTTTGGAGGCCCATACCCACCGCATCACCAAAAAACAAAAACACAAACCAACCAACAATCCAAAAATGAACTGTTTTCCCGAATTAGGAAAAAAGAAACCCCAAACCCATGACAACCTTCAATGGGAAGAACAAAGAGATCAAGGCTCTCCAGGGAGATGGTGAAAACAAAAGCGGCCAAGGAAGCTGGCCTTGCAGTCCCACATCTCAAGCTCCAGCCTAAAGCAGTGGTCATCCAAACAATATGGAACGGCCCCAGAGACAGAAAGGTGGATCCCGGGAAAACACTTGGGCTAAGTGACCTGGGAGGGACAGCTGACCAGAAGCCCAAAGAACCCAGCTTCCGGTGACCCAGCATTCACCATTGCACTGAAAAACACCAACAAAAACAACACAAAGACTCCTGGGAAAATTGGACGGCAGATTAAGAGACATTAGGTTTGGATCTACCTCTGAAACCCTCCACCAAGATAAACTCAGAATGGGGGAAGGACGTGAACATAAAGAAGCACACTCCAAGTAAATTCGGGGAACCCAGAAGAGGACCCATGTCAGAAGTTTGGGAAAGGAAAGATTTTACAGCCAGGCAGCCCTGCTCCAGCCAGAACAAAGACATGATCACCGAATGCCAAATCAATAATTTTGATGACATCGGATTAAAAGGTTTGTGGTCAAGCAAAACCAAATGCTACCAGAATCGGAAGGGGAGCAGCAAATTGGGAAACAATCTTCCTAACCCAAACCCCTGATATGGGTCTGATTACACCAATCTTTAAAGAGCTCCATCAATAGTGCCAAAAAAAAGAGTCAAGCCATCCTCCAATCGATAACTGGGCAAGGCGCCCGATTAGACAACTTTTCCTTTCACGGAAGGGAAACTGTTCATAAGCCCATGAAAAGGTGTTCTCAATCTGTCATCATCAGGCAGATGCCAATCCAAACAACGCTGGGGTATCAGCGCACAGCCGGGCAGATTGGCTGAGGGGACAGCAACGGAAAGGTAACGAATGCTGCAGGGGACGGGGCAACGTGGGGACATTCATGCATTGCTGGTGGAGTGGTGGATGGCTCCAGCCATTGTGGAGGGCCACTGGGAATTATGCCCCAAGGGCCCCAAGAGACTATCTGTCCTTTCCTGGGGACATAGGCTTGCTGTCTGTTCCACCCAAAGGGATAATAAGGAAAGAGGCTCTGACAAGAATATTCCTAGCCGGGCTTCTCCTTGGTGGCCAAACAATTGGAGAACAAGGCCATGCCCTTCAATTGGGGAATGGCTTAACAAAAAGTGGTGTGTGGTGGTGATGGCCAGCCATGGTGCTGGAAGCAATAATAACCGGGAGGGATTCCAGGGGAACTGGAAGGACCTCCAGGAATTGGTGCAGAGCGAGAGGAGCAGAGCCAGGCAGAAGAGTGTACCCAGAGACCCAGAGATACATGCTTCAGGACCGTCGGACGCAGTGGACCTCTCCCACAGTGGCCATGCAGTGATCCCCAACAACTTGGAGGAATGCAAGGAGAAAGAAAACCATCTACATTGGGGAGGGAAATCTGCGGGAGTAGAAAGAGAAGTAAAGCAACCGCTTGATCCCAGGAGTGGAGGGGAATATGATTGGGGGGTAGAGGAACATCCCGCTGCAGGCCTCGACACCATGGAAATGGGTTCTGCTCCAAGACACAGGTTGACGCCCAGTGGAATTGAGCGCCGGCTACTACGGGAAGGGTTTGGGTCGAAAGGGGGCAGGGCAGGGAAAGACAAGGAATCTGGGAGCCAAGGGGGAAAAAAAACAAAAACAAAAAATGGTTCTAAATCCACCCAACGACAAAATGAGTGAAAAGAGAAAGAAAATATTACAAAAAGCAGGATTACAAGGGCCTCTCCTCGAAATCATCCGCACGATATATCTAAAACCATCAGCGAGCATCATCTGCAATTGGGATGAACTGGGAGCCTTTCAAATGAGAGGAGGAAAGAAACGGGGGTGCCGGGGATCTCCTCCCTGATTTAACATTGCACTAGAAACCCTAGGCGGAGCAATGAGAGAAGGAAAAAGAGAGTGAAGGTATGAAAACAGGCAACGAGGAGGCCAAGCTATGGGCCCTCGCAGATGATGTGATGCTGGACTTCCAAGTGAATCCTAGACCGTCAACCACAGAGCCCGGGAAAATAATCCACAACTTCAGCAGAGTTGCAGGATACCAAATCGACCCACATCAGTCATCAGCATTTCTCTACCTCCAACACATCGCTGCAGCAAGATGGAGAAAGAGAAATCCCTTTGAAAATCAACCTCGCCCTTACAAACCACTTCGGAATCTACGCGCCCAGACAAAACCCAGGACCCTACGGGAACCCCACTACGAAAAACTCGCCACCCCATGAAAACTGGATCGCTACAACCGGGAAAACATCGATTGCTCCAGGGTAGGACCAGCGAACAGGATACAAAGGACAATCCTCCCCGAGTGGCTTGACTTTTGGAGGCCCATACCCACCGCATCACCAAAAAACAAACACACAAAACAACCAACAATCCAAAAATGAACTGTTTTCCCGAATTAGGAAAAAAGAAACCCCAAACCCATGACAACCTTCAATGGGAAGAACAAAGAGATCAAGGCTCTCCAGGGAGATGGTGAAAACAAAAGCGGCCAAGGAAGCTGGCCTTGCAGTCCCACATCTCAAGCTCCAGCCTAAAGCAGTGGTCATCCAAACAATATGGAACGGCCCCAGAGACAGAAAGGTGGATCCCGGGAAAACACTTGGGCTAAGTGACCTGGGAGGGACAGCTGACCAGAAGCCCAAAGAACCCAGCTTCCGGGGACCCAGCAGTCACCATTGCATTGAAAAACACCAACAAAAACAACACAAAGACTCCTGGGAAAATTGGATGGCAGATTAAGAGACATTAGGTTTGGATCTACCTCTCACACCCTCCACCAAGATAAACTCAGAATGGGGGAAGGACGTGAACATAAAGAAGCACACTCCAAGGAAATTCGGGGAACCCAGAAGAGGACCCATGTCAGAAGTTTGGGAAAGGAAAGATTTTACAGCCAGGCAGGCCTGCTCCAGCCAGAACAAAGACATAATCACCGAATGCCAAATCAATAATTTTGATGACATCGGATTAAAAGGTTTGTGGTCAAGCAAAACCAAATGCTACCAGAATCGGAAGGGGAGCAGCAAATTGGGAAACAATCTTCCTAAACCAAACCCCTGATATGGGTCTGATTACACCAATCTTTAAAGAGCTCCATCAATAGTGCCAAAAAAAAGAGTCAAGCCATCCTCCAATCGATAACTGGGCAAGGCGCCAGATTAGACAACTTTTCCTTTCACGGAAGGGAAACTGTTCATAAGCCCATGAAAAGGTGTTCTCAATCTGTCATCATCAGGCAGATGCCAATCCAAACAACGCTGGGGTATCAGCGCACAGCCGGGCAGATTGGCTGAGGGGACAGCAACGGAAAGGTAACGAATGCTGCAGGGGACGGGGCAACGTGGGGACATTCATGCATTGCTGGTGGAGTGGTGGATGGCTCCAGCCATTGTGGAGGGCCACTGGGAATTATGCCCCAAGGGCCCCAAGAGACTATCTGTCCTTTCCTGGGGACATAGGCTTGCTGTCTGTTCCACCCAAAGGGATAATAAGGAAAGAGGCTCTGACAAGAATATTCCTAGCCGGGCTTCTCCTTGGTGGCCAAACAATTGGAGAACAAGGCCATGCCCTTCAATTGGGGAATGGCTTAACAAAAAGTGGTGTGTGGTGGTGATGGCCAGCCATGGTGCTCGAAGCAATAATAACCGGGAGGGATTCCAGGGGAACTGGAAGGACCTCCAGGAATTGGTGCAGAGCGAGAGGAGCAGAGCCAGGCAGAAGAGTGTACCCAGAGACCCAGAGATACATGCTTCAGGACCGTCGGACGCAGTGGACCTCTCCCACAGTGGCCATGCAGTGATCCCCAACAACTTGGAGGAATGCAAGGAGAAAGAAAACCATCTACATTGGGGAGGGAAATCTGCGGGAGTAGAAAGAGAAGTAAAGCAACCGCTTGATCCCAGGAGTGGAGGGGAATATGATTGGGGGGTAAGGCTTTAGACGAACATCCCGCTGCAGGCCTCGACACCATGGAAATGGGTTCTGCTCCAAGACACAGGTTGACGCCCAGTGGAATTGAGCGCCGGCTACTACGGGAAGGGTTTGGGTCGAAAGGGGGCAGGGCAGGGAAAGACAAGGAATCTGGGAGCCAAGGGGGAAAAAAAACAAAAACAAAAAATGGTTCTAAATCCACCCAACGACAAAATGAGTGAAAAGAGAAAGAAAATATTACAAAAAGCAGGATTACAAGGGCCTCTCCTCGAAATCATCCGCACGATATATCTAAAACCATCAGCGAGCATCATCTGCAATTGGGATGAACTGGGAGCCTTTCAAATGAGAGGAGGAAAGAAACGGGGGTGCCGGGGATCTCCTCCCTGATTTAACATTGCACTAGAAACCCTAGGCGGAGCAATGAGAGAAGGAAAAAGAGAGTGAAGGTATGAAAACAGGCAACGAGGAGGCCAAGCTATGGGCCCTCGCAGATGATGTGATGCTGGACTTCCAAGTGAATCCTAGACCGTCAACCACAGAGCCCGGGAAAATAATCCACAACTTCAGCAGAGTTGCAGGATACCAAATCGACCCACATCAGTCATCAGCATTTCTCTACCTCCAACACATCGCTGCAGCAAGATGGAGAAAGAGAAATCCCTTTGAAAATCAACCTCGCCCTTACAAACCACTTCGGAATCTACGCGCCCAGACAAAACCCAGGACCCTACGGGAACCCCACTACGAAAAACTCGCCACCCCATGAAAACTGGATCGCAACAACCGGGAAAACATCGATTGCTCCAGGGTAGGACCAGCGAACAGGATACAAAGGACAATCCTCCCCGAGTGGCTTGACTTTTGGAGGCCCATACCCACCGCATCACCAAAAAACAAAAACACAAACCAACCAACAATCCAAAAATGAACTGTTTTCCCGAATTAGGAAAAAAGAAACCCCAAACCCATGACAACCTTCAATGGGAAGAACAAAGAGATCAAGGCTCTCCAGGGAGATGGTGAAAACAAAAGCGGCCAAGGAAGCTGGCCTTGCAGTCCCACATCTCAAGCTCCAGCCTAAAGCAGTGGTCATCCAAACAATATGGAACGGCCCCAGAGACAGAAAGGTGGATCCCGGGAAAACACTTGGGCTAAGTGACCTGGGAGGGACAGCTGACCAGAAGCCCAAAGAACCCAGCTTCCGGTGACCCAGCATTCACCATTGCACTGAAAAACACCAACAAAAACAACACAAAGACTCCTGGGAAAATTGGACGGCAGATTAAGAGACATTAGGTTTGGATCTACCTCTGAAACCCTCCACCAAGATAAACTCAGAATGGGGGAAGGACGTGAACATAAAGAAGCACACTCCAAGTAAATTCGGGGAACCCAGAAGAGGACCCATGTCAGAAGTTTGGGAAAGGAAAGATTTTACAGCCAGGCAGCCCTGCTCCAGCCAGAACAAAGACATGATCACCGAATGCCAAATCAATAATTTTGATGACATCGGATTAAAAGGTTTGTGGTCAAGCAAAACCAAATGCTACCAGAATCGGAAGGGGAGCAGCAAATTGGGAAACAATCTTCCTAACCCAAACCCCTGATATGGGTCTGATTACACCAATCTTTAAAGAGCTCCATCAATAGTGCCAAAAAAAAGAGTCAAGCCATCCTCCAATCGATAACTGGGCAAGGCGCCCGATTAGACAACTTTTCCTTTCACGGAAGGGAAACTGTTCATAAGCCCATGAAAAGGTGTTCTCAATCTGTCATCATCAGGCAGATGCCAATCCAAACAACGCTGGGGTATCAGCGCACAGCCGGGCAGATTGGCTGAGGGGACAGCAACGGAAAGGTAACGAATGCTGCAGGGGACGGGGCAACGTGGGGACATTCATGCATTGCTGGTGGAGTGGTGGATGGCTCCAGCCATTGTGGAGGGCCACTGGGAATTATGCCCCAAGGGCCCCAAGAGACTATCTGTCCTTTCCTGGGGACATAGGCTTGCTGTCTGTTCCACCCAAAGGGATAATAAGGAAAGAGGCTCTGACAAGAATATTCCTAGCCGGGCTTCTCCTTGGTGGCCAAACAATTGGAGAACAAGGCCATGCCCTTCAATTGGGGAATGGCTTAACAAAAAGTGGTGTGTGGTGGTGATGGCCAGCCATGGTGCTGGAAGCAATAATAACCGGGAGGGATTCCAGGGGAACTGGAAGGACCTCCAGGAATTGGTGCAGAGCGAGAGGAGCAGAGCCAGGCAGAAGAGTGTACCCAGAGACCCAGAGATACATGCTTCAGGACCGTCGGACGCAGTGGACCTCTCCCACAGTGGCCATGCAGTGATCCCCAACAACTTGGAGGAATGCAAGGAGAAAGAAAACCATCTACATTGGGGAGGGAAATCTGCGGGAGTAGAAAGAGAAGTAAAGCAACCGCTTGATCCCAGGAGTGGAGGGGAATATGATTGGGGGGTAGAGGAACATCCCGCTGCAGGCCTCGACACCATGGAAATGGGTTCTGCTCCAAGACACAGGTTGACGCCCAGTGGAATTGAGCGCCGGCTACTACGGGAAGGGTTTGGGTCGAAAGGGGGCAGGGCAGGGAAAGACAAGGAATCTGGGAGCCAAGGGGGAAAAAAAACAAAAACAAAAAATGGTTCTAAATCCACCCAACGACAAAATGAGTGAAAAGAGAAAGAAAATATTACAAAAAGCAGGATTACAAGGGCCTCTCCTCGAAATCATCCGCACGATATATCTAAAACCATCAGCGAGCATCATCTGCAATTGGGATGAACTGGGAGCCTTTCAAATGAGAGGAGGAAAGAAACGGGGGTGCCGGGGATCTCCTCCCTGATTTAACATTGCACTAGAAACCCTAGGCGGAGCAATGAGAGAAGGAAAAAGAGAGTGAAGGTATGAAAACAGGCAACGAGGAGGCCAAGCTATGGGCCCTCGCAGATGATGTGATGCTGGACTTCCAAGTGAATCCTAGACCGTCAACCACAGAGCCCGGGAAAATAATCCACAACTTCAGCAGAGTTGCAGGATACCAAATCGACCCACATCAGTCATCAGCATTTCTCTACCTCCAACACATCGCTGCAGCAAGATGGAGAAAGAGAAATCCCTTTGAAAATCAACCTCGCCCTTACAAACCACTTCGGAATCTACGCGCCCAGACAAAACCCAGGACCCTACGGGAACCCCACTACGAAAAACTCGCCACCCCATGAAAACTGGATCGCAACAACCGGGAAAACATCGATTGCTCCAGGGTAGGACCAGCGAACAGGATACAAAGGACAATCCTCCCCGAGTGGCTTGACTTTTGGAGGCCCATACCCACCGCATCACCAAAAAACAAAAACACAAACCAACCAACAATCCAAAAATGAACTGTTTTCCCGAATTAGGAAAAAAGAAACCCCAAACCCATGACAACCTTCAATGGGAAGAACAAAGAGATCAAGGCTCTCCAGGGAGATGGTGAAAACAAAAGCGGCCAAGGAAGCTGGCCTTGCAGTCCCACATCTCAAGCTCCAGCCTAAAGCAGTGGTCATCCAAACAATATGGAACGGCCCCAGAGACAGAAAGGTGGATCCCGGGAAAACACTTGGGCTAAGTGACCTGGGAGGGACAGCTGACCAGAAGCCCAAAGAACCCAGCTTCCGGGGACCCAGCATTCACCATTGCACTGAAAAACACCAACAAAAACAACACAAAGACTCCTGGGAAAATTGGACGGCAGATTAAGAGACATTAGGTTTGGATCTACCTCTGAAACCCTCCACCAAGATAAACTCAGAATGGGGGAAGGACGTGAACATAAAGAAGCACACTCCAAGTAAATTCGGGGAACCCAGAAGAGGACCCATGTCAGAAGTTTGGGAAAGGAAAGATTTTACAGCCAGGCAGCCCTGCTCCAGCCAGAACAAAGACATGATCACCGAATGCCAAATCAATAATTTTGATGACATCGGATTAAAAGGTTTGTGGTCAAGCAAAACCAAATGCTACCAGAATCGGAAGGGGAGCAGCAAATTGGGAAACAATCTTCCTAACCCAAACCCCTGATATGGGTCTGATTACACCAATCTTTAAAGAGCTCCATCAATAGTGCCAAAAAAAAGAGTCAAGCCATCCTCCAATCGATAACTGGGCAAGGCGCCCGATTAGACAACTTTTCCTTTCACGGAAGGGAAACTGTTCATAAGCCCATGAAAAGGTGTTCTCAATCTGTCATCATCAGGCAGATGCCAATCCAAACAACGCTGGGGTATCAGCGCACAGCCGGGCAGATTGGCTGAGGGGACAGCAACGGAAAGGTAACGAATGCTGCAGGGGACGGGGCAACGTGGGGACATTCATGCATTGCTGGTGGAGTGGTGGATGGCTCCAGCCATTGTGGAGGGCCACTGGGAATTATGCCCCAAGGGCCCCAAGAGACTATCTGTCCTTTCCTGGGGACATAGGCTTGCTGTCTGTTCCACCCAAAGGGATAATAAGGAAAGAGGCTCTGACAAGAATATTCCTAGCCGGGCTTCTCCTTGGTGGCCAAACAATTGGAGAACAAGGCCATGCCCTTCAATTGGGGAATGGCTTAACAAAAAGTGGTGTGTGGTGGTGATGGCCAGCCATGGTGCTGGAAGCAATAATAACCGGGAGGGATTCCAGGGGAACTGGAAGGACCTCCAGGAATTGGTGCAGAGCGAGAGGAGCAGAGCCAGGCAGAAGAGTGTACCCAGAGACCCAGAGATACATGCTTCAGGACCGTCGGACGCAGTGGACCTCTCCCACAGTGGCCATGCAGTGATCCCCAACAACTTGGAGGAATGCAAGGAGAAAGAAAACCATCTACATTGGGGAGGGAAATCTGCGGGAGTAGAAAGAGAAGTAAAGCAACCGCTTGATCCCAGGAGTGGAGGGGAATATGATTGGGGGGTAGAGGAACATCCCGCTGCAGGCCTCGACACCATGGAAATGGGTTCTGCTCCAAGACACAGGTTGACGCCCAGTGGAATTGAGCGCCGGCTACTACGGGAAGGGTTTGGGTCGAAAGGGGGCAGGGCAGGGAAAGACAAGGAATCTGGGAGCCAAGGGGGAAAAAAAACAAAAACAAAAAATGGTTCTAAATCCACCCAACGACAAAATGAGTGAAAAGAGAAAGAAAATATTACAAAAAGCAGGATTACAAGGGCCTCTCCTCGAAATCATCCGCACGATATATCTAAAACCATCAGCGAGCATCATCTGCAATTGGGATGAACTGGGAGCCTTTCAAATGAGAGGAGGAAAGAAACGGGGGTGCCGGGGATCTCCTCCCTGATTTAACATTGCACTAGAAACCCTAGGCGGAGCAATGAGAGAAGGAAAAAGAGAGTGAAGGTATGAAAACAGGCAACGAGGAGGCCAAGCTATGGGCCCTCGCAGATGATGTGATGCTGGACTTCCAAGTGAATCCTAGACCGTCAACCACAGAGCCCGGGAAAATAATCCACAACTTCAGCAGAGTTGCAGGATACCAAATCGACCCACATCAGTCATCAGCATTTCTCTACCTCCAACACATCGCTGCAGCAAGATGGAGAAAGAGAAATCCCTTTGAAAATCAACCTCGCCCTTACAAACCACTTCGGAATCTACGCGCCCAGACAAAACCCAGGACCCTACGGGAACCCCACTACGAAAAACTCGCCACCCCATGAAAACTGGATCGCTACAACCGGGAAAACATCGATTGCTCCAGGGTAGGACCAGCGAACAGGATACAAAGGACAATCCTCCCCGAGTGGCTTGACTTTTGGAGGCCCATACCCACCGCATCACCAAAAAACAAACACACAAAACAACCAACAATCCAAAAATGAACTGTTTTCCCGAATTAGGAAAAAAGAAACCCCAAACCCATGACAACCTTCAATGGGAAGAACAAAGAGATCAAGGCTCTCCAGGGAGATGGTGAAAACAAAAGCGGCCAAGGAAGCTGGCCTTGCAGTCCCACATCTCAAGCTCCAGCCTAAAGCAGTGGTCATCCAAACAATATGGAACGGCCCCAGAGACAGAAAGGTGGATCCCGGGAAAACACTTGGGCTAAGTGACCTGGGAGGGACAGCTGACCAGAAGCCCAAAGAACCCAGCTTCCGGGGACCCAGCAGTCACCATTGCATTGAAAAACACCAACAAAAACAACACAAAGACTCCTGGGAAAATTGGATGGCAGATTAAGAGACATTAGGTTTGGATCTACCTCTCACACCCTCCACCAAGATAAACTCAGAATGGGGGAAGGACGTGAACATAAAGAAGCACACTCCAAGGAAATTCGGGGAACCCAGAAGAGGACCCATGTCAGAAGTTTGGGAAAGGAAAGATTTTACAGCCAGGCAGGCCTGCTCCAGCCAGAACAAAGACATAATCACCGAATGCCAAATCAATAATTTTGATGACATCGGATTAAAAGGTTTGTGGTCAAGCAAAACCAAATGCTACCAGAATCGGAAGGGGAGCAGCAAATTGGGAAACAATCTTCCTAAACCAAACCCCTGATATGGGTCTGATTACACCAATCTTTAAAGAGCTCCATCAATAGTGCCAAAAAAAAGAGTCAAGCCATCCTCCAATCGATAACTGGGCAAGGCGCCAGATTAGACAACTTTTCCTTTCACGGAAGGGAAACTGTTCATAAGCCCATGAAAAGGTGTTCTCAATCTGTCATCATCAGGCAGATGCCAATCCAAACAACGCTGGGGTATCAGCGCACAGCCGGGCAGATTGGCTGAGGGGACAGCAACGGAAAGGTAACGAATGCTGCAGGGGACGGGGCAACGTGGGGACATTCATGCATTGCTGGTGGAGTGGTGGATGGCTCCAGCCATTGTGGAGGGCCACTGGGAATTATGCCCCAAGGGCCCCAAGAGACTATCTGTCCTTTCCTGGGGACATAGGCTTGCTGTCTGTTCCACCCAAAGGGATAATAAGGAAAGAGGCTCTGACAAGAATATTCCTAGCCGGGCTTCTCCTTGGTGGCCAAACAATTGGAGAACAAGGCCATGCCCTTCAATTGGGGAATGGCTTAACAAAAAGTGGTGTGTGGTGGTGATGGCCAGCCATGGTGCTCGAAGCAATAATAACCGGGAGGGATTCCAGGGGAACTGGAAGGACCTCCAGGAATTGGTGCAGAGCGAGAGGAGCAGAGCCAGGCAGAAGAGTGTACCCAGAGACCCAGAGATACATGCTTCAGGACCGTCGGACGCAGTGGACCTCTCCCACAGTGGCCATGCAGTGATCCCCAACAACTTGGAGGAATGCAAGGAGAAAGAAAACCATCTACATTGGGGAGGGAAATCTGCGGGAGTAGAAAGAGAAGTAAAGCAACCGCTTGATCCCAGGAGTGGAGGGGAATATGATTGGGGGGTAAGGCTTTAGACGAACATCCCGCTGCAGGCCTCGACACCATGGAAATGGGTTCTGCTCCAAGACACAGGTTGACGCCCAGTGGAATTGAGCGCCGGCTACTACGGGAAGGGTTTGGGTCGAAAGGGGGCAGGGCAGGGAAAGACAAGGAATCTGGGAGCCAAGGGGGAAAAAAAACAAAAACAAAAAATGGTTCTAAATCCACCCAACGACAAAATGAGTGAAAAGAGAAAGAAAATATTACAAAAAGCAGGATTACAAGGGCCTCTCCTCGAAATCATCCGCACGATATATCTAAAACCATCAGCGAGCATCATCTGCAATTGGGATGAACTGGGAGCCTTTCAAATGAGAGGAGGAAAGAAACGGGGGTGCCGGGGATCTCCTCCCTGATTTAACATTGCACTAGAAACCCTAGGCGGAGCAATGAGAGAAGGAAAAAGAGAGTGAAGGTATGAAAACAGGCAACGAGGAGGCCAAGCTATGGGCCCTCGCAGATGATGTGATGCTGGACTTCCAAGTGAATCCTAGACCGTCAACCACAGAGCCCGGGAAAATAATCCACAACTTCAGCAGAGTTGCAGGATACCAAATCGACCCACATCAGTCATCAGCATTTCTCTACCTCCAACACATCGCTGCAGCAAGATGGAGAAAGAGAAATCCCTTTGAAAATCAACCTCGCCCTTACAAACCACTTCGGAATCTACGCGCCCAGACAAAACCCAGGACCCTACGGGAACCCCACTACGAAAAACTCGCCACCCCATGAAAACTGGATCGCAACAACCGGGAAAACATCGATTGCTCCAGGGTAGGACCAGCGAACAGGATACAAAGGACAATCCTCCCCGAGTGGCTTGACTTTTGGAGGCCCATACCCACCGCATCACCAAAAAACAAAAACACAAACCAACCAACAATCCAAAAATGAACTGTTTTCCCGAATTAGGAAAAAAGAAACCCCAAACCCATGACAACCTTCAATGGGAAGAACAAAGAGATCAAGGCTCTCCAGGGAGATGGTGAAAACAAAAGCGGCCAAGGAAGCTGGCCTTGCAGTCCCACATCTCAAGCTCCAGCCTAAAGCAGTGGTCATCCAAACAATATGGAACGGCCCCAGAGACAGAAAGGTGGATCCCGGGAAAACACTTGGGCTAAGTGACCTGGGAGGGACAGCTGACCAGAAGCCCAAAGAACCCAGCTTCCGGTGACCCAGCATTCACCATTGCACTGAAAAACACCAACAAAAACAACACAAAGACTCCTGGGAAAATTGGACGGCAGATTAAGAGACATTAGGTTTGGATCTACCTCTGAAACCCTCCACCAAGATAAACTCAGAATGGGGGAAGGACGTGAACATAAAGAAGCACACTCCAAGTAAATTCGGGGAACCCAGAAGAGGACCCATGTCAGAAGTTTGGGAAAGGAAAGATTTTACAGCCAGGCAGCCCTGCTCCAGCCAGAACAAAGACATGATCACCGAATGCCAAATCAATAATTTTGATGACATCGGATTAAAAGGTTTGTGGTCAAGCAAAACCAAATGCTACCAGAATCGGAAGGGGAGCAGCAAATTGGGAAACAATCTTCCTAACCCAAACCCCTGATATGGGTCTGATTACACCAATCTTTAAAGAGCTCCATCAATAGTGCCAAAAAAAAGAGTCAAGCCATCCTCCAATCGATAACTGGGCAAGGCGCCCGATTAGACAACTTTTCCTTTCACGGAAGGGAAACTGTTCATAAGCCCATGAAAAGGTGTTCTCAATCTGTCATCATCAGGCAGATGCCAATCCAAACAACGCTGGGGTATCAGCGCACAGCCGGGCAGATTGGCTGAGGGGACAGCAACGGAAAGGTAACGAATGCTGCAGGGGACGGGGCAACGTGGGGACATTCATGCATTGCTGGTGGAGTGGTGGATGGCTCCAGCCATTGTGGAGGGCCACTGGGAATTATGCCCCAAGGGCCCCAAGAGACTATCTGTCCTTTCCTGGGGACATAGGCTTGCTGTCTGTTCCACCCAAAGGGATAATAAGGAAAGAGGCTCTGACAAGAATATTCCTAGCCGGGCTTCTCCTTGGTGGCCAAACAATTGGAGAACAAGGCCATGCCCTTCAATTGGGGAATGGCTTAACAAAAAGTGGTGTGTGGTGGTGATGGCCAGCCATGGTGCTGGAAGCAATAATAACCGGGAGGGATTCCAGGGGAACTGGAAGGACCTCCAGGAATTGGTGCAGAGCGAGAGGAGCAGAGCCAGGCAGAAGAGTGTACCCAGAGACCCAGAGATACATGCTTCAGGACCGTCGGACGCAGTGGACCTCTCCCACAGTGGCCATGCAGTGATCCCCAACAACTTGGAGGAATGCAAGGAGAAAGAAAACCATCTACATTGGGGAGGGAAATCTGCGGGAGTAGAAAGAGAAGTAAAGCAACCGCTTGATCCCAGGAGTGGAGGGGAATATGATTGGGGGGTAGAGGAACATCCCGCTGCAGGCCTCGACACCATGGAAATGGGTTCTGCTCCAAGACACAGGTTGACGCCCAGTGGAATTGAGCGCCGGCTACTACGGGAAGGGTTTGGGTCGAAAGGGGGCAGGGCAGGGAAAGACAAGGAATCTGGGAGCCAAGGGGGAAAAAAAACAAAAACAAAAAATGGTTCTAAATCCACCCAACGACAAAATGAGTGAAAAGAGAAAGAAAATATTACAAAAAGCAGGATTACAAGGGCCTCTCCTCGAAATCATCCGCACGATATATCTAAAACCATCAGCGAGCATCATCTGCAATTGGGATGAACTGGGAGCCTTTCAAATGAGAGGAGGAAAGAAACGGGGGTGCCGGGGATCTCCTCCCTGATTTAACATTGCACTAGAAACCCTAGGCGGAGCAATGAGAGAAGGAAAAAGAGAGTGAAGGTATGAAAACAGGCAACGAGGAGGCCAAGCTATGGGCCCTCGCAGATGATGTGATGCTGGACTTCCAAGTGAATCCTAGACCGTCAACCACAGAGCCCGGGAAAATAATCCACAACTTCAGCAGAGTTGCAGGATACCAAATCGACCCACATCAGTCATCAGCATTTCTCTACCTCCAACACATCGCTGCAGCAAGATGGAGAAAGAGAAATCCCTTTGAAAATCAACCTCGCCCTTACAAACCACTTCGGAATCTACGCGCCCAGACAAAACCCAGGACCCTACGGGAACCCCACTACGAAAAACTCGCCACCCCATGAAAACTGGATCGCAACAACCGGGAAAACATCGATTGCTCCAGGGTAGGACCAGCGAACAGGATACAAAGGACAATCCTCCCCGAGTGGCTTGACTTTTGGAGGCCCATACCCACCGCATCACCAAAAAACAAAAACACAAACCAACCAACAATCCAAAAATGAACTGTTTTCCCGAATTAGGAAAAAAGAAACCCCAAACCCATGACAACCTTCAATGGGAAGAACAAAGAGATCAAGGCTCTCCAGGGAGATGGTGAAAACAAAAGCGGCCAAGGAAGCTGGCCTTGCAGTCCCACATCTCAAGCTCCAGCCTAAAGCAGTGGTCATCCAAACAATATGGAACGGCCCCAGAGACAGAAAGGTGGATCCCGGGAAAACACTTGGGCTAAGTGACCTGGGAGGGACAGCTGACCAGAAGCCCAAAGAACCCAGCTTCCGGGGACCCAGCATTCACCATTGCACTGAAAAACACCAACAAAAACAACACAAAGACTCCTGGGAAAATTGGACGGCAGATTAAGAGACATTAGGTTTGGATCTACCTCTGAAACCCTCCACCAAGATAAACTCAGAATGGGGGAAGGACGTGAACATAAAGAAGCACACTCCAAGTAAATTCGGGGAACCCAGAAGAGGACCCATGTCAGAAGTTTGGGAAAGGAAAGATTTTACAGCCAGGCAGCCCTGCTCCAGCCAGAACAAAGACATGATCACCGAATGCCAAATCAATAATTTTGATGACATCGGATTAAAAGGTTTGTGGTCAAGCAAAACCAAATGCTACCAGAATCGGAAGGGGAGCAGCAAATTGGGAAACAATCTTCCTAACCCAAACCCCTGATATGGGTCTGATTACACCAATCTTTAAAGAGCTCCATCAATAGTGCCAAAAAAAAGAGTCAAGCCATCCTCCAATCGATAACTGGGCAAGGCGCCCGATTAGACAACTTTTCCTTTCACGGAAGGGAAACTGTTCATAAGCCCATGAAAAGGTGTTCTCAATCTGTCATCATCAGGCAGATGCCAATCCAAACAACGCTGGGGTATCAGCGCACAGCCGGGCAGATTGGCTGAGGGGACAGCAACGGAAAGGTAACGAATGCTGCAGGGGACGGGGCAACGTGGGGACATTCATGCATTGCTGGTGGAGTGGTGGATGGCTCCAGCCATTGTGGAGGGCCACTGGGAATTATGCCCCAAGGGCCCCAAGAGACTATCTGTCCTTTCCTGGGGACATAGGCTTGCTGTCTGTTCCACCCAAAGGGATAATAAGGAAAGAGGCTCTGACAAGAATATTCCTAGCCGGGCTTCTCCTTGGTGGCCAAACAATTGGAGAACAAGGCCATGCCCTTCAATTGGGGAATGGCTTAACAAAAAGTGGTGTGTGGTGGTGATGGCCAGCCATGGTGCTGGAAGCAATAATAACCGGGAGGGATTCCAGGGGAACTGGAAGGACCTCCAGGAATTGGTGCAGAGCGAGAGGAGCAGAGCCAGGCAGAAGAGTGTACCCAGAGACCCAGAGATACATGCTTCAGGACCGTCGGACGCAGTGGACCTCTCCCACAGTGGCCATGCAGTGATCCCCAACAACTTGGAGGAATGCAAGGAGAAAGAAAACCATCTACATTGGGGAGGGAAATCTGCGGGAGTAGAAAGAGAAGTAAAGCAACCGCTTGATCCCAGGAGTGGAGGGGAATATGATTGGGGGGTAAGGCTTTAGACGAACATCCCGCTGCAGGCCTCGACACCATGGAAATGGGTTCTGCTCCAAGACACAGGTTGACGCCCAGTGGAATTGAGCGCCGGCTACTACGGGAAGGGTTTGGGTCGAAAGGGGGCAGGGCAGGGAAAGACAAGGAATCTGGGAGCCAAGGGGGAAAAAAAACAAAAACAAAAAATGGTTCTAAATCCACCCAACGACAAAATGAGTGAAAAGAGAAAGAAAATATTACAAAAAGCAGGATTACAAGGGCCTCTCCTCGAAATCATCCGCACGATATATCTAAAACCATCAGCGAGCATCATCTGCAATTGGGATGAACTGGGAGCCTTTCAAATGAGAGGAGGAAAGAAACGGGGGTGCCGGGGATCTCCTCCCTGATTTAACATTGCACTAGAAACCCTAGGCGGAGCAATGAGAGAAGGAAAAAGAGAGTGAAGGTATGAAAACAGGCAACGAGGAGGCCAAGCTATGGGCCCTCGCAGATGATGTGATGCTGGACTTCCAAGTGAATCCTAGACCGTCAACCACAGAGCCCGGGAAAATAATCCACAACTTCAGCAGAGTTGCAGGATACCAAATCGACCCACATCAGTCATCAGCATTTCTCTACCTCCAACACATCGCTGCAGCAAGATGGAGAAAGAGAAATCCCTTTGAAAATCAACCTCGCCCTTACAAACCACTTCGGAATCTACGCGCCCAGACAAAACCCAGGACCCTACGGGAACCCCACTACGAAAAACTCGCCACCCCATGAAAACTGGATCGCTACAACCGGGAAAACATCGATTGCTCCAGGGTAGGACCAGCGAACAGGATACAAAGGACAATCCTCCCCGAGTGGCTTGACTTTTGGAGGCCCATACCCACCGCATCACCAAAAAACAAACACACAAAACAACCAACAATCCAAAAATGAACTGTTTTCCCGAATTAGGAAAAAAGAAACCCCAAACCCATGACAACCTTCAATGGGAAGAACAAAGAGATCAAGGCTCTCCAGGGAGATGGTGAAAACAAAAGCGGCCAAGGAAGCTGGCCTTGCAGTCCCACATCTCAAGCTCCAGCCTAAAGCAGTGGTCATCCAAACAATATGGAACGGCCCCAGAGACAGAAAGGTGGATCCCGGGAAAACACTTGGGCTAAGTGACCTGGGAGGGACAGCTGACCATAAGCCCAAAGAACCCAGCTTCCGGGGACCCAGCAGTCACCATTGCATTGAAAAACACCAACAAAAACAACACAAAGACTCCTGGGAAAATTGGATGGCAGATTAAGAGACATTAGGTTTGGATCTACCTCTCACACCCTCCACCAAGATAAACTCAGAATGGGGGAAGGACGTGAACATAAAGAAGCACACTCCAAGGAAATTCGGGGAACCCAGAAGAGGACCCATGTCAGAAGTTTGGGAAAGGAAAGATTTTACAGCCAGGCAGGCCTGCTCCAGCCAGAACAAAGACATAATCACCGAATGCCAAATCAATAATTTTGATGACATCGGATTAAAAGGTTTGTGGTCAAGCAAAACCAAATGCTACCAGAATCGGAAGGGGAGCAGCAAATTGGGAAACAATCTTCCTAAACCAAACCCCTGATATGGGTCTGATTACACCAATCTTTAAAGAGCTCCATCAATAGTGCCAAAAAAAAGAGTCAAGCCATCCTCCAATCGATAACTGGGCAAGGCGCCAGATTAGACAACTTTTCCTTTCACGGAAGGGAAACTGTTCATAAGCCCATGAAAAGGTGTTCTCAATCTGTCATCATCAGGCAGATGCCAATCCAAACAACGCTGGGGTATCAGCGCACAGCCGGGCAGATTGGCTGAGGGGACAGCAACGGAAAGGTAACGAATGCTGCAGGGGACGGGGCAACGTGGGGACATTCATGCATTGCTGGTGGAGTGGTGGATGGCTCCAGCCATTGTGGAGGGCCACTGGGAATTATGCCCCAAGGGCCCCAAGAGACTATCTGTCCTTTCCTGGGGACATAGGCTTGCTGTCTGTTCCACCCAAAGGGATAATAAGGAAAGAGGCTCTGACAAGAATATTCCTAGCCGGGCTTCTCCTTGGTGGCCAAACAATTGGAGAACAAGGCCATGCCCTTCAATTGGGGAATGGCTTAACAAAAAGTGGTGTGTGGTGGTGATGGACAGCCATGGTGCTCGAAGCAATAATAACCTGGAGGGATTCCAGGGGAACTGGAAGGACCTCCAGGAATTGGTGCAGAGCGAGAAGAGCAGAGCCAGGCAGAAGAGTGTACCCAGAGACCCAGAGATACATGCTTCAGGACCGTCGGACGCAGTGGACCTCTCCCACAGTGGCCATGCAGTGATCCCCAACAACTTGGAGGAATGCAAGGAGAAAGAAAACCATCTACATTGGGGAGGGAAATCTGCGGGAGTAGAAAGAGAAGTAAAGCAACCGCTTGATCCCAGGAGTGGAGGGGAATATGATTGGGGGGTAAGGCTTTAGACGAACATCCCGCTGCAGGCCTCGACACCATGGAAATGGGTTCTGCTCCAAGACACAGGTTGACGCCCAGTGGAATTGAGCGCCGGCTACTACGGGAAGGGTTCGGGGGGAAAGAGGGCAGGGCAGGGAAAGACAAGGAATCTGGGAGCCAAGGGGAAAAAAAAACAAAAACAAAAAATGGTTCTAAATCTACCCAACGACAAAATGAATGAAAAGAGAAAGAAAATATTACAAAAAGCAGGAATACAAGGGCCTCTCCTCGAAATCATCCGCACGATATATCTAAAAGCATCAGCAAGCATCATCTGCAATTGGGATGAACTGGGAGCCTTTCAAATGAGAGGAGGAAAGAAACAGGGGTACCGGGGATCTCCTCCCTGATTTAACATTGCACTAGAAACCCTAGGCGGAGCAATGAGAGAAGGAAAAAGAGAGTGAAGGTATGAAAACAGGCAACGAGGAGGCCAAGCTATGGGCCCTCGCAGATGATGTGATGCTGGACTTCCAAGTGAATCCTAGACCGTCAACCACAGAGCCCGGGAAAATAATCCACAACTTCAGCAGAGTTGCAGGATACCAAATCAACCCACATCAGTCATCAGCGTTTCTCTACCTCCAACACATCGCTGCAGCAAGATGGAGAAAGAGAAATCCCTTTGAAAATCAACCTCGCCCTTACAAACCACTTCGGAATCTACGCGCCCAGACAAAACCCAGGACCCTATGGGAACCCCACGACGAAAAACTCGCCACCCCATGAAAACTGGATCGCAACAACCGGGAAAACATCGATTGCTCCAGGGTAGGACCAGCGAACAGGATACAAAGGACAATCCTCCCCGAGTGGCTTGACTTTTGGAGGCCCATACCCACCGCATCACCAAAAAACAAACACACAAACCAACCAACAATCCAAAAATGAACTGTTTTCCCGAATTAGGAAAAAAGAAACCCCAAACCCATGACAAACTTCAATGGGAAGAACAAAGAGATCAAGGCTCCCCAGGGAAATGGTGAAAACAAAAGCGGCCAAGGAAGCTGGCCTTGCAGTCCCACATCTCAAGCTCCAGCCTAAAGCAGTGGTCATCCAAACAATATGGAACGGCCCCAGAGACAGAAAGGTGGATCCCGGGAAAACACTTGGGCTAAGTGACCTGGGAGGGACAGCTGACCATAAGCCCAAAGAACCCAGCTTCCGGGGACCCAGCATTCACCATTGCATTGAAAAACACCAACAAAAACAACACACAGACTGCTGGGAAAATTGGACGGCAGATTAAGAGACATTAGGTTTGGATCTACCTCTCACACCCTCCACCAAGATAAACTCAGAATGGGGGAAGGACCTGAACATAAAGAAGCACACTCCAAGTAAATTCGGGGAACCCAGAAGAGGACCCATGTCAGAAGTTTGGGAAAGGAAAGATTTTACAGCCAGGCAGGCCTGCCCCAGCCAGAACAAAGACCTAATCACCGAATGCCAAATCAATAATTTTGATGACATCGGATTAAAAGGTTTGTGGTCAAGCAAAACCAAATGCTACCAGAATCGGAAGGGGAGCAGCAAATTGGGAAACAATCTTCCTAAACCAAACCCCTGATATGGGTCTGATTACACCAATCTTTAAAGAGCTCCATCAATAGTGCCACAAAAAAAGAGTCAAGCCATCCTCCAATCGATAACTGGGCAAGGCGCCCGATTAGACAACTTTTCCTTTCACGGAAGGGAAACTGTTCATAAGCCCATGAAAAGGTGTTCTCAATCTGTCATCATCAGGCAGATGCCAATCCAAACAACGCTGGGGTATCAGCGCACAGCCGGGCAGATTGGCTGAGGGGACAGCAACGGAAAGGTAACGAATGCTGCAGGGGACGGGGCAACGTGGGGACATTCATGCATTGCTGGTGGAGTGGTGGATGGCTCCAGCCATTGTGGAGGGCCACTGGGAATTATGCCCCAAGGGCCCCAAGAGACTATCTGTCCTTTCCTGGGGACATAGGCTTGCTGTCTGTTCCACCCAAAGGGATAATAAGGAAAGAGGCTCTGACAAGAATATTCCTAGCCGGGCTTCTCCTTGGTGGCCAAACAATTGGAGAACAAGGCCATGCCCTTCAATTGGGGAATGTCTTAACAAATAGTGGTGTGTGGTGGTGATGGCCAGCCATGGTGCTGGAAGCAATAATAACCTGGAGGGATTCCAGGGGAACTGGAAGGACCTCCAGGAATTGGTGCAGAGCGAGAGGAGCAGAGCCAGGCAGAAGAGTGTACCCAGAGACCCAGAGATACATGCTTCAGGACCGTCGGACGCAGTGGACCTCTCCCACAGTGGCCATGCAGTGATCCCCAACAACTTGGAGGAATGCAAGGAGAAAGAAAACCATCTACATTGGGGAGGGAAATCTGCGGGAGTAGAAAGAGAAGTAAAGCAACCGCTTGATCCCAGGAGTGGAGGGGAATATGATTGGGGGGTAGACGAACATCCCGCTGCAGGCCTCGACACCATGGAAATGGGTTCTGATCCAAGACACAGGTAAACGCCCAGTGGAATTGAGCTCCATCTATGGGAATGTTTGGGTGAAGGAGGTGAGGAAACGAATATGATTCTTGTTACCATGAAATAAAATTCCAAATTGGCTAAATAAAATTATAATTAAATAAAATAAACTGAAGGACATGTTCCACAAAAGGCTGTGTATATTTCCCATAGAAATGATATACATTAAAAATCCTACATACTTATATTGATAAAGTAAATATATTATATAAATTATATCTATACTTTTAGTAAATATATATCTATATATCTATATGTCTAGTTATAACCTATATACCATATATATATATGTATATTTATATAATCAGCTCTTATAATTGTAACCAAAATTAAATCTAGGCTTCTAGATGCTCTTTTGAAATAATGTTGATATTCCTCTTCCGGAGTTCAAATATATCCTCTGACACTTACTAACTGCTTATCACTTAAATGATCCTTGCTTGTCTCACTTTCTTCTTTCATCCAATGAACTGGTGAAGGAAATTTAAAACCACTCTTGTATTTTTCCTAAGACATCAGCACATGGAGTCTGATAGTGTCAGATATGACTGAACTATAAAGAATGGAAAACTCAGATCCTGTCCCTATCATGGAATAAATAACCAAATCATATTGTGTAAATGCAATGGATAATTATTGTTCTTCAAGAAATTATGAAAAATAGAGTGTCAGAGGAAAGTTGCAACGCCTTTATGAACTGATGCCAATTCTAATTCAGGAGAAAAATGTACACTTTACATAGAAAATATTCCAAAAAATTTAAAACCTTATTCAATTTGATGAAAACCACTAAATCAGAAGACTGACGTTGAAAAGCATTACTCACCTTTTGGAAGAGGTAAGGAACCTAAGATGCTGCAAACAAAATTGTGTGGCATGGAGAAAGTGGAAAACATTCATCCACGTACTTGTGATGGAACAGGGAATTGTTTTGTTCAATGGGATTTAGGAGTGGGAAAGAGTATAAAATGGAAAAAAAATTTTAAAACATTTTAGCATGAATTTTAGTTTGGAAATATGGTTGTGTTCTCAAATAGCCTTTTCAAACAATGATGCACATACATACCTTCTCTTAGAAACAAGCTCTGCAAATAAAATGGGCATCCCACCAAAAATAATATATTCAGCAAAGATGAGCATAATTTTAAAAGGTAAAAAGAGGCCATTTAACAAACTAAAGGTGTTTCAAGTATTTCTGGGGAAAACCCACACCTCAGAAGAAAATCTGATCTATAAGAAAAATAACAAAGGTAATTAATTATTATTATGAAATTAATCATGAGCAATCCAAATCATAAGCAATCATAAATGTCAAAGTGTTTGATTCCTATATGGGAAAATGTCATTTGTGTCCCCTGAGAGTGGCATCATCACCTAGATATTTTGAAGGGGCGTGTATGGATGGAAGACTTGAAGTGAATGGAATGAGCTGAAATGCAGTGGAATGGACCAGGAGGAGGTAGGATGCAGCAATGGCTCTCTCATATGGAGGAGGCACAGAGAAGCGGAGGAGGGAGTAGAAGGATGGTGATACTAGAACTCTACTCTCAGGAGACCTGGAATAAAA
The DNA here is from genome assembly GCF_027887165.1 of Monodelphis domestica. NCBI lineage: Eukaryota > Metazoa > Chordata > Mammalia > Didelphimorphia > Didelphidae > Monodelphis > Monodelphis domestica. The sequence goes on from NC_077235.1 coordinate 7,293,160, forward strand.
AGAAAACACACAATAAGAATGGCAAACATCTTAACATACACAAAAACAGGAGGGAAAGGGGATGGGGCAATGGGGGGACTGAGGGTAGCTGCGGTATTGTAGTCTAGAAAATAAAATGGATATATACATTAAGAGCTGGAGTGCTGTTTGTGCTCATTGACCTGGGGATTCCATTACCAGGATTTGTCCCTAAGGGCATCATTGAGAGGGCAAAAAGCTACATATTATGAAAATATTTGTAGAAGCTTTGTGGGTCATAACAAAATAAATAGAAATAACACAAATGCAATGATCAAGAGAAATGGCTGAATACATTGTGTTATTTGAATGTAATGGATTGTATTGTTATTAGAAGTGACAAATATTGAAAATATAAAGAAAGTAAGGGGATTATACTAGGTGAAAAGAAGAGAGAATAATATACATACACTATGATTATATTGAAAAGAAACAATAGCTACAAAACAAGAGAAAAAAGTACAAATATAAAAGGAACTCAAAAGCAGAGGGCTTTTATATTAATACACATAATTCACATATTTTAAAAATTGTAAACAAGATGGAGATGATGGTTTTGCAAATAATTTTCAATGCGTTTGTTCATTTAAAATTTTTATTGGTGATTATTAAGCATAAAATGTATTCTTTTAAACCCCCACCTTCAGTCTTGGAGTCAATACTGTGTATTGGTTCCAAGGCAGAAGAGCAGTAAGGGCTGGGCAATGGGGGTCAAGTGACTTGTCCAGGGTCTCACAGCTGGGAAGTGTCTGAGGCCAGATTTGAACGCAGGACCTCCTGTCTCTAGGCCTGACTCTCAATCCACTGAGCCACCCACCTGCCCCTATAATGTATTTTTAAATGAGCTCTATAACAATTTTTAAAAATTGTTGTAGCATCACAGAATTTTAGAATAGTTAAACCAAAGCTCTCTCCAGATGGGGCTCACCTGAATACAGAAGAAAGGTTCTTTAACTAAATACAAGTGTATAGAAGTTGATTCTAGGTCTAGTTACATCTTGGGAGCATGTTGGGGACAGACTGCCATGCTCTGCTCCCGACAGGCTTTCGGTTAAAGGAAGGCTAATGGGGTCTTTCTTTCTCTTCATGTGTGGGGTTGCTGAGCAACTGGAGTTTGTCCACAAGTTTTTTTAGGCAAAGATGCCAGCTTCCTCCTAGAGGGCTTTCAGCTGCCCCCCCCCCCCGGTCCAAAGCAGCCAAGATAGCCACACTACTTACTCCCTACCCCAGAGCAAGTTTTATAAAATACGTGTGCCATTTCTCATTTTTTTAGCTTCCCTCGTTTTAGTAGGACCATCAAGAGTTATCACTGTTGTCTGCTCGTGCCACAGCTTTCTCCTCAGCAGCAAAAAGCTTGCCCCCCCCCCCAGGGAAGGTAAGACTGTTTAAAAATGTGTGGCCATGAGAATCCAGGCAGTTCCAAGTCTCCACCAGTTACTTAAGTTACTTATCTTTTCCTAGTTTTAGCAGGACCATCAAGGGTTATCACTGTTGTCTGCTCGGGCTGCAGCTTTCTCCTTAGCAGCAAAAATCTTGCTCCCTCCCCAAAGGGAAGGCAAGACTGTTTTTTTAAGAATCCAAACAGTGCCAAGGCTCCACCAGAAGAAATTTTCTGACCTCTCCAAACAACTTTAGTAGTCCCATCAGGGGTAAGGCTATCCATAAGCTTAATGTAGAAGGGGCTAGGGATTAACCTACAAGGCTGGGCCTGGCCTGGCCAGACCCCTGAGAAACACCCACTGGCTTAGTTCAGTGATGATGAACTTTTAGAGACTGCTTTCTGTCCTCCACCTTATCTAGGGATCAGGGAGGGAGAAAAAGGAAGGGAGTGGCTGGAAGGCTCTGCTCAGAAAAGGGAATAAGTGCTTCCATTGCACTGCTGGGCAGAGGCATGTTGGAAAGGAGGAAAGGAGCCGCTCCCCCACCCCCACCCCCACCCCCCAGTACCTCTGCCTTTCCGGTAACTAAATGCCCACAGAGAGGTCTCTGTGTGCCATAGGTTCACCGTCAGGGGCTTAGTTGAATCAAAGCTTTTCCATGACAGCTTTTCTCACAAATGATCCTCGAAATGTGCTCTCTGAAGTCGCAGGGCTCATGGCATTCACAATAAAATGGTTTCATTCTCCAGTGCTTGATTCTTGATCTCTGAGGATAGGACTAAGAAAATCTTCAGGACAATAAGGCTGAAGCAGATTCTGTGGGATGCTTTCATGGTCTTGGGCCTCAAAGATATAGCAGTTACAGTTGATTGAGGAAGAGGATTCCAGGCATCACAAAGATTTTCTCTAGTCAGGAAGACAAAAATCAAGAAGGGAAAAAAACAAGTCATGTAAGACAGGGTGCCTTCAACTGTCAGATCATGTCAAATAAATCAAGTATTTAGGTGGTTAGAGCTAACCCAGAACAAGAAGGGCTACTTTCTGATGGGAAAGTGGCAGGAAGTAGCCAAGTGACAGGGAAGAGAAACCTAGACCTAGTATGACAGGAAGACATGAGTTCAACTCAGATCTCAGATACTTCCTAGTTGTATGATCCTGGACAAGTCACTTCACCTGTCTGCCTCAGTTTCCCCCACTCTACAATGGAGATCATAATTACATCTATCTTCCCCAGTGTACTTGTGAGGATGAAATAAGATCATACTTTCCAATAGCACAGTGCCTGAAACATTGTAGATGCCATAAAATAGCAATTTCCTCTTCCTGGGAAGGTGGGGAAGAAGGATTCTGCTAGAATCTCTGAACCTATCTAAAGACTTGGTAGGCTGCTCATCCAGAAGTAGTCAAAGGCTATAGGTGGCTGCTTCTTAGTCTACAAGAATGGGAAAACAAGGGAGGTGAAACCAGGGAGCAGATTCGAGGCAATCCAGCTGAATGCCCCTTCCAAACAACTTTAAAATAACATCTCAGATCAAATTCTCCAGTGGCAGAGCTAACAAAAGATCAGGGTGAACCATTTTCTGGCCTAAGATATCCTAGGTCAGAGCAGGAGAAATTCGTGACACAGGTTCGGAAGCCTTTCTAGAGCCCACACATTGGCTGGAGCAGCAGCAGCAGCAGCAACTTTGAGAGCTCTCAGCCCAGAGGCAGAAAGATTTCAGGAGACCCTTTTGCAGCACTGAATACAGTTGGCACTGATTGGCAACTGCATTGCTCATTTGCGGTTCTGGGTTGCAAGTCCAGAGCAGAGGAGCATTGGCAACAAGTTACAAGGGAGCAGGAGCCTGGTCACAGATCCTGGCACTTAGGGCTTTAGAGAACCAGGGTCTATCTTAAGTAAAGAGCAAAGTGCAGGTCAGGAGAGCAGTGAGCACACCTCTCCCTGGATCACAGCCCCTTGGATGCACCAAATAAGTGGTAGAGCACAAGAACTAAATCTGAAAACAATTCTGAGCCATAAGACAGCGCTTCTTCCTTCCCAAGATAAGCAGAGCCTAAATTTAACATAAAGTTCATAGTCAAGAAATAGGCTAGAAAAAGGAAACAATAACAATACTAGCTGAATAGAAAAATGAATAAATTCCAGGACTTTAAATCACGTTTCCACCATCGGAATTCAAAATGTTTAAAAAAAATTTTAGAACATACCCCTTTCTGGAATTTAGGTGTACCACAGCTAAGAAAAAATTGTTTGTGACTGTTATAATTGAATAAAAAAGTTTTTTTCTGAATATATATATATATACACACATAAGCGAGTACAGTGGTAGTTTGTTTAGTTTAATAAGAAACATACAATATCACAGTGGCATTTATGAGACATTTAATGTGATTTAGAAATGATTATTATTTTTTTCCACTACTGTCAGAAAACTAGGTGTTTTCAAATCACCATAAAAGCACTATAAAGTATTATTTTACATTCTAATTTGGTAAAGCAGATAAATCTTAATAACACCTGTTCTAAAACATGAAATTTATTTTTTAATCTGGTCCTACAAAAAAATGTATTCATTAATGTGAAAAGCTTCTTATTATTGACAAAACTCTACTTTGTTGTGACATTTTGTGTTAAATCTTTGCTTATCTGTCTTTGCTTTAAGACATAAACACCATAGACTAACTATAACTAGCCCACCATTTTTTCATTATTTTATAAATGTTTGACATAATGTTGTTTTAAGCATGAATTGCTTTTATAAAATTTATATTAATAATTAATTTACTCTGAATTTACTATTTATGCTCATGAAATAGCCTTCTTTCATTAAAAGAAAGTTAACTGAGATCTGATTAAATTTAAAATTTTTTGATCATAAAAAGTTATTACAATGGCAAGGGAAGACTGAAATATAAACCGAAAAGAAATATTGGGAAAACAGCTACAAACAGAGCCTTAAAGAAAATTGTTAAATGGACCCAAACCCAAAAAGAATACCTGGAAGAGCTAAAGAGGTAAAGAATAATAGGAAACAGAAAAAGTGGGAAAAGAATAGAAGAGGTGCACAATAAGTACCTTTTAGAGAGAGAAGGAAATGGAGGGGGTCAATGCTTGAACCTCACTCTCATTGGAATTGGTTCAAAGAGGGAAGAATAAATATACACACTCAGTTGTGTATAGAAATATAACTTATCCAAGAGGGAGGGAAATAGGAGGAGAAAGGGGTAAAAGGAAAGGGGGTATAAATGGTAAAAGGGAGGCTAAATTAAGGGAAACAATAGTTAGAAGCAAGCTAGACTGGAGAGGAACAGGATAAAATGAGAGAAAAGAAAAAAATAGGAAGGAGGGAAAAGTGCCATTAGTAATTATAACTATGAATATGAATGGGATGAACTCACCCATAAAAAGAAAGTGGAGAGCAGAATGGATTAGAAACCAGGATCCAACAATATGTTGTTGATGAGACAGATATCTGAAACAGAAAGACACATGATGAAAATAAGAAGCTGGAGCAGAATCTATTATGCTTCAGCTAAACAGAAAAAGGCAAGGTATATTGTAATGTGCTCTTAAACTAAGAAAAGTAGACATCATTGGAAGGTACAGTCCAGGACACATTCTGCTAAAAGGTACCATAAGACAATGAATTAATAGCAAAAATTTTGTCACCAAGTTTCTCTGATAAAAGTCTCATTTCTCAAATTATAGAGTTGAATTCATAAATAAGAGCCATTCCCTAATTGATAAATGATCAAAGGAAACAAATGAGCAGTTTTCAGAAGAAATCGGTTATCTACAGTTGTATGAAAAAATGTTCTAAATCAGTATTGATTAGAGCAAACAAAACCTCTCTGAAGCACCACCTCACATCTGTCAGAAATGGCAAATGATGGAGGAAATGAAGGGAAAATAATGAACTGGTTCAGTTATTCTGGAGAGTCATTTTGAACTAGTCGCAAAGGACTATAAAAGGGAGCATATATACCCTTTGATTGAAACAAGACCACCACTAAGTCTGCATCTCAAAGACATGAAAGAAAACAGAAATGGATCTATGTACCAAAATATTTCTAGCAGTGTGTGTTATGGATGCAAAGAAATATTAATTTATGAGGTGCCCATCAGTTGGAAAATGGCTGAAAGGTTGTGGTATATGACTGAGAAGAAATACTACTGTGCTATATAAAGCAGGCCAGAGCCTTTAGTAAGAAGGAGGAAGGGAGCAGAGTCCAGGAGTGGAGCCGAGTCCCTCCCAAAGAAGTGTTTGTGTCATAAATCCTGCTCACTAAGAGGAGAGTAGCTGTGGCCCCCATCCCTCTACACCATCCCTACCCAAACCCTCCCCAGATGTGGGCATATGCCCAGGATGCAGCTCCTTCTCCTGACATTTGTAGGTGGAGAGGTTGGTGGTGTCACTTTGTTGTCCTGAGTTCCTGCTCAGAGTTGGCCCTCTGGGTCCTTGGAATACCAGAACCACAGGGGGGCAACGCTGTGAAGGGTTCTCAGGAGGATAGATTGATAGAGATGGCATCCTCGTGGTCCAGAATCTGCAAAAGAGAGAGACCCCAATCCTCCCTCCAAACCCAGGCTCAAAGTGGAAGAGAAGACAAGATAAACTGACTTTCCTTCCCTTGCCCCCAAATCACCACTGAATGACAAAAACAAGCCCAGGGCCCAAAATCAGCCAGCATCAATAAACCTGGTACCCAATGCAGGCTCAGAGTTCAAGGGCAGCCAAGATAGCACCCACTCTTCTAAGACAGACAGGCCACAGACCCCCCCCCAACAGGTTCAGGCTCTAAAGGCACCCAAGATCATCAAACCCCCCACCCCCAGAGGCCCAAAGCAGCCAAGATAGCTAACCCCCCTCACCCTAGGTCAGCCAAGGCCTTAAAGCATCCCCATGCCTCCTAACCAACAAACCAGTCTCAGGATCCCAGAGTGAAGTGCCTACTCTCCCCCTCAAGGCCTAGGGCTGAAGCTCAGTGAAGGCCAATATTCTCCCTTTCTTCCCAAACCAGGGACCAAAATAGGCTATGTTCACTGAACACCTCCCCACATACATCAATAGCCAAAATTGCAAAGTCCCACTCCCCACATCCAGAGGCTCTAGGTACGTGAACAAAGTAGCTGCTCCTCCCGAACTCACGCCTAGAGCCCCAGCACAGCCAAGATGGCCACTATACCCACAGTGGGCTGCCCCTCCCCGCCCCCCACTGAGGGTAGCCAAGGTAGCCCCCATCACAGGGAAACTAAAGGTCAGAAATATCCCACCCTGGTCCTGAACAACTACAGGATGAGGGCCCCAGAGCAGCCAAGGTTACCCCTATGCTAACCCCAGGTGTGGGGCCTGAGAGTGGCCAATTCCCCGTTCCACTTCAGGGCTCGGGGGCCACCAATCACCGTCTCCCAACTCTGCAGCAAGCAAAGCTGCCTGATCCCACATTCCCAAGCCAGAGTTGCATACTACTAACCCCCAACTCCCCACCCCTAATCCAATAATGGGAGGCTCCAGGTAGCAGGACTAAGCAGGACTACTCTTTTTCCGCCACCATTCCGAGAGAGCCAAAGCCTCAGAAACACCGGGAAGACTCAGGGTTGAAGTGCAGCCAAGATGGTGGATCTTATCTCAGTCTACTGCACAGATAAGATGGCTGCCCACCACCAAAATGGCTGCTCCCCCCACAATTCCCCTCCCCCAGCCTGCCGCGGGAGGGCTTTCAGATGCTCCAGCCTCTCCCCCTAGAGGCCAAAAGGGAGCCAAGATAGCCGATTCCCACTCCCCTTCCCCCCAACCAAAGCCTCAAAACCACTCCCCCCCTTCCTCTAAAATAACCACAGGCTCACGGAATGAGTGCAGCCAAAATGGCGGATCTTAGCCTACTGCAAAGACAAGATGGCTGCCCACCACCAAAATGGCTGCTCCCCCCCACAATTCCCCTCCTCTGGCCTGCCGCTAGAGGGCTTTCAGATGCCCCAGTTTCTCTCCCCCCCCCCTCCCCAGGCCAAAGGCAGCCAAGATAGCTGACCGCCCACAGGGCAACCAAAGCCTTAAAACCACTCTCCCCTTCCTCAGAAATAACCACAGGCTCAGGGAACCAGTACAGCCAAGATGGCTGCCAGACACCCATTCCCTCTACCTCCAGCTCCTTCGGACCCAGTCGGCGCTCCTTTCCATCAAAGACTAAAAGGAGGCAAAATAGCTATATCGCCAAGCCCAGGTCAACCAATGCCTCAGAACCACCCTGTTCCCCAACCGCCTTACCACCCCCATTCCCAGCCCCAGGCCCCTCTCAACCAACAACCACCTGCTCAGGGTTTAAGATCGGCAACGTGGCTGATACTGACTCCCCCAATCCCAACACTGCAAAGATGCCGAGTCTCCTCCCCATTATCCTGCAGCACAAGAACTAAAATGCTATGTCCTTCCTGCTATCCTTGAACTCAAGAGCAGCCAAGGTCACCCCAGGCCCTGCACCTTTAGGCGGCTGACTCCCTCTTCCACTCTCCAGCCAAAGCATAGCAAAAATAGCCAATGAGCCGTGCTCCCACTTCCACAGTAGGCAAAGGTGCCGACGGACCTTCTGAGACCCAAGCTGGCATTCCGCTGCACCCCTACCCCATCTCCTCCATCCTCTACTACTTCTCCCTGTTCCTCGGCACCCTCTTTGCTTCTATCACCCTCCCCCCACCTTTCTCAGTCCTACCTTCAGCCTTCGGGATCCACACACCAACCAGCCACAAAGGTCTAGGCAGGAAAGAAAGGCCAGGTACTTGAGGGACCCACACACTAGTGTGGGGAGAGAGGCCTCGAAGGCCCAAGGACAAAGCAAGGCCCCGGCAACCTGGTCAGGCCCAAGTCCGAGGACCCAAGAGCACATCTGCCTCTCCACTCAGCAGCACACGCAGAAAGTGTCACGAGGCTGGGGAAAGCAGCGGAGGAGGCGGGGCCAAGAGGTGCTGCCCCCCTCCTTCCGGCCCCCCACCCTTCAGACTGCCTGGAGACAGGGGCACTTAGTAAACCCCGTGTGCCTAGGGCCTACCAGAAAGCTATCCAGAGGCAGGAGGGGTCTTGCATGGGAAACCCCGTGTCATCCCACTAAGTAGATACACCTTCCCCCAAAATAACCCAATCAGCCCCTGAAGTTTAGTCCAATTCCACAGTCACAATCCCCACCTAGCCCCTGTCTAGCTCTCTGGGGAAACCCTGTCTACCCACCTCGCCCTTGCCTGGCTCTTTGGGAAGCCCTGTCAACCCTCCTCGCCCCTGCCTGGCGCTTTGGGAAGCCCTGTCAACCCTCCTCGCCCCTGCCTGGCTCTTTGGGAAGCCCTGTCTACCCTCCTCGCCCCTGCTTGGCTCTCTGGGAAAGCCCCGTCTAACTTTGTGGTTTTGACTTTTCTACTCCAAACCTCGCTGTTGGTAAAAAAACTGAAATTAAACAGCTCTGACTTCTGCCTGTCCTTGGGTAAAATTACGCTGTGCACCACAAGCACTGCATCTTTTCCTTCTTTAGTCTTCCTCTTTCTTCCAAAAATAGCTTTAAAAAGGCACAGCCACCATAAATTAGGGAAAGGAATCTGTGTATAATGGAAGAATTTATGGCCAAACGATATAGATCGTTTTAAGATATAAAATAGGTAATTTGGATTACATTACATTTAAATGGTTTTGCACAAACAAAACCAATGCAACCAAGATTAGAAGGAAAACAGAAAACATTTTTACAGCAAATTGTCTTTGACAAGTCTCCTTTCTCACATAGAAAACTTAGTCAAATTTCTAAGAATCCCAGTCATTCCCCAACTGACAAATGGTCAAAGGATATGAATAGGCAGTTTTCAGACAAAGAAATCAAAGCTACCGATACTCATATGAAAAAATTCTCCAAATCATTACTGATTAGAGAAATACAAATTAAAACAACTCTGAGGTACCGACTCAAACTCTGCAGATTGGCTAATATGACAGAAAAAGAAAATGATAAATGTTAGGGGTGGGGAATCAAGACAGTTGTGAATTGAATCAACCATTCTGGAGAGCAATTTGGAACCAGGACCAAAGGGCCACAGAACTGTAAATACCCTTTGACCCAGAAATCCCAGCATAAGGTCTGTGTCCCAAAGAGATTAGAAAAAAGGAGAAGCCCTATTGTTTAAAAATCTTTATAGTAGCCTCTTTTGTGGTGCCATAGAAGTGGAATTGAGGGAAAGTCCATCAATTGGGGAATGGCAGAACAAGCTCTGGTATATGTTTATAATGGAGTAGTATTGTGCTATAAAAATAATGTACAGAATTCTCACAGAAAAACCTGGAAAGATCTACATGAACTGATGCAGAGTGAAGTAAGCAGAACCAGAACACTATATACAGCCACAACAATAAAGTACAATGACGAAAGGTGAAAGACTTTGCTATTTTCAGTTGTACAATGGTCTAAGACAACTCCAAAGGGTTCAGTGAAAGTGGTATCAACATCTAGAGAAAGAACTGATGCAGTCTGGATGCAGATCGAGGCAGAATAAACTTCACTTTATTTTCTTCATGGATTGTGTACCTGTGTCTTCTTTTATAATATGACAAATATGGAATTATGTTTTGTATGATAGTACATATATAGCCAATAGCACATCACTTACCATTTCAGTGAGGAGGATGGGGGAGGGGGGCTCAAAAATGTTAGAAAAGAAAAGCCAAAAATTGTTTTTACACGTAAGTGGGAAAAAAAACAAAACAGCACTAAAAGGGGGGAAAATGAGGCTAAAATAATAGCACAACAAAACCCTAAGCCCTTTTGGGGATTTAAAGCTTTCCACAGCAGCCTTAGCTGCTCATTTGGAGCTTTTGTGTGATTTGTGCTTCCAGAACCAGGTCCCACGTTTGAATTTGGCTCTTTTATCACTCTCTCCTTGCCTCTGGGTTCTCTACATGATTTTGAAAAATCTACATTGATTGGAGAACTCCCCATGTATATATATTGATCTCTTTAGCCAAGTCTGAGTTTTCCTCTTATTTTGGCCAGAACCAGGCCACTATTCTTCTCACCTATTTCCAAATCATGTAACCTCAAGTCTCCCACACCCCAACCTCCAGCTCTCTTCTATGTGTATGTGTGATAGGCACCCGCATTAGAAGGGAAACTCGGGGGCAGCTGGGTAGCTCAGTGGATAAAGAGCCAGGCCTAGAGACTGGAGGTGCCTCAGACCCTTCCTAGCTGGGTGACTCTGGACAAATTGCTTGACCCCCACTGCCTAGCCCTTAACACTCTTCTGCTTTGGAGCCATTTATTTTCATTCACCAGAAATATTTTTCCATGTCTCTTCTGAGAGCTTTGTTTTAATAAAACTCTTACCTTATGACTTAGAATCAATATGAAGTATTTCTTTCAAGGTAGCAGAGCAATAAGGGATAGGCAATCAGGGGTAAATCACAGCCAGGAAGTGTCTGAGGCCAGATTTGATCTTGTGAGAGCGGCCTAGCCTTGATAAATTTTGGTCTTACCAAAATCTACCAGGATCTTGCCAACCATTGCTCTAAAACCTTTGGCTGATGCTCTGGTCGCACACTGTACAACAGGCTGTTCCTGGCTTTCATCTCCTCTTCCAGCATCTAAGATCAAGTGATAGCTTCTCCACAAGGTTTCCATTATTTCTGCCCCAGCAACCAATTAGTCCTTTACAATGAGAATCAGATCTGAAATGAGATGCTTCCTTGTTCCTTCACTTTTTGAAGGAAGAAATTATCATTACAATCAAGTCAAAAATTGTTTGCTATTCTGCTGTTGGCACAGTGTGAACTCCAGCATGCGTCTGGATAACTGGAGCTGCCCATCATTACCACGCTATTCCAGGCTAGAGATCCATTTCTCAAAGTCATCTCTTCTCCTCTAGGTAGTCTCTTGCATATTCTGAAAATATCGGTTCTCTTCTGGTCTCCTGTGATGTTTACCCTCATGCTCTCCACCATGTCTCCTCCCTTCTGGTTCCTGGATCTCCTTCTTAGGAGGCAGTTTTACCCTAACCATTTTCCCTTCTTTTTTCTTTTTAAACCCTTACCTTCTGTCCTAGTAAGAGCCCCAAGGTAGAAGGGCAATGGCTAGGCAAATGGTGTTGTGACTTGCCCAAGGTCACACAACCAGCAAGTATATAAGACCAGATTTGAACCTAGGTCTTCCCATCTTCAGGCCTGGTGCTCTATCCACCACCGTGCTACTTAGCTGTCTCCCAATCCTTTTTTTAATGAACATTTTTACATTTTATTTTTCCAGTTACATGTAATGACAATTTTTAACATTTGTGTTTTTGTAAATCTTGTAGTTCAAATTCTCTCCATCTCTCCCTTCCTTCCTCCTTCTTGAGAAGTCAAACAGTTATACATGCAAAACATGTTTCCACATTAGCCAATTTGCAAAAGGAAACACAAACGAAAAAAAAAAAACACAAGAAAAATAAAGAAAAAATTTTTAAAGTACACTTCTATCCATATTCAGACTCAGCCGGTTCTTTTTCTGGTGGTAGAGAGCATTTTTCCTCCTGAGCCCTTCAGAATTGTCTTGTATCACTGAATGCTGAGAGTAGCTAAGCCATTTGCAGTTGATCATCCCACAATTTTGCTGTTACTGTGTACAGTGATCTAGTTCCACTCCAGCTTCCCTTCACACGATATCTACCCTTTACTTATGTGATATCTAAACTTCACTTTGCATCAGTTCATATAAGTCTGTCCAGGTTTTTCTGAAACTATTCTGCTCATCATTTTTAAAACATTTATGTTCTCTCTTAATATTAATTCTAGGATGGAAGAGCAGCAAGGGTTAGGCAATTGGAGTTAAGTTACTTGTCCAAGGTCACACAGAAAGGAAGTATCTAAGGCCAAATTTGAACCCAGATCTGCCCAATTCTAGGCCTGGCACTCTATCCACTGTGCTACCTAGCTGCCCCTTGCTCACCATTTCTTATAGCACAACAGTATTCCATCACAATCAGGCATCATAACTTGTTCAGTTGTTCCCCAATTGGTTACCTTACGTTTACCTAATTGTGTTTACTCTATCCGAGTCGATGTTCTAATATTCCCTCCAACTCGGACTCTCTCATAAGAGAGTAGGATTATCCTTCATTCATAGCCATAGGACCAACATTCTGCTTAAGCTTCCAAATTATTTCCAGAGCACAAGCAATGCCTTTTCAGAGCAAATCCCCATATACTCTATGTACAAGGGAGGAACTATGGATTGGGTTGCATTTTGTCTTGTTGTGACTTCATTATTTCTGGTCTGATTTCAATAGGTTGGCCATAGGAAGTGCTAGACTTGGAGGCAGAGCCTTACATCTTTTTAAAAAATAATTAATTAATTTGGAATATTTTCCCATGGTTCCAAGATTCATGATTCCCGCCTCTTCTTCATTCCCTCCTCCCTGAGCTGATGAGCAGTTCCACTTGGTTATCCATGTATGATTGTTCAAAACCTATTTCCATGTTATTCATATTTGCAGTAGAGCCATCCTTTAACATCAAAACCCCAATCCTATCCCCATTGAACCATGTGATTGATCATATGTTTTTCTTCTGTGTTTCTACCCCCACAGTTCTTTCTCTGGATGTGGATAGTGTTCTTTCTCATAAGTTCCTCAGAATTGTCCAGGATCATTGCATTGCTGCTAATAGAGAAGTCCATTACATTGGATTGTGCCACAGTGTATCTGTCTCTGTGTATAATGTTCCCCTGGTTCTGCTCCTCTCACTCTGCATCACTTCCTGGAGGTCGTTCCAGTTCACATGGAATTCCTCCACTTTATTATTCCTTTTAGCACAATAGTATTCCATCACCAACATATACCACAATTTGTTCAGCCATTCCCCAATTGATGGGCATCCCCTCAGTTTCCAATTTTTTTGCCACCACAAAGAGCGCAGCTATGAATATTCTTGTACAAGTTTTTTTCCTTATCTCTTTGGGGTACAAACCCAACAGTGCTATGGCTGGATCAAAGGGCAGGCAGTCTTTTGGTGCCCTTTGGGCATAGTTCCAACTTGCCCTCCAGATCAGTTCACCACTCCACCAGCAGTGCATTATTGTCCCAATTTTACCACATCCCCTCCAACATTTATTACTTTCCTTTGCTATAATATTAGCCAATCTGCTAGGGGTGAGGTGGTACCTCAGAGTTGTTTTGATTTGCAGTTCTCTGATTATAAGAGATTTAGAACACTTTTTCATGTGTTTATTAATAGTTTTGATTTCTTTATCTAAAAATTGACTATTTACATCCCTTGCCCATTTATTTATTTATTTTTATTTAAAACCCTTACCTTCCGTCTTGGAGTCAATACTTTGTATTGGCTCCAAGGCAGAAGAGTGGTAAGGGCTAGGCAATGGGGGTCAAGTGACTTGCCCAGGGTCACACAGCTGGGAAGTGGCTGAGGCCAGATTTGAACCTAGGACCTCCTGTCTCTAGGCCTGGCTCTCAATCCACTGAGCTACCCAGCTGCCCCCCCTTGCCCATTTATTAATTGAAGAATGGCTTGATTTTTGTACAATTGATTTAGCTCCTTATAAATCTGAGTAATTAGACCTTTGTCAGAGTTTTTTTATAAATATTTTTCCCAATTTGTTGCTTCCCTTCTAATTTTGGTTGCATTGGTTTTGTTTGTACAAAACCTTTTCAACTTAATATAATCAAAATTATTTCTTTTGCATTTTTAAATTTTTTCTAACTCTTGCTTGGTCTTAAAATCTTTCTTTTCCCAAAGATCTGACAAGTATTCTATTCTGTATTCACCCAATTTACTTATAGTTTCCTTCTTTATATATAAGTCATTCTCCCATTCTGAGTTTATCTTGGTAAAGGGTGTGAGATGTTGATCCAAACCTAATCTCTCTGATACTGTCTTCTAATTTTCCCAGCTGTTTTTATCTAATAGTGGATTTTTGTCCCCAAAGCTGGGATCTTTGGCTTTATCATAGACTGTCTTGCTGAGGTCACTTACCCCAAGTCTATTCCACTGATCCTCCTTTCTGTCTCTTAGCCAGTATCATATTGTTTTGATGATCACTGCTTTATAGAACAGTTTAAGATCTAGTACTACGAGGTCACCTTCCTTCATGTTTTTTTATTATTTCCCTTGATATTCTTGACCTTTTGTTCTTCCAAATGAACTTTGTTATGGTTTTTTTTCTAATTCAGTAAAAAAGTTTTTTGGTAGTTCAATAGGTATGGCACTAAATAAGTAAATTAGTTTGGATAGGATTGTCATTTTTATTATGTTAGCTCATCCTACCCATGAGCAATTAATGTTTTTCCAATTCTTTAGATCTTGTTTTAATTGTGTGGAGAGTATTTTTGAAGTTGTGTTCATATAGTTCCCGTGTCTGTCTTGCAGATATATTCCTAAGTATTTCATATTGTCAAGGGTCGTTTCAAATGGAATTTCTCTTTCTAATTCTTGCTGCTGAGATGTGTTGGAAATATATAGAAATGCTGATGATTTATGTGGGTTTATTTTGTATCCTGCAACTTTGCTAAAGTTGTTGATTTTTTCGATTAGCTTTTTGGTTGAATCTCTAGGATTCTTTAAGTAGACCATCATATCACCTGCAAAAAGTGACAGCTTAGTCTCCTCATTGCCAATTTTAATGCCTTCAATTTATTTTTCTTCTCTAATTGCTACTGCTAGTGTTTCTAGTACAAAGTTGAATAATAGAGGTGATAATGGGCATCCTTGTTTCACTCCTCATCTTATTGGTAAGGCTTCTATTTTATCCCCATTGCAGATGATAATTGTTGATGGTTTTAGATAGATACTGTTTATTATTCTTAGGAAAGTCTCTTCTATTCCTATACTTTGTAGTGTTTTTAATAGGAATGAGTATTGTATTTTGTTGAAAGCTTTTTCTGCATCTATTGAGATAATCTTGTGGTTTTTGTCGGTTTGCTTGTTGATATGGTCAATTATGTGGATGGTTTTCCTAACATTGAACCATCCTTGTATTCCTGGTATGAATCCTGCCTGGTCATAGTGAATAACCCTTGTGATGACTTGCTGGAGTCTTTTTGCTAGTATCCTATTTAAGATTTTTGCATCTATATTCACATTAGGGAGATTGGTCTATAGTTTTCTTTCTCCGTTTTTGATCTGCCTGGTTTTGGAATCAGTACCATGTTTGTGTCATAAAAGGAATTTGGTAGAACGCCCTCCTTGCTTATGTCAAATAGTTTGTATAATATTGGAATTAGTTGTTCTTTGAATGTTTGATAGAATTAATTTGTGAATTCATCAGGCCCTGGAGATTTTTTCTTAGGGAGTTCTTTCATGGTTTGTTCAATTTCTTTTTCTGATATGGGATTATTTAAGAGTTCTATTTCTTCTTCTGTTAATCTAGGCAATTTATGTTTTTGTAAATATTCATCCAAATCACTTGGATTGACATATTTATTGCCATATAATTGGGTAAAATAGTTTTTAATGATTGCCTTAATTTCTTCTTCATTAGAGGCGAGGTCTCCCTTTTCATCTTGGATACTGTTAATTTTATTTTCTTCTTTCCTTTTTTCATTAGATTGACCAGTACTTTGTCTATTTTATTTGTTTTTTTCAAAGTACCAGCTTCTAGTCTCATTTATTAACTCAATAGTTCTTTGACTTTCAATTTTATTAATTTCTCCTTTGATTTTTAGGATCTCTAATTTAGTTTTCATCTGAGGATTTTTAATTTTGTCACTTTCTAGTTTCTTCATTTGCCTGCCCAATTCATTGACCTCTGCCCTCCCTAATTTGTTAATATATTACTCAAGGATATAAATTTCCCTGAGTACTGCATTGGTTGCATCCCATAGGTTTTGAAAGGATGTCTCATCATTGTCATTTTCTTCAATGAAATTATTCTTTCTATGATTTGTCCTTTAACTAACCAGTTTTAGAGAATCATATCATTTAATTTCTAATTAATTTTGTATTTGCCTCTCCATGGACCCTTTCTAGCTGTGTGAAGATAGGTGAGTCATTATACTTGCCTGCCTTAGTTTCCTCAACTGTAAAATAGGGATGACAAAAACCTACCTTGCAGAGTGTCTAAATGCTTATTCTGTTCCCTCTCCTTCCCTAGAAAAGTATATGGTGTAAGGGGGAAATTGCTGGACCTGTTTGGAGTAACTAAGAAGGAAGTAACTCTATTTAAGAGTTTGAGGCTTCCTAGCTGTGTGGCTATAGGCAAGTTGGTTAAGTTCTCTGGGCTGCCATTTCCTTATTTATAAAACGAGGATAACAGTATGTGCAGTATGTACCTAATGTATGGGGAACATCTCAATAATGGAACCTGTCCCCAGATGGATGGACTTACTCAGCATGTCAGGATTCACTATTGCAGATCACCAAGGCACGGCTAAAGGACAGTGAGCCTAGTTCAGGAGGGATTGCAGGGCAGAGGCCTCTGAAGACAGGAGTTGGGAGTTGGGCCTTCCTTGGAGATGCTCTGGGCAGATGCAGAAAACGCAGTTCTACTCTTTCACTGTTCTCTCCCCAGACTGGCCCTGAAGAACAAACTCATCATGGCTGATGAATGTGATGCGTAAAGCCCTCGTCTAGCAATTACTACTCTGTTCTCTGTTCTTTAGGAAGAAAGCCATGCTGGTCGATATCCATTCAACATGGCTGCTCCTTCCCAGAGAGAGCCTTGCAAGGGGTTGAGAGAAGTTTCTGATTTGGTTGGGAGCATCTGCAATTTGAACAAACAGCTATCTGCTGATTTGATTTAGTTCTTGGGTCATGAGAAGTTAAGAAAACATGGTTGGATTCCCGTGTTTAAAATCAAAAATTTCCCCCAAGCCTTTCAATGCATATTTTATGGAGATGGAGCGTTTGTAATGAATCAAAAAGCAGTTCGGAATTTCTTGGCATTCACCAAATAGTGCAAAAATGCAGCCGGCCATGATTTGTCTCTTCCTTTCAGATGTGCTTTCCTGACATGCTGAAAAACAGCCTGCGCTTGGTATCTCTTCCCAATTAAGAAAAGATTGCTGACTCCTCAGGCACAAATGCACATTGTAACACAAGCAACCTTTCAACGAGGCTTCCACGTTCAAGTCTGATATTATAAAGCCCATTGGGCAAAGGAGTCCACGTTTCTTTAAGGCAAAGAACGGTACTAGGCACTGGAGAGACACAGATGGAAAAACGACACAATCCCTGACTTCAAAGAATGTAGAGTCACTGAATTGAGGGGAGGAGGGGAGAAGAAGCCTTGCTTCCCATTCTTGAGCTCAAATACTTTCACACAGACATATATATGACCCTTAAGAATGCAGGTTCTAACCTCAGTGCAATCTCCTGAATTCTGTATCTCATACATCAAGTCGTTCCTTCACTACAATTATCCCCTGAGCAAAAACTCTGGCAACAAACTGAATATCTGCTAAGCAAGGACTGGGCTGGCTAAAGGCCAGAGAAGCCCATTCCCAGGTTGGCCAGAGAATCAGGGATATTTTTTGGCCACCAAAAAAGTGGTCCTGATGAAAATGGAAATGTGTATTACATGGTAGCACATGTACGACCCGCATCAAATTGGAACTCAAAATGTGAGGAAACAAATATTCCAAATTGCTCTGATGTGTGAAACAAAAATAAGGATCTCGTAGATCATGCCCCAAGTGAATCAAGTCAACAAACATCTGTTAAGTGCCTGCTACATGTTAAGTTCTGTGCTAAGTCCTGGGGATACAAAAAGAGACAAAAGGCAGTCCCTGCCCTCAAGAAGCTTGCAGTCTAATGGGGGAGACAACAAGTAGACATATGTGTCCAAACAAGCTCTCTACTGCATCAACAGGAATCATTAAGAAAGGGAAGGCACTAGAATTAAGAGGGATTCGGGAAGGCCTCCACTAAAAGTTAGGATTGAAATGAAGTCAAGGAGGTCGAGAGTTGGAGCAAAGGAGGGAGGGTTCCAGGCATAGGGGCAGCCACAGAAATAGCAGATGCAAGAGATGGAGTATTTTGTTCATGGAACACCCAGAAGGCCAGTGTCCCTGGATGGAAGAGAATGGGTTGGGGAGTGAGATGCAGGAAGATGGGTCACTAAAGCATTAAAGCATTATGATGTACACTCCCTTCCGGAATTATACAACCTGACTGCATTATAGGGAGCCTGATTCCACAAACCAAACACAGGAGTCCATCAATCCTGTAATGACCACAAGAACTGCTGCTGCAGTCCAATAAAGGAAGAAGCCCTGGGGAAGGGCTAAAAAACCCAGAGACATCTTGTCAGTGTTAGACAGAGAACATGGCCCAAAGCCCCTTTTCTACCAGCAAGAAGTTTAGATATTAGCTATCTTCCAATTCCCCAGAAATCTTCACCAAAACTCAGCCCCTACTTCCCATCCATGGTGTAAATCATCACCAGACTACCCTTTCCAATGCCTTCTGCTCTACCTATAAAATACCAGCAGGCTTTCATGATTCAGGGTGCCCAACTCTACCGGGGTCCCATCATCCTCCTTGACTGCCCTTCATATTGTTTGTCTCCTTGATAGAGTAGGCTTGCTGGGTGCTCTATGTCTCCTTGCATTGGTGTCCCAAGCTTTCCTCTTGAGCCAGACCCCAAAACAGAGGATGTTTTCAGCAATGACTTTCATTTCAGGATCTAGTAAGTAAACTGAGGGGGACTGACGTGGAAAATCAAAGTGCCCATCCCTTCCATGAAGGAAGGGATGCTTATCGGCTTCATCTCTCAGCCAGTTGTTACATGACTTTTGGATCATCATGCAAAGGTGACGATGAATTAAGAATGGTTTTTCTAGCAGCACACAATCTTTGGCAGGCCCTACAAGGCTCCAAAGACCAAGAGAATTTCAGAGGATTTAGAGCGGCTAGTCCAGTTCTTCACTTTCTTTGTGTCTTGAACCCCTTTGGTAGTCAGTTTGGGAAAGTCTTCTAAGAGTTTTTTTATGCTTTTAAATGCATAATATAAAAGTCACACGATTGCAAAGGAAACCAATTATATTGAAAAAATGATCAAAATATTATTCAAATATTTAGAAGTTCAAGGATATAAGGTGAAGACCCCCTGATCTAATCAAATCCCTTTACTTTTACAGATGAGGAAACAGAAGGCAGAAGAAGGAACGAGCTGCCTAAGGTCCCAGAGCCAATGGGGGACAGAAGTAGAGGCCAAATCCAATTTTTCAAAGCCAGACCTAGTGCTTTCCCATTAGACTGAGATTTCCTGGGTGTGCACCGGTCAGTGGTCTGTGCCTCAGTTGTCCTAGGAAGGTCAGAAAGGTTCACCACCACCCCAGGGCTGGTTAGTGAGAGAGACAATAGCTTTCTTTGGCAACAGTACCATCTAGGAAGGTGTAGAGACACTGTGATCTGCGTGGATGGAGGGAGGAGAAGAAATATGGTAGATCCTTGAAGGCTGGAGGTAATTCAGCAGTCTGTCTGGCATCCTCCATGACAGTACCATAAGGAGTGAGAACACTAGAATAGATCAAATGAGAACCAACCTCCTCCCAAATTTTATCGGAAAAAGGAAGACATCTCTCTAAGTCTTTTGCAACTTGATCTCTGGAGCAAAAGGGGAAACCTTAGTTGATCTGCGGAACTGTTGATTTCATCGATGCTTATCATTGTGGGGGCTCAGAGGTTGTTGCATTTTTGAGTCGGTCTCTACTATTCAACCTGGGCCATTTTTTTATCTACTACCAACATGGACACTGAAATGGAGAAAATATTTGCCAGCTGTATTCCCAATCTACTTAAGTTTGTATCCTCAGACCTGGCACAGCACCGATGAATACTTGCCAGATTGAGGCAAAAATGATTGTGCATTAGGCCAGTTGTGTTGACAGCATGCAGTTCAATCTTTCTGGAAAGCCTACCTGCTTCAGAACCAAAGACACTGGTTTCAGTTATGGGTCACTGTAGGCCAGAGTTGGCAAACCTTTTAGAGATTGCATGCCCAAATTTCACCTTCAAGTCATCTGTGAGCCCCCCACATTACCCCAGAGAGAGGACAGAGGAAGTGCTCATATCTGGTGGCTGGATAGAGGGGTGGGGCATGCAAAAAATGCCATGCCTTTAGCAACATGGTCCTAGGCCATCTCTGTAGGGCACCACCTCTCTGGCCTATTTCCTCCTTTGAAAAATGATGAGGTTAAACTAGATGAACTTGAGGCTCCTTTCTCTGTAAATCTATGATCCAATGAATCATAGGTTTGGGCAAATGATGAGCTCACTGGGAATAAATGAACAATTAGTGTGCAAGGGAAAGGAATAAGCATTTATTAAGTGTCTACTCTATACCTAAGCAGCTTTGTTCAAATTTGGCCTCAAACATTTACTAGCTATGTGACTCTAGGCAAGTCACTTAACCCTGTTGGTCTCCGTTTTCTCATCTGTAAAATGAGCAGAAGGAGGAAATGACAATCTACTCCTGATCAAAAATGACTAAAGAACAATAGCACATACCAGGCACTGTGCTAAGCTAATTTGTGTTTACAAATTGATCTTACTTGATCTCCACAAAAACCCTTCAAGGTAGGAGCTATTATTATCCCCATTTCATAGTTGAAGAAATTGAGGCAGACCTTAGCCTGGGATGATGACTATTGCTTCTGTCCTATTGTGTCTGCTCTTCCCTGAATTCAGTGAAGGATGACAAAGTATGTGGACAGCCAAGCCCAGTCTGCTACACAACCCAGAGGAGTAACTGAGACCCAGTCCAGCAGATGGACCTTGCATCCAAGATGTTGGGTCTTACAAGGAAGGAAATGAGTGTTCATTGGTCCTACTGAACTAAGAAGTGAACTTGGTGGGGTAAATATTTTGTAGCAACATCTTAAACGAGCCTACTCTGCCCAGGCACCGGAGGGACTTAGAGGAGAGTGTAGCTCCAGTTGAGGTAGCGAAGAAAATATTTGTCCCCCTGCCCTTGCTATAGTTACTCGGCAAATATCTTGAAATTTAAAAAGAGGAAAAGAATAGGAACTGAGGTAGGCAGAGGTTAAATGACCTGCTCAGGGTCACGCGGTAGTAAGTATCTGAGCCTAAATTTGAAATCAGGTCTTCCTGACCAACAGTTGAGAAATTGAGTCAGTTTCTAGAGGAATCAGAAATCTTCTCTCTCTGGGCCTCAGTGTCAAATATGATTACATCATTTCTTTCAAGCTCCTTCCCTCAAATACTGGGCTTTGGGGTAGGCCAAGGGCTAGCGATGATTTTGAGTGACCAAGCAGCCCAGGGTCCCTCCCCTATGTCCACAATGTGCCTTTGAAAAGACTGCATTGCTTCTTTTCATTGTTCATACAAACTGAGAATCCAGATCTTGGAAAGGACCTCTGAGGTCATCCCAGAAGCATCTCCACTACAACTCTCCCCTCCCCAGCCAGCCCCCACCTAGATTCTTCCCCACCTTTTACGAAAGCCCACGGGAGCTTCAGAGACCTTTGTGGGGGAATTTTTCCTTGCACGGGGCCTAAATCTGTCACTTGCCAGGGCCAAGCTGGCCGGCTGGCTCATCATGGCTCCCTGCCCAGACCCCTTTCTTCTGAATTTATGGAAAACAAATCCTTCTCTGGACCTGTCATTTGTCAGGGGCTCCTGCGGTAAGAAAGAACGTTCCCCTCATGATAAGAGGGCCACTGACTTTGGAGTAAATTGATGTGACCAAATGGATAAATAGAGCCATCTGTGCAAACACTGCTTTGTTGAAGCTGATCCAACACATGAATGCCAAAGAGCTGATGGAGAAGAAACCTTAGTTCAGTTCAAGTCTTGGTGATATCACGCGGTCCGAGCCACAACCTCAGGTTCTGTAGAGTGTGCTTCCATCAACATTTGACTTCCAGGCGTGGGTGATTCATCTACTGAGGATAACTGCCTCAGACATGATGGAAAATGGCAGACCCCTCAAAATGGGCAGCTGGGAGATGGGCGGAAAGAATGATGACCTGTGGGAAGCAATTATGCTTTGAGGACTGAACAAATTGCACAGCCAAAGGCTTAAAAACAGTCCTAGAGGGAAAGCAGGTAAATACATCCAAAGATGATGCTCTCTCCCAGCCCCTTTCCTGTCTCTGCTTTTCCAGCAGCTCAGGTTTCTTTTGTTCTAAGTCAAGTCATTTTGGAAAACAAATCCACTCTGGGAAGATTTAATCTAATGGGGAGTCTTGGAAACAGGGTCCAGACACTGATGGTGGGCCAGTCATAGAGCAGTAGATTAGCACTCAGCTCAGTTGATTCAATGTAGTTGTTCATTAAGAAGAAGAATAGCTATCATTTACATAACACTTTAAGGCTTCCAAAGCACTTTGCATGTCTTATTTTAGCCTTACAACAGCCTTGGGAGATAATTATTAAAATAATCATGAGATAAAATGACTCCCATTTTACTGATAAGGAAAACTTGGGAGACAAAGGGGAAGTGACTTACCTAGAGTCACACAGCTAGCTAGTTAGTGAGTGACTGAAGTAAAATTTGAACTCAGGCCTTCCTGACTCCAGGCCTAGTGCTCTATCCACTGTACCACCTAGTTGCGCAATATGCCTCAGAAGATGATTAAAGTAATTATTTACCTTGATTAGTTGGAGGTTTTAATATTTATTGACTTAAAAGTAAACCAATTATGAAGAATTCTCCGTTGCTTTACAACCCAACTCTTTAACAGCCCCCCCAAAAATCAGAGCTGACCTCAAAGCCATTGATATAATAAAGTTGCATAGATCTCTTTTAAGTGTTAGAATTTATGGAATGAATAGAGAGGTGCAAAGTGGAGAAGTAATCCAACTCTTTTGGGAGGTAACAAAGAACTGGAAACAAAGGAGATACTCATCACCTGGGAAGTACCTAAACCAGTAATGGCGAACCTTTTGGAGATGGAGTGCTGGACCCTGCCCCCCCTCAGACTAATTGCCTTGTCTCCCACCAGAGACTGTGTGACATACTCCCCCTTTACCCCACACATGGGAGAGAAAAAGCACTCCCATTGGGCTGCTAGGTTGAGGAGTGAGTGAAGTGAGGAACATCCTCAGGGAGTCTAGAGAGGGGGAGGGGAGGGGCCGGAGTGCTTTGCTCCCCTCCAGCTCTGCTGCCTGTGAGGCACCCACCTAACCCCATGCGTACTCCCATTGGTTGCTGGGTAGAGGGGCAGGGGATGTGAAAAAATGATAGGCATGGAAGAGATCAAGAGGAGAGCAGTTCCACCCAAATCCCTCTGTCTTTCTAGTAATGAACTCCAGGTAGGAGGGGGATGTGTGGCCCACAAAAAGCACTCTGTATACATCTTTGGCACCTGTGCCACAAGTTCACCATCACTGACCTAAATAATATAAGGTATATGTGAATATAATATATTGTACCATAAAACATAAAGAATACCAGGAATTTAGAGAAACAAAAGAAGCAACATAAAGGTAATCTGAGTGAAACCAATGTTCACCTTGATATCATGAAGATTAAAAGAGTAATAAACAAAGACGAATTCTCTCTCATGATGTCTGAGTGACAGAGACAGACACTTCCCTTCTGTTTGAGAGGTGTGGGGCTATTAGCTGTCAGACTCATGGCCATGTAAATTTTATTTAGCTATTTTTTTATTATGGGGAAAGCTCATAGGGTGGGAGGAGAAGACTAGATTCAAAAATCCATGGATATAAAAACGAAAGTTGTCACTAAAATATAAATAGGCAAATAAATAAGAAAATGACGCAACTCAGCAAAGTGCCTGGAATAAATCAACCCACAGCTCAACAGTGTCACAAGCAATCAGATCATATTAGCAACTGTACATTCGACGGGTAAGACCAGTTGGTTTGAGCCAATTCTCTTTTCGGTTCCTATGTCCTAGGGGAGAAAAGGAGAATGAAGAGTCTAATGGCAATCGTGCATTCAAAGATAGAAAGGAATGGTATCAAAGCCAAGGAAACATTTTTTGTGCCTTTGCTCAAGCCCCTAAAAATGTAAATTGTTCCAAGATGTCAGAAATAGAAGTGGAATGAGAAGCAAGCCGCTTGTTCAAAAACCCAGTGCAGGAGAGAACAAAGGAGAACAGCTGTGTTGTTGGGGTCAGGGACTTGGAATCAGAGCAGAATCCCAAATGACGCAGAACATGATTTCAGGACTCAGTTTGAACTGTTTCATGAATGTTGGGTAGAGACGGAGAGCAGGGAAGAGTGAGAAGGGAGCGGCATTTGTAGCTCAAGGATTCAAGATCAAATCCCGGCTCTACCGACTCAGTACCTCTGTGAGGTTGGATATCACTTAATGAGTCTGTTTGCCCTTTTGTAACATTAGGGAGGTGAGCTAAAAACCCTCAAAAAGTCTCAGAGCCTGGAATATCTTTTTGTTTTTATTTCAAGTTTTTCTGGGATTCTCTTCTGAGGGGACACACAATCTGAGATCGCTGGTTTTCGTGGGTTTAAAGCTTCGTTAAGTAACGAGAAGAACCATAATGATAATAGTAGGTAACATTTGTAGAGAGCCCCTATGTGCCAGGCACTAAGTGCTGAGATACAAAGAAAAGTAAGACAGTCTCTGCCCTCGAGGAGCTCAAGATCTAATGGGGGCAACAACATGGAAGTAACTAGGAACGACAAGCTTTAGGTAGGAAACACTGGGAAAAATCGACTAAGGGAAGGCACTCAAGTTAAGGGGGATTGGGAAGGATTTCCTGGAGAAAATGGAATTTAATCTGGGACTTGAAGGATGCCAGGGAAGCAAGAAGGAAGAGATGAGGAGAGAATTTTCCAAGCATGGGTGAGAGCCAGGGCAAACACTTGGAGTTGGGAGAAGGAGTGTCTTGTGGGAGGAACAAGAAGTCAGGGGTGTCAGGGGTGAAGGGCCCAGGTTATGGAGGGCTTGGAAGGCCAAACAAAAGATTTTATATTTGATCCTAGAGGTGACAGGGAGCCACCAGAGTTGACCAGCAGGGGAATGAGATGATCAGACCTGTGCTTTCTAAGAGGATCACCAAGTGGATGGTAGCCTAGCGAAAGGGTCAATTTAGGAGTTGAGCCTGAATATAAATTTAGTTGGGCGCCAGGGATTTAAGTTCTAAACTAGAGCCGGGAGAGATTTGTGGCTATCGCTGTAATCCAGGTAGAGTGGACAGGCCTCGGAGACAGTTTGGAGGTAGAGGAGTGGGAGAAAGAGCGAAGGGGATGACGCTAGGGAGTACGATGCTTCTCTTGACAGGAACGGGGAGAGGGAAGAGGTTTTAGGGAAAGGTAACGGGTTTAGTGTCGCACATGTTGTCGGACGTGTCCACTACTCAGCCCTGTTAACCCATGGTTGGCACACAAGACGCAGCCAAGGAGACTGAGAAGGATTGGTCAGACAGGTAGGAGGAGAACGAGGCTAGAATAAAGTAATGGAAACCTAGAGACATGACAGTGTGGAGGGGAAGAGGCTGACCAACAGTGTCAAAGGCTGCAGAGAGGTGGAGGGGTGAGGATGGAGAAGAGGCCACTCTCTCCCCTAAGCATAGCCGGAGGCCAAGGAAGAGGAGGCTCAAGGTTAGAGGGTACATGTGGCAAAGGAGGTAACGGAGTTCCTGGTGGCTGGAAATTCCTTTCCCCAGACCCCAGGTATAATGCAGCTTTCTGTAGAAAGTGACAGCAAAGTGACTGGTCTTCTCTGGTGGGCCACTGTGGGCTAGTGGGGGGGCACGACTGCTGAAAAGCCCCCAAACTGCATTGCGATGTTTACCCTGGGCCAGATGGAGATGAGCAGAGGTATTCTGGGAGCCAAGAGAAGAGGAACCCAATCCCAGGCCAGGGTTCAGGAGACTCTTGATACTTGTAATTGAAAAATAACAGCTTGTAGGAACTGAAATGGTAAACTTCAAAAAGAAAATGCCAGGAGCAATTCCCAGGGGCTGAAGGGGGGGGGGGGGGCTGGCTGCCTGGCTGTGTCAGTAGAAGGTCAGGAAAGTAAAGTGGCCAGTTTGGAAATGTTTTCTTTTTTTTTCTTTTCAAAACTCTTCCCTTTCATTCTAGAATCAATAGAGCAATAAGGGCTAGGCAGTGGGGATCAAGTGACTTGTCCAGGGTCACACAGCTAGGACTGGTCTGAGACCACATTTGAAGCCAGGACCTCCCAACTCTGGGCCAGGCCCTCACTCCACTTATCCACTCAGCTACCCCCATTTTCTTTTCTTCAGGCTAGAAAGTCCACCAGATTCAGTGGGAGGAAATGAGTTCAAATCTCAGCTCTGCTCCTTAGAACTAAATGGCTCTGGGCACATCTCTCCCTGAGTCTAGGCTTGGGTTGCCTCACCATTTGGTAAAATGAAGAGGTCATAGGAGAGGGTGCGAAAGGCCCCTTCCCTTCTAACTGCCCCCAGTTTGCTAGGTGCTGTGGTGTTGGCAGCCCATCAGACTTTTCTCGCCTGGGGCCGCTTGCCAGTGGCTAAGCTCTTCCCATCTGGTGTCTGTGAAAGAACACCGCAGTTGTCTCAGGCATGAGCAGAAGCCTGCTTGAGTGCAGATCGAAAACAGGGAGCATATGCTGGGTATGCCGTGTGTAAACCCAGGCATCTGTCACTGGCATGCAGGAACGGCTTCCCTGCTCGCTGGGTGGTGCCCAGATAGCCAAGACCCCCAAACCAAATGGACCGTGCTGTTGTCTCCTCAAAGCTCCTCTCCATGACGTTGCGGGGCCCGGCTCTCCTCGCTGGAGTCTCGAATCACTTCACTCAGCCACAGTGCGCCTTGTCTTCTTGAGGTCATTGTTTTCTGAAAGAGCTTCTCAGACCCCACGCCTGTACCGTGCCCACCAGCTGAGGAGGCAGCACAGAGGCCTGGCCGCCTTGCCAGTCTATCCATCTCGTAGGATACTGGCTCAGATGCGCGGGCATCAGAAGGGAGAAGAGCTGAACCCTTGCTTGAGGAAGGGGGAGCATATTGTGTGTGGAGGGCCACAGGCCAGTTGGCCCAGTATCTGACACTGGGGGTGAAGAGGTCAATGAAGAGCCCCAGGAAGTGGTCATCTGATGCCTGGATAAAACAGGCTGCGTCAGGGTCCCCTCCGTGAGCCTCTTCAGGAGAGAGGGCTGCTTGGAGGAGGTGAAGTACGCAATGCAGGGTGAGGCCTTTGGGCTCTTTAATGGGCAAGCACCCTGCCAGTCTGAATTCATCAACAGGCCTGATGAAACTTCCTACTGCTAGCAGTGGCTGCATGCCAGCCCCCAGCAAAGGAGTCCTTCCTGCATTTTTGCCATGAGCTTCCAGCGGGGCTGTTCCTTCAAAGCCCAGCTCCAAAGCTCCACTTGGGGGAAAGCGAAACAGCTGCATAGCTCATTTCCAGACAGACAAAAAGAAATCCTTCCCTCGGCCAGTTGGGGACTAACACATACCAGGTTCAATCCCGGGGAGCTGGCCCCCAAGAGAGCAGATTGGATTTCTTCTGGAACTTTCTGGCCCCATTCCCCCCCCCCCGCCAAGATAGTGCAGTGGCTCTGTGGGAGAAGGCCGAAAGGATGTGAGGAAGGCTTGAGCTGTGAAGATGAAGGCCAGGAGGAGGGGAGGAAGGTTCACTAAGGACCTTCTACGTGGCTAGAGATGGACCACACCTAACTAACAGAGCCTAGACTCCAAACCCAATGAAAAGGCCTTCAACCCAAAAGGATGGGAGCCAGAAGACTGCTCTAGGGTGTAAGCTAAGCGGTACCACAGAGAGCATATACAAAGAAGCAGCCACAGGAAGTCCGAGCCCTCATGCCAGGAGGCGGCCCATATAACCTCCTCCGACCCAGGAGGATGAAGCTCCTGCCTGCAGCGTAGCTCTGGATGGGTGGAGCTCATTCAAAAGAAGCAGGATAGATAAAGGGGGGATGAGGGAGACAGAGTCACGCTGCCCATGGAAAAGGTTCACGCTTCTGAGGAGATCCAGAAACTTCAGGGGCAGAGCATGGCCGAGAGACCTGAAGGAGGGCCCATGGACCGGGAAATCAGCGTGCTGCTGGTTGTCTTCAGAATCTCCTAGGTGAGAAGCAGACAGAGAAGTCTGGAAAATGAAGGCCTCACTTTCTCCAGGCATTTGCCAGGGCTAAAATCAGAGCAGCTCAGCCTCTCGACTAGCCTCAGAGACGAGAATCAAGACATGGAAATCCCAGTCTGCACCCAACTCATACTTGTCTAGAACACACACACACACATACACACACAAACATGGTTAAACATACACACATGACAAACACATGCAGTATAAACATGGGCAAATGCACACAGCGCACACGCATCCACACACAAACGAGAACCACCTGGCAGGATTTCTTTTGTGCACAGATCAGACTAGATGGCCAATGAGGTCCCTTTAAAGCCCCAAATTTGGGGTAACTATGTTTAATTTTGCATCAATATCCCCAAAAGCCAGAAAGGAGAGAAGAGCCAACAGAGTCAAATGCTGCAGAGAACTCAGGAAGGACAAAAAGAAAAAGCAATTTATCAATTAAGGGATTATTGGGAACTTGGAAGAGTGTGGTTTCAGTTGAGTAATGAGGTCAAAAGTCAGACTACAGAGGCATGAGAAGTAAAAGTAGAGGAAGCAGAAGCAGCAACAGTAGTCTCTGAAGTTCCTTCCAACCGTTGTTCTATGATCCTAAAATGGGACACCTAGAACTGACCAGAACACTCCAGATCAGGCCTGCTGAAGGCTAAGGACATCTGGACTCTCACCTCCTTTTGGAGGGAATCTGAGACTTTCTTAACAACAGGGCCTAGAGAAGTGATGGCAAACCTTTTAGAGGCCAAGTGTGCCCCCAACCACCATTAAGGCCAAGTGCCATGCCTGCCCCACCCCCCAGAGATCTTGTGCCACACCCCATACCTCTTACCCCACACAGGGGAAGGAGAAAGGGCTCCCATTGAACTGGAGGGCAGAGGGGTGGAGGATGTGAAAAAATGTCATCAGGCATGGTGGAGACGGGAAGGGGAGCAGCTCTACCCAAGTCCCTCTATCTTTCTAGAAACAAATGGGGGGGGGTGGGAAGAGGGTGGCGACATGCTCACAGAGAATGCTCTATGTGCCATTTTGGCACTCAGGTCATAGGTTCACCACTACTGGCCTAGAGGTTCTGGCTGCCACAGCCCACTGGTGACTGATGAGTAGGAAAATACTTTTCAGTGAGACTTGTCTAGGTGTTTATTGGGAAATGACTATCAGGTTGAAGCAAAATCAAGAAAAACATCTTTAAAAAGTATTTGCAAAATGCAGAAGAATAAAATCCTAAGGCATCCTCGGGCCTTTCTTTGGTTTATATCATAGAAAAAGGACAGAAATACAACAAAGGTTCAAGAGCTCTTCCCTACCTGCATGGAGAAGGAAACAAAAGAAATGCTTTAGAAAGTGAACTATATGCAGGGCTGAATCCAAAAAGACCCTCAACAGAACAGAAGAGAAATGGGTAAAGAGCTACCCAGTTGGATGGGCCAGAATGAGGAGCTGAAAGAAGATTAAAATTCCTTCATATGTCATACTTATGGAGTTCTGCCGAGGTCTCTGGGCGTTTTAGGAAACCTACTGTGAGCATCGGGTCTCCAACTAGAATTTCCCTGCCAGAGTGAGACACATTTTTTTGCTATTTGCACAATTATTGTTCATCTTGAGAATCAGATGAAGAAAACAAATGGACATCTGGAATGCCGACTTATTCTTCCAGCTCAGGTTCAGCTTCGGCACTATAGGGGAAGGAGGTTTTCAGAGGCAGGAAGCCTGTGGCTGCCCCCAGGCTTGGGATAGAATTAAACAGCGAGCCAAGCTTGTCTCTGATGCTCTCCCAGCAGCTTTTTCCACCATCCTGGCATCTCTATTTCCCTGCTGCCTAGCCTCTCTGTGAACTCTCACAACTGTTCCCCACCTATAGTGACCTACTCCTTGGGTACTCTCTGCTTCCAAATTACTCTTCTCCTTGGCTTCCCAGTCAAGTCTCATTCCTTCAGTGCCCCAGGGGCAGTCTGGGCATTGGCTTGCCATCTGACTAAAGAAAGGTATTGAATGACAGAGATGCTTGAACCTCCCAGGGGTCTCGTCATCCTGAATGACAGAACCAAAGGGCGGAATGCGTTTGAGTCTGTTACCTGCAGGCCTTTTGTCTGCTTCCTTCCCCCTTCCTCCCAAGAGAAATGAGATCGAGTTGTCACCTCATTTCTAAAAGGATGTTAACGCCAGAATGAGGTGTCACGCTGGAAGGGAGAGGGGTCCACATTTTCCAGGAGTGGGTTACACAATTCCAGATCTCTATGTGTGGGGTCACGTGCAAACAATCCTAGCACTTACTATGCTCAGCTCCAGTTACAAAGACAAATTCCCCCAAACCTGCCGATGGAGTATAATGGCAGTCAGTAGCAACAGACAGGTGGCCGGGCCCTCCTCGTCTCCTCCTTTGGGGGTAAAATATCTCCGGCGACCTGAGATTATGTCAGGCAGACGGCTGTAATGCCTGTTACAAATCAAGGCTGTGAAGGCTAATCCATCACTAGCTGCCTTTATTTTAATGTATTTCTCAGAACAAAAACACGGCGAGTCGGCTCAAGTGTTTCTGGACTTTATGGTTAAAACATGTTAGTTTTATAAGGTTTGGCTGGCACAGAAACTCTCCCCAACGCTATTCGTTAGGAATTCTGCACAATGATCTTGAACCAGTGTAGGCTTCCATGGACCTTCTCCAGACTCTACCTGACTGTCCTCCCCATTCGGTCCGCAGCTCATCCTCCCAGGGAACATGATTTGCAAAGTTTAGGAGTGTGTGTGAAGTAAAACAGTTCCGGAAATAACTGGCAAAGAAAGAGGGGAGGCACGGCCATCTTGGATGCACAAGACACTGCAGGTGAGCAGCTTGCATCCATGTGAACAAAAGGAATTTGGAAAGCTTGAGTTGCTTGTGTTAATGGCTCTTCACTATAAAAAGGCAGTGCTGAGAGTCTTTTATTTATTTTTTCTTAAAGATTAATCCGACTTCCTTTGTTCTTTATGGAAGGGATCCAAGATAAAGTTCAAATTCATGCTAGTCTTGGGCTCTGAGTTTGGTTATTCTGTCAAGCAAGATAAGGCGTTCCTATTTCAGAGTTGAGAATTCTGCAGGTTTTAAGCTAGATTTTAAGATACAAAGGGAGGAGGAGGCTGATTTTTTGGAATTAGAACCCAAATCGATGAGGCCTGCCTCCCTGGATTGGCCAAAGAGAAGCAGCACCTTAGAAAAAGGCTAATTGTGAAAGCTTCAGCAGCTTGTTCCCAAGGATTCCTTTCTGAATCAAGGGCTCCCCACTTCATTGGCACAGAAAATTCACTTCTTCCTTTCAACAGCAGAAAGACCAGACCAGGAACAATGACTTTATTCCTAGAAGAATGTGCCCGCTAGGATTTGAGAAAGCCTTTGGGCCTTCTCTAATCCATCCCCCTGCCGTCGGCAGGCCTGCTAGACCACAATGCAGCCAGGATTCTGGATCATATTTGCTACAACAAGAACTAATTTCATTTCCACTCCAGCCAAGTGATTCCTTCGCTTACCTTGATCTTGCTGTTCCCTAATTTAACAACCTTTACTATTGGGAAATGTCTGCCTTATGGTTCAACTCAGTCCTTTGGATTTCCAGTAAACCTGGCTCCTGGGGTGGGGAGTGGGGGGAGAGATGGGGGGCGGGAGGGAATCCTGCCAATAAGCCTGTTTCTTCTTTATTAGCAACTCATACACCCAGCCACTGTTGGTTTTGGAGTGGCCAAGCATATCGCTTTTCCAGAGGCCAGAGGGAGCTCATATTGCCTTTTGTCCAGATTGGCTCAGAGGATGGGCTGACCTGTAGGAACGGCTATAATATACTGACCAGCCCATTTAGGGGTTCCATTCGTGATGGCTACAGAAACCCAAAGATCCCCATCTCTGCCATTCATGGTGAGAATCAAATTCCACCTTTCTGTTTGAATTTCCCTGGAATTGAGCCTCATGAAGGCCACGTTCATACATCACCAAACAATCGGATTTCAATTGAGATTTAAGGTGCCCTTTGTCTGGCCTGTCTTTCCGCATAGTCCCATCCCAATAACCCCCAAACTGCCACCTGCTTAGTACCCTGTGACAGTGTGCTCTCCTTTGTATATGAAGCAGCTTGGGGTGGTTCCGAGAAGCCCAGGCCTTGTTTGAAGAGCCCAAGGTAGATGGAAAAGGAACTCAGCAACCGTCTTTCCAAAGAAATGCACAGAAGATGGCAGCCAGGCCAGGGGACCGAGGAGAAACACAAGAGCATGGCACGGCCCTGGAAAAACAGCTAAGCTGGAAAAAGAAGCTAAGAACAGCACAAAAGAGGGTTAGGAGGTTTTTGTTGTTGTTGAAGTTATATAAGAAGAAGGAGAAGGGGGGTGTCAAGAAGGGAGAGGCTATTTACTTGAAGTAGATTGGACAATGATAACTAAGAACAAAGAGGAGCCCTCCCTGCCTCCCTTTCCTCCGCTAAGGGACCTCCAGCTCAGAACGAGGAGAAATGGCTAGAAGTTGTAAGGAGGCCAATTTACGATCTCTATCAGGGAAAACTTTGTAACAGCGAGAGCTGGCCCAAAGAGGAATGGATTGCCTGAGACTGAACGAGGCCTCCTTTCCTCAGAAATCTTCAAACAGAGGCTGGATGTCCATTTGACAGGTATGTTACAGTGAGGACTCTTTCTATGTATGGATCCAGGTAGATTGCTGCTGCGATTTCTACCAATATTCAAATTCTGGGGTGTCTGGACTAGAGGAGCCCTTTATTTCTAAACTTACAACCCCACAACGTAGGACTTCCAATGGACTCAAGCAGAATCTTTTTTTGTTTTCTGGGTGGGATACTGGAAATTCATTTCAGGCTACAAGTCAAAATAAGGTAAACTCTTAAGGTCATTTAAGCTCAACAGTGTTACAGAGGTGACACTGCATCAAAGGGAAAAAGAGGAATAAAACGATCCTTTCCAATAACGTAACAGTTGTTTTGTCTAAAAAATTAAAGGCAATAACATTTTTATCTGTCAGAACGCACATGCTGGGCCAAATTTCCCTTTGAGGTTTCTCTTCTTCCATCTCCAAGAGGAGAGAGGACAGATTTGGAGCTGGAAAGGACCTCCAAGGTCATCTATTAGAACCCCCTTAATTTACAGATGAGGAACCTAAGAATCAACGATGGTAAATGATTTATCTAAGATCACACAGTGAGCAGCAAATCAAGGGACTGAAGGCAGCTTTTATGATTTCAAATTTAGTGCTTGTTCTTCTCTGCTGCAGATTTGAGGGTCTTAGTTCCAGATATGATTTTGTCTATGAAAAGACAGAGTTCTGGGGTAACTGAGTAGTTCAGTGGATTGAGAGCCAGGTCTAGAGACAGGAGGTCCTAGGTTCAAATTCAGAAAAATCCCAATGTTCTGGATAACAACTTTTATTCCATGGTATTCGGCTATTTTTAAAAAAAATTTTGTAGATCTATGGGGCAGCTCTATAGCTCAGTAGGTAGTATGTGGGGCCTGGCATCAGGAGGACCTGGGTTTAAATCTGGCCTCAGACACTTCCAAGCTGTGTGACCCTGAACGAGTGAGTCCCTTAACCCCAATTGCCTAGCCCTTGCCCTTTTGACCTAGAGCTGATACTAAGGCAAAAAGTAAGGGTTCAAAAAATATTTTGAGGGGCAGCTAAGTGGCTCAGAAAATTGAGAGCCAGGCCAAGAGATGGGAGGTCCTGGGTTCAAATCCAGCCTCAGGCCCTTCCTAGCTGTGTGACCTCAGACGAGTCACTTAACCCCCTTTTCCCCATTATATTACACCTAGCCCTTTCCACTCTTCTGCCTTGGAAACAATATATAGAAATGGTTCTAAGATGGAATATAAGGGTGTGTGTATGTATATATATATATATATATATATATGTAAATATAAAGATTCTATAGGTTTCTCCAGTTGAAAAAGTGTGTCTTCCTTTTCTGCAAGAGGCCTCTAGTGGCTCCTCTTTCTATGAAAGAATTCCAATTATTCTAATCATCATGGGGTCTATCACAGAATATCAACACAGAAAAGATCTTTCCTTTTAGCCATATAGGGAACTTCCAGTGTGGAAGTTCACACTACCAATCTGTCTAAAAATTATAGCCTTAGCTAGAAGCACAGAGGGGGTGAAAGTACTTGTCTGTGGCCACACAGATAGTAAATTGTAGCAGTAGAATTTGAACCCAGGTCTTTCTAATTATATGTGTGTTTGCGTGTGTGTGCGTTTAGCTGATCATGTAAAGAGATGAGCAAACCAATAAGCCACACTAGACTTGGTGTGTGCCCCCAAGAATGATGGGAAATGCTCCAGATGGTTATTTCCCTTCCCTTCTTTTCCCTTCATTTGTGAACTACTGTATAAGCATGCTAGAGCGCCAGTGGTAGCTTCTTAAGTTATACCAGAGCATTGATGGGCATTCTGTAAGCTGACTGGGAATACTGAAGTTGGGCGCTCAGGACTTCCAAGCCAATCAGAGACAAATCTGCATAAGCAAACCAGCCAGATCTCCCTAGCATAAATTGTTCTCAGGAAATTCCCTGGGCCATTTTCAGGGACTCAAACCCTGTTGTGAATTGGTCAATACAAGGTAGTGTTGAAGTACCCTATTTGAAAAGTCAAATAGACAGTTGGGGATGTGGGAGGAGGATGTGGAGAGGGGATGGGAGGTAGACAGAAGGGAGAGGGGACAAGGGAGAGTAACCGAACCCATGGGGACGGATCAGGTCCTTCATATGGAGTCTGCACCTTTAGGGACTCTGGAAGGACCAAAGATGTTTTGCTTCAATCAACAAACATTAACCCACTGAACTACGGGTCTCCTGGAGACTCTGAGACCACAGGCTGGAAGAAGTGGGAGTTCCCCACCTTCCTGTTCACAGGGAGAGAATGATGCCCTCCAAAATAAGGATTGATTTAGAAGAGCATATACGATACCTGGCCATGATGAGAATATGGACTATGAGGCAAACCTGCCATTGATTATAATCTTTGGTTTATTTAACTAATTATCTTATGGAGTTCATCAAATCATCTGCTGCTGGAGCAAACCCTGATGTAAACGAAGCTGCAGCAACATTGGGAAACCAGAAGTGAAGAAGGCATTAGACGGAATCGACACCTCAGAGAGAAAGATCGAAGAATCGTGTTCAACGGATTATGATTTTAGTGATGTTGGCGGCACTGGAACAGAATGATCCCAGCAAAAGAAGATGAAAGCTGAACTTCCTGATTTAACAGCAGTGGAAAAGGTTTTGGAGAAGTCAGAGATTGTGTTTAGCAGCTGCCTGAAGCAACAGCTGACGGAGAACACAAGAGATTTGCTTATGTGACTTATCACACTATCCATAACATTCGGACTTTCCATGAACAGACGGTTATTGCAGTTGAGGCTACAGAAGAAACCAAATTGCAAGTGCCAATTCCCAAAGAAGGCTGTATGGCCAAATGCAAAGAGGCCTCCTGGTGTTTATTTGGTGACATCTTGACCTAAGAACTAAACTATTTGAAGGCAAGGGACTACGTTATCTGAAAGCAAGGCCACCAGAAGGAAATCGACAGCAGAGTGAATCAAGGGAAAAAACCGCCACCCAGATTGTCTTGAACAATGAAACTCTGAATGGTTTTGGCCATTTTGGTCAAGTCAGCTTCATTCGCTCTGAGGTCAGCCTCATTTTTTCAGTTCAGATGCACACTGTGGAGGATTTCTGGGCCCATTTTGACATCAACATCAAGGTAAGTAGTTGTAGTTGCCCGCTTGTATATAGTTACACAGTGAAGAATAGCTGAGCCTATAAATAATAACCAAAATGTGGTTTTCTGAGGATGTTCCCTATGGAAAAAGTCTTCAGGAAAACCATCTTTTTTAGAGCATAAATTTGTTACTACAAAAACATTTGGATTCATTTGAAGTTGAGGAACATGGTATGCCCTTCCTTCCTTCCTTCCTTTCTTTCTCTCTCTTTTCCTCCCTTTCTTTCTTCCTTTATTTTTACAATGTTTATTAATTTTTATTTTTTTAGAATATTTTCCATGGTTACATGATTTGTATCCTCTTCCCTCCCCCCTCCCAGAGCTGGCATAAATTCTTTCTTTATAATGCAGAATATATAATATGTACTGAGTGCAATTATGCTTTACAACATGTGAAGACTGTTTGTATTGTTTGAATTCAGCTGTTTAAATAATTTAGAGCACACTATAAAACTGAATATGGGAATAGCTAGGTGGCTCAGTGGATAGAGATCCAGGTCTAGATTTGGGAGGTCCTGGGTTCCAATATTGCCTCAGATACTTCCTTGCTGTGTGGCCCTGGGCAAGTCACTGAACCTGCATTGCCTAACCCTTACTGCTCTTATGCCTTGGACTGATACACAGTATTGATTCTATGATGGAAGGGAAGGGGGTAAAAAAACCTTGAATTTAAATACTCCTCTGTATAATGTTTAGATAACTTTGGAAAAAATGTGAAGCATGCAATCCAATTTTCCCCCTGCACAGCAAAAATAAAATATGAATATGAAAATTAAAACACATTATATGCCTTGTATGTGCAAAAGGATATCATGCATGCTAGAAGATGGAAGGAACATGAGAGGAAGAACTGCTGCAAAAAGAAGTAAGTCAATGATAAAATGCAGTCTCGGAGATTGTAGAGGGTGTACTGAAGCCTTTCTGCCCTCTGGGGTCTTGCGGACCACTCAAGGAGTCTCTAGCCAAAGCCACCGCACAGGGCAGCTTTGGGCTGCTCCAGGGTCTTTGGATGGATGGATTCCAGGGGCAGAGGATGGTGAGATGTGGACTCTGAGAGCTCTGTGCTCAGCCAATGCGATTTCGAACGGCTGCAGATCACGGTCAGCCAAGGTATACCAAGCAGGAATATTAACTTGCCAGTTTGGAGATGAAATCCAGTCGACGTCTACAATGGAAATCTTTCAAGTTTTTAATGGCAACAGACTTCAGCGGATCGAACTCATTATTTATGTCAGTGAAAGGATTTTGCCATATCCTTCCATTTCCCTTTTCTTTGCCCATTTGATTTGTATCATCCCCGATGTCTACTATTCTCTTCGTGTCCTTTTTTGGGAGCTCTGTTTACCTAACACAGACGTTAAGGAAAGAAAGCTCCGGAAGGGGGAGCGATCACCAGTGTCAA
Source organism: Monodelphis domestica (assembly GCF_027887165.1). Lineage (NCBI taxonomy): Eukaryota > Metazoa > Chordata > Mammalia > Didelphimorphia > Didelphidae > Monodelphis > Monodelphis domestica. The sequence continues at coordinate 7,330,697 of NC_077235.1, forward strand.
CTTCCAGAAGCATCAAGAAGTACGAGTGATCCTGATTTGACGCTCTGCACTGATTGAGCTAGCCAGAGATAGAAGCAGAGGCATCCGCATCTCTGATCAGCAGCACTAAACAGAGCAGCACATGGCCAAGTCTGGAGAGATGAAGACAAGGGGGTTTACAACACTCTGAATCAAGTGGCTTAGCCTCTCCCAGGCACTGTGCAGCAGCATTGGGGGGGGGGGGGGAATTCCTGAATTAATGATGGAGATGCATGAGATCAGAATCAAGAAGGGGCTGGAGGAGGATAGCTAGGTAGCTCAGTGGATGGAGAGCCAGGCCTAGAGATGAGAGATCCTGGGTTCAAATCTAGACTCAGACACTTCCTGGTTTCATGATCTTGGGTAAGTCACCTAACCCCCATATTACCTGGCTCCAATACACAGTACTGATTCCAAGAAAGAAGGGACGGGTTTAAGAGAGGCCTCAGGTAGAAGGTGCTACTTTAGTTGTAGTTTGAAGGACACCAGGTGAAGCAAAGGTGAAAAGGGAGTCCCTATGTGGGAGATTACCTGTCCTTCAAACTTATCCCCTTGGGAGGATATATACTGCTCCCAATACTCTAAACAGATTTGCACTCCTTTGAGGTACAGCCTTCTTTGGGAGCCGGTGAAGGCCAATCTTCATCCTTTGAGAGTATGACTGGGATTTCTCAAAACAGCCCAAAGTCATTCTGGGGGAAAAGTGGAGGAATCAATTGAGTAATTCCATTTGAGACTAGGGCTGAGACCAGACAACAAAGAGAAAAGAAAAACTTTCTTATTTGTCTTGTAAACTAGCTACCACAATTTCAGAAATCTTTGGGCCAATGGCAGCCTCAGTGGAACATGTGTATGTCCAATGCAAGTGGCTGACTGCTTTGAAATTCACTGGAGTTATCTCATTATTTTTAACAGTGACCATGAGTGTCTGGGGACTATGCGAGCTCCCTCCTCCAAAAAGAGGCACAGTGAGAGTTGCCCTTCCTCGGAGTTCATTCTGGTTCTCAGCACCAAGTTATGTAATATCAAGATAATGTGCTGCTGAGAGCTACTCTGGCTTGCATTTTAAAATGTGAAACCAAGCATACTTGCTGGATTACTTAATGCTTGGCTTTGATCAAGAATTTGATTATTTCTTGGTTTTAAGTTTCTTTCTTTTCCATTCACTTCTTGTAGGTTTTCAGTCAAAAGGAAAAAACCCACTCAAACGAATGAACCTGATTCTCTGTGTGTTTCAGTTATGTCCTAGGACAGTGATGGCGAACCTATGGCATGGGTGCCAAAGATGGCATGCAGAGCACTCTCTGTGAGCACCCCCCCCAAGTTCATTACTAGAAAGACAGAGAGACTTGAGCAGAGCTGCTCTCCTCCCCCTCTCCACCATGTATGAAGACACTTTTTTACATCTCCCACCCCTCTGGTCTAGCAGTCCAGTGGAAGAGCACAGGGGTTAAGGAGGGGTGGTTCAGAGGTGGCAGAACTAGAGGGGAGGGGAGTGCTCAGTCCATCCCCCATCCCCCTCTCTACACTCCCTGAGGACATTCTTTGCTTTATCCGCCCCTCCAACCAGTAGCCTAATGGGAGAGCTTCCTCCCTCCCCTTTGTGGGGTAAGGTGGATGGGAGCCTGCCTGGCACTCGGTGTGGGGTAGGGACACAGCACTCAGTCTCTGGGTGGGAGGGAGCATGGTACTCATTCTAGGGGGTGAGGTCGGGGCAGGGCTGGCACTCCATCTCCAAAAGGTTCGCCATCACTGTCCTAGGACTTCAGTAGACAATTCTGGATATGGAGTGAGGATGGTCTAGGTTCAACTCTTGTCTCTGACATGTACCAGCTTTGTCAAGTCTCATCACCTCTTGGAGTCTTTTTATTTATCTGTGGAATAAACATACCTGCCTCCTCAGGCTGGAGTGTGGAACAAAGGGGAAGGGGTATTGAACGTGCTTTGCCAACTTTAAAAGCACAAGATAGATGTAAATTATTGCCATCATCATCATCATCACCTCCATCATCTTCAAGTGACTAGACCAAGGAAATGTTTTATCACCTCTTTTGTGTCTTGGACCCTTTGGGCAGACTGCTGGAGTCTATGGACTCCGACTCAAAATTGGGTTTCTAAATGCCTAACATAAAATGGAGAGGATTGCAAAGGAAATCAATTATCCTCAAGTACAGTTCCTGAAAAATTTCCCAACAAATAAGTTCACAGTCCCTGACTTAAGAAGACTCCTTGAACTTACTAGACTAAGGGCTTACTAAATTACAGTCATGACAGAATGAGGACTAGGCTGAGAAGCCAGAAATCTGCGATCTAATCCCAGTTCCTTTGATGCCTTGTGGGTGAGGGAGCAAGCTTCTCCCCTTCCTTCAGTGGGCCTCAGTTTCCCCATCTCTAAAATGAGTTTGGTTAAATGATCTCTAAAGTGCCTCCCAGTACTGACATTCCATTAATCAATGATTCTTTACTGGTAGAGCATCCAAAATAGTACTTGCCTTAACTTAGAAGAAGGCTTATTACATCATGGACAGCACTTTATTTTGCATTAGATAATCTGATCAGTGCTGATAGTCAAATCATGATTACTCATCCTCTCTGTGGTATATAACACCACCCCTGCTTGACCACTTCCTCCTCAAAACTCTTCCTTTGGCTCCAACTTCTTTGACTATTCTTTGTGTCCTTTGTGGATTCTTGCTCTGGGTGCTCCCTAGGGCTTCCTCAACTACTCTTTCTGTGCCTTCTCTCACAGAGATCTCATCAACTTTCATGGTACCAGTTTTTACCTCTGTGCTAATGACTCCACCAATCTCTCACTTGTATTTGCATCACAAATTTCAAACTGCCCACAGGCGATCGATCTTCTTTTGGAGATTTCTATTTCATCTCAAACTCAACGTGTAGAAAACTGAATAGAGAATCCGGCCCCCCCAAAGGGGACTTCCTTCCCAACTAACCAGCTGATGTCAATGGCAGTGCGTTCTTGTGACCACTGTGGCTCATTTTATCTTGAACTCACCTCTCTTCATTGTTTCCTATTTTGTCTGGATGTGTCTCCTCTACCAGTCTATCCCTCTGGATAGCTGCCAAAGTCATCTTCTGATTTTCCTTCAATATGGTCTGACTCAGTCACTCTCCTCCCTAGTCGATAAACCCCAGTGGCTCCCTGATTTCCTCCAGGATCAAATAGAAAATCCTCTGTGGGGCATTTAAAGCCCTCTAGGATCTGGCTCTAACCCACCTTTCTCCACATCTTTGGGCTGTCTAACATCTCTGGAACAAATTCCCTCTTTGCCAGCACCTCTCTTAACCCTTAGTTTCCTTCAAAGCTCAGTTGAAGGGCTCACTTCTCTGGGAAGCTATTCTTGGTCCCCCAGCCCCCCACCCCGGGTGCTAGTGCTCTCCCTCCCAATTGCTTTGTACCTACTTTGCATATCACATTTGGGCTGGACTCTGAGCTCCTCTAGCTCAGGGACTGCTTTCATTTGGTTTTGGCAGTTCCCAAACACATAGTAGGCATTCCTCTGTGCTTCTGGATTTGTCGATGCTCAGTCTGGCAACGCTTTTAATAAAAACAGGCACTACTTTAAAAGGAGAGTGCCATGATTACAGGATCCTCTTCCCTGGCTTTGCTAGGGAGTGGAGGTGGGGGAAAAGGAGGCCTGGGAGGGAAGAGGCTGTCGCTCATCCTGAGTGTGTCTACCTGTCCAGCTCTGTGTCACCAATGTGGAAAGAGCACCCACTTACCAGATCCTGAAAGTGATGTGGGAAGGGATAATGAAATTCAGTCCACATGTTCTAGGCTGCCCTGACTTCCAGGATCTGGTCAGGTGGTCTGCTCTTTCCTTATTGGAAGTACCATTAGGTAAACACGATTGCCCACAGCCAGTCAAGACCCTGGTACTGCTTTGAGATGGCCCAACTCCGCTGAATAAGTGACCTCTCTGGGACAGAGACTGAATCCAACATGCACACTCTAACTTGAGGAACCCAGGAGATCACACTCGAGTAGGCCTGCCAAAGCCCTTGGATGTTGGAGCCTGCTGATGTTCCACCAAAGTTTTGAGATTTTTTCCTTCTCTGCCTTTAATGGATTCCAGGAGGCCTGATCTCCAGTCAGTGTTTCCTTTGTGGTTCCATCCAGTGATGGTCAGGCAGACACAAAATCCCTCAGAAAAGGGGGGAGATGCTTTATTATTAGCCCAGGCCTAGGAACTGAGCACTATGTCATTTTTCTGTCTCAAAGAGATTCATGTGTCTGCAATGAGATCTTTTTGACTTGAATTCACGGTTAGGATGAGATCCAATGAAAAAGAATCCACAGTTTGTTCCTTTTCACCCCCTGTTCTAAAAAATTGCTTCTCTGGTGAGTTGCTCTAACCCCCTGCTTCCTGTCTCTCACATCTGTCAGAATCATTGGCACAGCATTTCCAGTTCCTTCTTCCTCCTACACTCTTTCCAGCCAGGATTCAGGAGGGTCATTGGAAGGGAGAAAGGCCATCTTGGAGAGCCCATTCTGACAGAGCTCCAGATCTGCCTCAGAATTGCCACGGGAATTCAACATGGGCCCAGAAATACCCTTACTTCAGGATTTTCCATTAAACTTCAAGAACCAGTCTTTAAAAGCTCTCCCTTTGGGATGAGGTCTCTGAGCCGGCTTCCAAAATGCAGGCTCAATATGTGGACCCTCTGCTGAGATTTTACCCTGAAACCTCCCTTCTCTTCTCTGGGAAGAGTGTGCCAATCCTGGGTCAGACTCCAGGGCCCTTCGTGAATCCCACTCAACACTCTGACTCTCCTTTCTAGGGAGCAGATGGGCACACCAGCATACAACTGTGCACAGGGAAGCATGAGGACTCCCCACAGGTTCACATCCAGGCACAGCATTTTCATCCCTAACAGAATTCAAGTTTGATCCCCCTAAACCGACTCTTTAACATGAGGAGCTTCACACCCATGAACATTTTAATATGCGGAGACCAGAAGAGGATGATGTCTAAAGGGACCCGCTATCAAGTGCCTCTTTAAGGATCTATTCCATTTAACGTAACCAAATGGCCCTGCTTGACGGTGCCCCCTTCTGATCTTCTTTCTGCTCCCTTCTTGGGAGGTTTTAATGTTTCATCGATGCCCTTTTCTTTCTCTCATCCCTTTAACCACCTACTAACCATTCTCCACAACAAGATGACCCTCTCTCAATAGAATCCTTCCTCTCTAACAAACTCACCCATTGGCTACATTTGAGACTATATTTCCCAAGTCAGCCTGGTGACTCAGTGAATAGAGAGGCAGCCTAGAGTTGGGAGGTCCTGAGTTCAAATCTTGCTGCAGGCAATTCCTAGCTGTGCAACCCTGGGCAAGCACTTACCCCCATTGCCTAGCCCTTACTGTTCTTTTGTATTAGAACTGATTCTAAAACAGACAGGAAGAATTAAAAAAGAGAGGGAGAGAGAGAATGTATGCCTCTTTCTATACCTTCTTCCCGGAGCACTAACTCTAGAGAAAGAGGTCCTGGGTTCAAATTTTACTTCTGATGCTTACTGTCTATGTGTCCTTTGGCAAGTGCTTGAACCTCTTTGGGCTTCAGCTTCTTCACCTACAAAATTAAGAGGTTGCACTCAGTGGATTTGGAGATCCCTTCCAGTTCCAGATCCTAAAATCTGAGATGGGAAGCATTTCTCATCACTAGAAGTTTTGAAGTCATGCTAGGTCATGGCATTGATCAGAATCCTCTTCCTTTACACAATAGTAATCATTGTCTAAACTCTTCTCCTGGTTCTCCCCACTTTACTCTGCCTCATTCCAGGCAGATCTTCCCAAATTGCTCTCAATCTGTCCCTCACGTCACTTCTTACAGCTAATTCATATTCCATCCTCTTCCTACACCATAATTAGTTTAGCCATTCCCCAAACGTTGGGCACACACTCTGGTTCCAGGTTTTTGCTACAACCAAGAGCACTGCTATAAATATTTTTCGACATATGGGTCCTCTCCTTACGACTTTGATCTTTTTGCAATATATGCCTATAAGTGATATCCCTGGCTGTAAAGGGTTTGCACAGTTAACTTATGAATATTGAAACACTATACCTTTAGGGTACAGTTTCCAAGTTGTTTTCCAGAGTGGCTGAATCAATTCACAGTTCTACCATGAGTGAATTAGTATACCATCTCTCCCACACTTCCCTCCAACTGTTACAAGTTTTCTTCTTTGTCATCATTGCCGATCTGATACAAACTGACTCCTCTTTTGAACGTGCTTCCTTCTGTTGGAAGACACCACCATTCTCCTCTAGCTTTCTAGGTTCCCAAACTCAGCTCCACCATTTCCCTCACCCCATGCATCCAATATACAATCAGTTGCCAAATCTTGCCCTTTCGCTCTCAACATCTCTCCTCTCAACCCTGGCAGCCACTACCTTTGTTCAGTCTCTTATCGAGGCCTGCGTGAACTCCCTGAAAGAGTTTAGTTGGTCTCCCAATGTCAAATCTCTCCCCAGTCCAATGTATCCTTTCTACAGTTATAAAAGTGGTCGGCTTTAAACACAGGTCTGTGTCACTGTCCTAGTTAATAAACTTCATTGCTCGCCACTGCCTACAGCACAAAATATAAACTCTTCTATTTAGCTTTGAAGACTGTTCACCGTCTGGCCCCAACCTACCGTGCCATTTTCATTATATACCTTTCATTAAACTATACCCTCATTTACTACTTTTCATTATACAGTACTCGCCTTTCTGTATTCTATGGTCTAGTCAAACGGGCTATCTTTCGTGCCTCTGGGGCTTTGTAATGTCTGGAACGTGCCCCCTCCTTACATCTGCTTCATAGAATTCCTCTTTTCTTTCAAGATCCAGCTCAGGAACACTTTCTGTACTGGGAAAAACAGAAAACGAAGGGAGTCGTGGAATGGCTAAACACTGTGGTATATGAACAGAGTGGAACTCCACATTTTACTGTACCATAAGAAATGGCGAAAGGGATGAGTTCAGAGAAACCTTGGGAGACATGTATGAACTGATGCACAGTGAAGTAAGAGAACCAAGAGAACCATTTTAAAAAAAAGGCAAGATTATGAAGACAAATAACTTTGCAAGACTTAAGATCTTTGCCCAATGCAACAACCAACCACAATTACAGAGACTCTGGGATGATCTAGGCTACCCATCTCTTGAAAAAAATGATGAACTCGAGACCCAGAATGAAACATACATTTTTGCCAAGGACAACATGAGGACTTGTTTTGCTTGACTATACAAATTTGTTATAGGAGCTTTGTTTTTCTTCTTTCTTACAAATGGAGGGGAGCAATAAATGCTTATCCATCAAAAATAAAATGAAAAAATGTGAAAGGATCAAGCACTACCTTCTCCAAAAATTCTTTACTGATTCCCTACCTGCTAGTGTCCTCTCTAATCTAATTCTATGTGCACATGCTATCTTCCCCAGTAGACTGTCATTATCATCACTGTACCCCTGATACCTTGCAGAGCACCTGGCACAGCACACAGCAGCTTAAGAAATCTATAATGAAGAAAACTATAGACCAAACTCCTTAATGAACATAGATGCAAAAATCTTAAATAGGACACTAGCAAAAAGACTCCAGCAAGTGATCATGAGGATTATTTACTATGACCAATTAGGATTCATACCAGGGACGCAGGGCTGGTTCAATATTAGGAAAACCATCCATATAATTGACCATATCAACAAGCAAACTGTAAAGATTAAAAATGAGGGGAGACGGGGAGACTGAGGCAGGTAGAAATTAGTTTCTCTCTGCAAGGAGTATTATATTTTTTAGAGGGTTATTAAAGGTTAAAGATTAAAGAATATACAAGTAAGAAACATGTGCCTAGGCCAGAGGCCTAGACAAAATAACCTCACATCATGCAAGAGACCGCCTGCTCCAAAATGGAAGTCCAAAAAGAGTCAAGAGAGAGAGCTCAAAAGCCTTTGAATCAGCTTAAATACCTTCTCGATCTCGGCCCAGGTGAGATTACAAGGCATTCTGGGGAAGTGGAGCAAAGGCTCGTGGGGATTGTAGTCCTGTATTCGAGTCTATTTTTTACAAAACCAACAAAAACCACATGATTATCTCCAATAGACGCAGAAAAAGCCTTTGATAAAATACAACACTCATTCCTATTGAAAACACTAGAAGGGTCATTCCTAAAAATAATAAACAGTATATCTCTAAAACCATCAGCAAACAGCATCTGCAATGGGGATAAACTAGATACATTCCCAATAAGACCAGGAGTGAAACAAGGATGCCCATTATCACCTCTACTATTTAACATTGTACTAGAAACACTAGCAGTAGCAATTAGAGAAGATAAAGGAATTGAAGGTATTAGAATTGGCAAGGAGGAGACCAAGCTATCACTCTTTGCGGATGATATGATGGTCTACTTAACGAATCCTAGAGATTCAACTAAAAATCAACTAAAAAGAAATAATCAACAACTTTAGCAAAGTTGCAGGATAAAAAATAAACCCGCCTAAGTCATCAGTATTTCTGTATATCTCCAACACATCTAAGCAGCAAGAATTAGAAAGAGAAATTCCATTTAAAATCAACCTAGACAAAATAAAATACTTGGGAATCTATGCGCCAAGACCAATACAGGGACTATATGAACACCACATTAAAACTAGATCTAAACAATTGGAGAAACAATAATTGCTCATGGGTAGGATGAGCAAACATAATAAAAATGACAATCCTACCCAAATTAATTTACTTATTCAGTGCTATACCCAGTGAACTACCAAAAAACTTTTTTACCGAATTAGAAAAAACCATAACAAAGTTCATTTGGAAGAACAAAAGATCAAGGATATCCAGGGAAATAATGAAAAAAATGTGAAGGGAGGTGGCCTTGCAGTCCCAGATCTCAAACTATACTATAAAGCAGTGATCATCAAACCAATATGGTACTGCCTAAGAGACAGAAAGGAGGATCAGTGGAACAGACTTGGGCTAAGTGACCTCAGCAAGACAGTCTATGATAAACCCAAAGACCCCAGCTTTTGGGACCAAAATCCACTATTTCATAAAAACTGCTGGGAAAATTGGAGGACAGTGTGGGAAAGATTAAGCTTGGATCAACACCTCACATCCTATTGGAAGATAAACTCAGAATAGGTGAATGACTTGAATATAAAGAAGGAAACTATAAGAAAATTAGGCGAACACAGAATAGTATACATGTCAGACCTTTGGGAAGGGAAACATTTTAAGACCAAGGAAGAGTTAGAAAAAAATTACAAAATGTAAAATAAATAGTTTTGATTATATTAAATTAAAAAGGTTTTGTACAAATAAAACCAATGCAATTAAAATTAGAAGGGAAGCAAGAAATTGGGGGAAATATTTATAAGAACAAACTCTAAAGAAGTTCTAATTATTCAAATATATAATGAGCTAAATCAACTGTACAAAAATTAAGCCATTCCCCAATTGATAAATGGACAAGGGACATGAATAGACAATTTTCAGATTAAAAAATCAAAACTATTAATAAACACATGAAAAAATGTTCTAAATCTCTTATAATTAAAGAAATGCAAATCAAAACAACTCAGGGGTACTACCTCACACCTCGCAGATCAGTTAATAGGACAGCAAATGAAAGTAATGAATGCTGGAGGGGATGTGGCAAAATTGGGACATTCATGCATTGCTGGTGGAGTTGTGAACTGATCCAGCCATTCTGGAGGGCAATTTGGAACTATGAAAGATTGTCTGCCCTTTGATCCAGTCATAGCACTGCTCGGTTTGTACCCCAAAGAGATAATAAGGAAAAAGACTTGTACAAGAATATCCATAGCTGCGCTTCTTTGTGGTGTCAAAAAATTGGAAAATGACAGGATGCCCTTCAATTGGGGAATGGCTGAACAAATTGTGGTATATGTTGGTGATGGAATACTATGGTGCCAAAAGGAATAATAAAGTGGAGGAATTCCATGTGAACTGGAAGGACCTCCAAGAATTGATGCAGAGTGAAAGGAGCAGAACCAGGACAACATTGTACACAGAAAGGGATACACGGTGCCACAATTGAATGTAATGGACTTCTTTACTAGCAGCAATGCTAGTAGAGAACAATTCTGAGGGACTTGTAAGAAAGAACACTACCCACATTCAGAGGAAGAACTTTGGGAGTAGAAAGACAGAAGAAAAACAACTGCTTGATCACATGGATCAATTGGGATATGATTGGGGATGTAGACTCTAAATGATCATCTTAATGCAAATATCAATAATAGGGAAATAGGTCTTGATCAATGATACAAGAAAAACCCAGTGGAATTGTGCATCGACTGTGGGAAGGGGGAGAAGGAGGGAGGAAACGAATATGATTCTTTTAACCAAGGAAATAATGTTCTAAATTGACTAAATAAGATTAAAAAAAAAAAAAGAATGTCCATGTAAGACCTGGCATCTGTGCTCCTCAGGTGGCCTCTTTATAGTATCAAAGAAGTCTACCAATGCTCTTCCTTCTAGGCAAAAGAGAAGTGAAATAATTCCCAAGATTCTTGTAGACTCAAAATACTAAGAGATGTTGACTGCAAAGAAGCCACTAAAAAATCCTCTGCTTTGTCTGCATTGAGGAGCATCATGGTGCAGTGAGAAGTATGCTGGAACGAACATG